>NW_022111316.1:3255340-3266497 GCF_000313985.2 Echinops telfairi | reverse complement strand
GGGTGGGGGGAGTAAACCTGGCTGCTATAAATACATTATGTGCATTTATGATCGTCACTTTACATATTGTAGTGTCACCATTTTAAAATTACTTATTTTACATCCACACATGATGGGGCGTCTTGTCATTAAGATGTGTGCCATGTAGAGTCCATTTGATTTCGCTTCTAAGAAGACTGCGCTTGTTTTCCCAGCAGTGAGATGATCTGCCGCATTCTACCTCGCTTAAGTCCTCAGTCTACCACATGTTAACTGACCCTCTTGCTAAAGATGTCGACACTAACGGAAGTTTTATTTACAAGGGCTCTGGAATGTACCAGCTATTCACACCAGCATCATCTGTCACTAATTTTCAGAACTAGTTCAGCCCAGCTTTTGCTTGTTTTTTTGTGGTTAGTCTCACACAGAAATTGTTTCTCGGACAAAGAGGAACAAAGGCTGAAGTTGTTTTGCTGTGGGGGTTTGTTATGTAGCCCTAGCGTAAGCTTGCTGCGGGGAGGGGCTCATGGCGCCAGTTTCTTGCACTTGGTGCAACTTCGGTGGGTCTAGGTCACACCCTGTGTACGTTCCCAGAAAGATGACTTTTAGAGAGATGACCTTCATAGTGATGTCAAAGTTTCTCCTGTTGGAAGTTTTCAGGTCAATTATGAATGTTGACTAAATTTTCCAATGAACTTGTTTGTCCAACAAGAACAACAAAAATGCAAATGGTAACCAAAAATGAGCAGGGATGGCAATATTCATTTCTGATAAAATGAAGGTTGGGGCAAAAATTAGTATCAAAGACCAGGAAGGACATAATGATTAAACAGATAATACAACAAGAAGGCATAACCATGATAAATATCTGTGCGCCTAATGAAAGAGCTCCAAGATACTACATTGAGTTTTTACAGACCTGCAAGAAGAATCTTGCTGAGTTCAACTTCCAAAAGTAAAAAAATTGTGTCCCCCCAAATTAGAAAACCTAGGAAAAAAATGAACAAATTTCTAAAAGGAAAAAACAACAACAACAACAACACCCCACAATACCCACCTAAGCCTTGAGTAGAAAATTTGAACAGACATCACAACAAAAGAAGATGGACAGGTTATAGAAAACACTCGCAACAACAACAACAAGAAAACTGGCCCAAATTATTCACTGCAGAATTCTACTAAGCATTTAGCTAAAACCTAACATCAATTCTACTTAAACTCTTCTAGAATACAAATAAGGATGATCATCTCAATTGATATAGAAAAGGCATTTTATAAAATCCAACACATTTGTATTTATGACAGAGGACATTTTTACAGTTGTATTTTCTGTGCTGAAAATATAACCATCAATGTGGTGGAGCACACCAAGGCAAAGTTATTATTATTATTATTATGTTAGCCATAATCAAACACGTTGAGTAAATGAGTAGCTGGTCCAGGGGGCTCAGCACTGGAGCCAGGGAGCACCAAGGTTAGTTGGTATACATAGTTCACAAAGACAACCTTATATACCAGCAGTTCTCAAGCTGTGGGTCATGACCCCTTTGGGGGCTGGTCGAACGACCCTTTCACAGGGTTCGCCGAAGACCATCAGAAAACACATATTTCCAATGGTCTTAGGAACAGAGACACCACTCCTCTATCCATCTCCAGGCAGGTCCGCCCACATGCAGATAGGCCCACATACGAGTACCCCGCATGAAGACTGTTACCCAGGCTACACCATGCTTCAAGACAAAATTTCATTTATTTGTTATTAGAAATAAATATTTCACAATATATAACTACATATTGGTTCTGTGATGAATCACTATGCTTTAATTATGTTCAATTTGTAACAATGAAAATACATCCTGCAAATCAAATATTTACATGACGATTCATAACAGTAGCAAAATGACAGTGATGAAGTAGCAATGAAAATAATTTTATGGTTGGGGGGGGGGTGTCACCACAACATGAGGAACTGTGTGAAAGGGTCCTGGCAGTAGGAAGGTTGAGAACCACTGCTCTGTACCCTACTTCTGTGGGTGTCGAGTAGGCTTGCAAACAGCCAGTCAAAATACAACTAAGAAAGGTGAAGAAAAGCAAATTCCAGCACAGAATCTAAAAGACTCATGGACCACACACAGCCCAGCCTCCACTTCTCTGAGACCAAACTTGATGGTGTCCGATAATCCTACCTGACAAGTCCGCGTGGGATCACTTGAGAAGGTCCTGGATAGAATGGGATAAAAGTGGAACAAAAGTCGAGATTATAAAGAATTGAAAAGAAAAAAAAGTTAGGTTTACGGTTGGATGGAGACTGGTGAAACCGGCAAGGTTGTGGGCCTTGGCGACCTTTCCAAGTCGGAACTAGACCCAGTCTTGGGCACCAACTTTCAGTCAAACAACTGATAGCTTTGCAGGCGAATAATAGCACGGGGGACTTGTGTGTCCCAAAGCACACATCATGCAACAATAGGTGACCGAAAGGGCAACATTTGTTCAAAAGGCAGAAAGGGGCAGGGAAGAAAGATGCGTGGAAAGGGAGAACCCAGGAAAGAAATGGGAGGAGTGCTGCTACACGGAGGGGACAAGAGCCAGTGGTATGAAACACGACGTGTATAGACTGTGGAATGGAAAATCAATCTGTTCTGTAAACTTCCACCTAAATGATAATAAAAAAAATAAATGCATTCTAAAGTAAATCAGATCTGTGGATGCACAGTGACCCCATATGGTGCAGAATTGAACTTCCTCTGCTCCATAATGGCTGTGTGACCTTTGGGAGTAGTTGGCCGGGCTTTTCTTCATAGGCTGTAACTGTCCAACTGATGGTTTAGCCATCCGTCCCAGCGCCTAACCATTTGTAGCAACACAGGGGCACAGGAAGTCCAGTTTCCCCAAGTTTAAACCTGTATGGCAAACACGTTCAAACTCAGTCTCAGTCCTCTATTCACTTCACATAGTCCTCGCAATTGCATACATGTGACCACCATTATGGCTTCCACCCATCAGTGAGAAGCTGTCCTCACACAGCAGCAAAAGAAAAAGAAGAAGAAAAAGCAGCAGGCAGCAAATACTGTACAGGGGGCTTCTTTATGTCTCAATTCCCTTCCCCACGAAGCTTCGCAAGTCCCATCTGCTCCGAATGCAGGCAGGCTCATTGGCAAACCCTTCCTAGTTCTTTGATCACCAGGGGAGGCTTGCATATTCCTAGAATCCGTATCAATTTCTTCACCAGCACATATTGGTGCACCCTTGAAGAACGGATTGATGGATGACCAGGGCATTCGCTCTGACTTCATTGGGGGCCCCCGACCCGTTCCGCAGGGGTGGTCTTCCCCAGGAGGCGCCCATCTCCCTGGGATGCGCTTCTCCTTCCTTCCTCCGCCGCAATCCGGCGGCTCCGGGGCGATGGAGTTGGTGGCGCGCGGCAGATCCCCATCTGGGGGCCCTGGATTCCCGGGCGCCGCAATCTGGGGCTCTCAGAACCACTTTACTTCCTGGTCTCATGAGTCCCAGTTCTGCGCAGGCTCCCCCGCCGCCACTCCGCCCATCCCCCACTCCGTCCCTCTCCTGTGCCCAGGCGAGCGTCATTTTGGAATTCCTGGGAGGGACAGAATCGGATCTTCCCTCTGCACCCCTAGACGAGCTTTTCCCAAAATGCAGGACACAGGTATTCAGGAGCTGAGCCAGCCAAGGGGCCTTGTGTTCCCCAGCCAATGAACAGCCCCCATTTGTCCCGCGCGCACGTTTCCCGCCGCAGCCAATCAGCGCCCGCGGGACACGAGTCGCTGCCCAATGAGAGCAGAGGGCGTCCGGGATCGACTGGCCAGTGGCGCCGTCAATCCCCGGGCCGCGGGATTTTTGAGTTGCTGAGACCGCAACTCATAGCGAAAGGGAGCCATTCCACAGTCATCGAGAACGTTCTGACTGGCCGTCTTTCTGGCGGTTGTTCGCCTTCTCTTTGGCCCGCGGAGCACCTGGTGGGTGTGAAGCACGCCCACCTGGCGGTTAGCAGCCAACTCCCAGGAAGTCGTCGGGGAATTGGTGAGTTGGGGACCATCTGTCCCAAGTAGGTGAGTTAGACCCTGGGCTCCTGGAGCTCATCTGAGGCTTTGAAGGGTGCAATCGTCAGGCGGCTGAGGAAAACAACCAACACTGTACAGCTGGATACAGCTATTGATTGAAGGGGAACTGGAGTGGTGGCCCTGGGAACCTCCTTGAGGCTCAAAATGGTTTCAAACGGAAGTGTTGAGAGTGAAACGGGCCTGTTTCCTGTCTGATAACTGCCTGTGGGAAATGAGTATGCAGTCATATACAGTGGTGTGATTGAGCCAGTTCGCCCAGGTTCGGCAGAACCGATACCTAATTTTTAAAAAAAATCATTTTATTGGGAGCTCTTACAGATATCATATCATTCCATAGTTCAATCCCATCAAGTACAATTGCCACCACAATTTCAAAACATTCTTTTCCTGCTTGAACTCCTTAGCCTCAGCTCCCTTTTACTCACCCACCCCTACCACTGGACCCCCAGAAACCCTTATTCTACTTGTTCTCCATATCGGTTTGTCAATCCTGGGTCTCAGATACTGCAAAACAGGAAAGCATATAACAAAAATTTAAGAGGGTGACCCTCAATTACATAACACATCTGACATAAACCTAATATGAACAAACAAAAGTACAGGAAATGTTGAGAACTAGATCAGGCCTGATGTGTGTCAGAAGGGGGATCAACTGACAAGGTCTTAACTGTTCAAGTCAGGGGTATCATTTTGATCTATATCACTCCAATACACTCTATTAGGTCACCACTTTCCTCCTATCCTTCTATTACAGAGGGAGGGAAACCACGGGAGGCTTATTTCCCATGTAGATCCCACAAATGTACCTTGGGTTTCCACTGTCAAATCTGCAAACCAGATTCTCACAATTTAGGCTCTGATAATATTCCCACCTTTGGCCTCGGATTATATGATTTATAGTCCTTGGGTCACTGAGGATGGTGTGCTTCTTCCAGGTGGACTTTGTTGACATCTCCCTTCGATGGCTGCTTGTTGGGAAACAAGCCTGTAAGACCCCAGACGCTAGTTTATCTGTTAGCAGGGCACTATCTAATTTCTTGACCACATTTTGCCAGAGCACCCATATCTTCTGGGCTCCCTTCCTGAGGTTGAGCACCAAGTAGCCCATGCCCCTTTTAAATGTTCATTTGACTAACAGTATTCTAAGGGCCTGTAGCAATGTTCATTCTGTCCATAGGTATAAAAAAATTAGATGGAACTATGCTTGTCATATCTATTCATCTCACAAAAC
This sequence comes from Echinops telfairi, assembly GCF_000313985.2. Lineage (NCBI taxonomy): Eukaryota > Metazoa > Chordata > Mammalia > Afrosoricida > Tenrecidae > Echinops > Echinops telfairi. The sequence goes on along the minus strand of NW_022111316.1, from coordinate 3,261,208 downwards.
GTGTTATACTTTTGATGAAATACTACATTTTTATTCCCTTGTATTTGTTACATCAGGAAATAAACACATAACACAAAGAGGAAAAGTGCCAAACAACCAGACTGTGACATGCTGTCATTCATTTCAGCTTTGTGTTATGCCTCAGATTCCCACAAGCTATTATGAATGAATTATGCAATTCTTGAAAGTTTTCAAAGAACTAAGAATGTTGTCAGAACAATTGCTGTAAGTTCAGCAGAAGTGGAAATGGATTTTACAAAGATGAATGTTAATGTGCAGAAAAGAGAAGTCTCCTATTTCTAATAAATCGAGCACAATGATTATAGTCTAATTGGCCTACCTCTAGTGAAAAGATGGTTAAGGATAAATCATACAGCTAATGAAGCTCTGGTAAATGCGAAGAATATTGCAGGAGAGAGCACCAATCAAGAGACAATATGGATATATCTTAAGTAACAGTTCCATTGTGTTTTTTTGGTTAGGTACTGTTTAATATTTTTTTAATAATGTTTTAAAATTCATAGTCTAGTTTTGTGTGCCTCTTCTATTGTTCTTATTTAAGTATTAACTGTACGAAATAGAGTACCTACCTTTCACTACATACCATTGTTTTATACTTGAAATTGTCATTAGGGCAGCTAACCAGTTATTAAATTATTTGAATCCCATCACTGGTCATATGGTAGAGATACACTGAAATTTGGAAGAAAACAAGGAACTGTACAATTCTGTATTCCCAACAGCAGTGTAAAGGAATTCTAATTGCTCCACATACTCACTAATACTTGGGATGGTCAGACATTTAATTTTAGATGGTTCAAATAGGTGTGTTTTTTAAAAATATATAATAATTTGTTAACTCTACAAAAGCATTTGGCTGGGTAGTATCATAAGAAATTATTGTTTTATTAATCATTTTATTGAGGGACTCTTACAGATCTTATAACAAAATACACTTGTATTAAGCACACTTGTGCATATGTAGCCATCATCTCCAAAACATTTTCTTTCTACTTGAGCCCTTGGTGTCAGCTCCTCTTTTTTCCCCTCCCTCCCCAGCCCTCCCAACACCCTGAATCCTTTGTATATTATTGTTGTTATTTTTTATATTATACCATCTGTTGCTCCCTTTACCCACATTTCTATTCTTCATCCCCCTTGGGGGTGGTGGGGAGGGGTCAAGGGAGGGTGTTATAGATCCAACCTCATGATAAGTTCCCCTTTCTCCCTATCCTTCCCCTTCCTCCTTTCATGACATCGCATTTCCCACTACTGTTCCGGAGGGTTTATCTGGATTCCATATGTCAAGAGCTCTTATCTGTACTAATGTACATATTCCTGCCTAGCCAGATTTGTAAGGTAGAACTAGATTATGAGGGGAGGGGGGAGCAGTAATGAACTAGAGGACTATTGTGTGTTTCATCGGTCCTATACTGCACTCTGAATTGTCCCTTCCTTGTGACCCTTCTGTGAGGGGATGTCCAATTGTCTACAGATGGGCTTTGGGTCAGCGCATTGATATAATTATTCATTTTGGATTTTTTGTTAATAGCTGTGGTTTTGATTTGCATTTTTTGGGTAAACAATGCTGCTGAACATCTTTTCATCAGCTCCTTCCAAGCCAACCATACATATTCTTTGAAGAAGGAAGTGCTTGTTCAAATCTTTTGCACATCTTTTGGTGGAGTTGTTTCCTTTGAATTTTTTTTAACAAGTTTTTTATAGATGTGGATACAAACGAGGAGCGATTTGCGAATATTTTCCAGTGTGCAGCTTGTTTTTACATGCTAATACCAAAGCATTTCAAAGAATAAACATTTTAAATGTTGGTGGAGTTTTATTTATCAACGTTTTTCTCTTATCAGTCATGTTTTGGTGCGCTATCTAAGACATCTTTTCTAATTTCAAAGTCACAAAGGTTTTCACTTATTATTTCCTTGTGGAGCAGGGTATCTCACCAGGGGTGTCGCTGACATTTGGGAAAGTTCTTTTATTAAAAAAAATATTTTGGTGTGGATTGTCCTGTGCATGGCAGGATAATTAGCAACATCTCTGGTCTTTACCTGCTAGATACCAGTACCCTACCCCCTAGCCCCCATCACCAAATGTTCTGTGGAGTCCAAACTTGTTGAGAGTCGAAAATTATTGTTATAAAACTTTTATATTTTACATTGTTCCAAGAGCTAAAAAAGACCTCACTTTAGAATATATATATATTTTAGTGATATATTTGCTAAGTCTTACACAGGACAAAGACATCTCATTTGGATGAGAGAGACCATCAGCACAAGGCCATAATGGTGTCCAAAGATTCACAGAAAGTTGACCACTGGAGAACCAAGAATATTGTCACAAAATCATGATTGATGACAGATCAATCCATCATGGTTGTAGATGGGATGACAAAAATGGGAAAGTAACCATGATGGGGAGATGTACACTATTGCAGATAGAAAATCCTGGAAGATTGGTTGGGGGTTCTCTGGCCAAGGCAGTCAGGATGTAACTCATGCTTTTGTGACCCTGGCACCCCAGTTTCCATCCAGGACACATGTAATCAAATCCCTAAGGCCTAGGCTGCCTCTTCCTGGACTGACTAGGAAAGTGGTAGTAATATACTTTCAAACACACTCTGCCAGAGAGCCAGATTTTTCACACTTCTGGTCAGTGACAGAAAGAGCTCAATGGAGGCTGAATCTATGTGAAGCATCAAAATTGAACTTAGAGCTCCCACTGTAAACCTTGGAAGTTGTGGAAAAAAAAATCAAACAGAACACATACAGATCAATATCCTAGGTATTCATGAGTTTAAAAAGACTGGTGTTAGCTATTTTGAATCAAAACCAAATGGTTCCGCATGCGAGGAATGGCACGAGAAAGAGGAAAGGTGTTGCATTCATGTTCGAAAGCACATTTCAAGATCTATCTTGTACCACAACATTGTCACGGTAGGACAATATCTGCACACAAGGAAATCCACTTAATACAACAACGAATCAAATTTATGCACCAGCCACTAAAGCAAGTGCTGCAGAAATTGGAGAATTCTATCAACGTCTTCAGTATGCAATCGATCAAATTTGCAATCAAGAGGCATAGATAATTATTGGTGAATGGAATTAGGAAGTTGGAAACAAAGAAGGCACAGTAGTTTGAAAATAGAGCATCAGTGATAGAAAACAAACCTGGAAATTGGATAGAATTTTCCAAGACCAGCCTTTTGTAAGACCTGTCTTTCTCCCTAAGGGCGAAGCTGGTGGTTTCAAATTGCCAATCCTGCAGTTAGCAGCCTAACTTATGACTACTATTCCACCAGGGCTTCTATTGTCTATCTTAAATGAATTTCAAGAACATCTCAAGAACAGAGTTGCTGCATTGAACACAATGACAGAAGACCTGATGAACTGAGGGATCACAACAAGAACATCATACACGAAGAAAGCAAAAGGTCACAAAAACACAGGAAAGATCAAAGCGGATGTCAGAAGAGCCTCGGAAACGTGCTCTTAATCATAGAGTAGCTAAGGCATTGGAAGAAATGATGAAATAAAGCAGCTGAACGTAATTTTAAAGGGCACTTTGAGAAGGCAAAGTAAAGTATTATCATGGAATATGCAAAGACCTAGAGTTAGAAAACCAAAAAGGAAGAACATGCTCCGCATCTCTTAAACTGAAAAAAAAAAACTAAAGAGTTGTAATATTGAAAGATTCTATGGGTGAAATATTGAATAATTCAGGAAGACACAAAACAATATGAAAAAACACACACAGAGCGACTGTACCTAAAAAAAATTAGTCAGCCTTCAACCATTTGAAGAGGTAGCATATGATCAAAAACCAATGGTATTGAAGGAAGAAGTTCAAACTCTACTGAAAGCATTGTCCAAAATCAAAATTCCAGGAATGGAAGAAATACCGACTGAAATGTTTCAACAAGCTGACGAAGCTCTGGAAGCACTTACTGGTCTATGGCAAGAAGCACTTACTGGTCTATGCCAAGACCAGCACTTACTGGTCTATGCCAAGCACTTACTGGTCTACTTGGCCAACTGACTGGAAGAGATTCAGATTTGTACTCATTTCCAACTGAATGTGCAAATTATAGAGCTATATCATAGATATCATGAACAGCCTTCAATGTGCAGATTACAAAACCTTATTTGCTGAAAATGAAGAGGATTTGAAGCACTTGCTAATGAAGATTTTCAATATGAATGACTACTTAATGTACAAAAAACAAAAATCCTCACAACTGGACTGGTTGGCAAAAATCATTATAAATGGAGAAAAGATTTACACTGTCAAGGATTTTATCTTGTTTGGGTCCGCAATCAGTGCTTATGGGAGCAACTACACATTGCTTTGAGTAAATCAGCTATGCAAGTCCTCTTTGAAGTGTTGAAAAGCAAGGATGTTTCTTTGAGGACTAAGGTGCGCCTGACCCACTCCAGAATATTTTTAATCACCTAATATGCATGTGAGAGTTGGACATTGAATAAGAAAGACCAAAGAAGAATCTATGAGTTTGAATTGTGGTGCTAGTGAAAAATATTGAAATTACCATGGGCTGCCCAGAGAACAAACAAGTTTATTTTGGAAGAAGTACAGAAGCACAGCTCCTGAGAGGCAAGGATGGTGAGACTTCATCTCAAGTACTTTGGACATGTTATCGGGAAAGATTAGACCCTGGAGAAGGATGTCGTGCTTGGTAAAGTAGAGGGACAGCAAAAAAGAGGAAGACCCCCAACAAGATGGATGGACAGAGTGTCTGCAACAATGGGCTCAAACAAGAGAATGGTTGTGAGGATGGCACAAGACCGCGCAGTGTTTCAGGCTGTTGTACAAAGGGACCCTATGAGTAAAGACACCTAACATCATCCACTGTGAACTGTATCCTTCTTCCTATTTATGCTCAGAAGGTAAGTTCTAATACAGATCTGGGACTACTTTAAATGATTTTTATATGGTGTAAATATATGGCTAAAAATTTACATACATATGTATGTGTACATAGTTACCCAATTGTTCCAGCACTATTTTTTGGTGTACCTTTCTCCCCTGAACTGCTTTTGCCCCTTTGTCAAATATACCAGTATGTGTGGATCTATTTCTGGACTCTCGCTTTTGCTCCATAGATTTGCCTGCCTATTTTTATACCAACACACTATGTTACCATACTTTGTGATATTTTTATTACTGATTATTATAACTATGTGAAGTCATATAATGGAAGCTTTCCGATTTGGGGTGTGTAAGTGTATTTTCAAAGTTGTTTAGGTTGTTCTATGAGTCCAAAGCGACAAGATATTCAATTAGATATTTTTCAACAGTTTTATTGGCACATAATTCACATGGCATACAATTGAACAGTTCCATCGTTCAATCACATTAACTAGGTCTTTTGTATTTCACCATTGATTTAAAATAAGCTTGACATTTTCTACAAAGAAAAAGAAAAACCTGCTGGGATTTTTACTGAGATTGAGCTGAATCTATAGATCAATATGGGCCACATTTATATTATGAAGCAGTATTGTAGTAGTGATCCATGAACGTGGTATATCTGTTTGGCTCTTTGGCTCCAGTCTTCACATGGACATCCTCTTAATGCAGTATGACAGCACATTAGTTTTACTAATAGTATCTTCAATGCCAGGTCACATTCATAGGTACCTGGGCTTACAATTTCAACAGAAATTGGAAACAGGGTAATCTAACTCAATCCCTAACAGGAAATTTCCTGAATGTCCCACTCAATAGAATGCCCATTTGTAGGCCACTGGAGATCCCCTTGCAGAGGGGTCTGGGGAGGAGATGAGCCAGTCAGGGTGCGATGTAACAACAATGAACAATACAACTTTCCTCTGG
>NW_022111316.1:3251148-3254111 GCF_000313985.2 Echinops telfairi | reverse complement strand
TGTTCCCCTTCTGAATTGCAACAAGTTATTGTTTTGTCAAGTTACTTTTCTCCCTTACCTTGGTAAGCAATATGTTTGGTTTTGCTTTATCAACAGGTTGTCTGGTGGTATTTAGGGAATCCAGCATTCGACATTCTTGGAGCTCCAGTGACACCTAGTCAGATTTCATCACTGTTGAAGCCCAATAACTTCAACCTAGAATCGATCATTGCATTCCTGTGAGGTGCTGTCAGCTCAAGCACTCTGCCCTTCAGGTGGGAAAAGTAACTCTTGCCTTCATTTGTTTCTCTTGTGGGGCTCCCCAACTACTGAGTTTTACTGTCATTGGGAACAAGGGAACCTTACTTGGGCACCTTTTGATTTTCTGCCTGCCTCTGCTACCATGTCCCTTTGAATCTATTAAGCCAGTTGCTGCCTGTATATGTTTACTGATTCTGGGTTTCATATACAGAAAACCATCCAAAATCAAGACAGATTATAAATAAATGGCTCAAACCATAATGACACATTGGAACAAAGAAAACTCTCAATTGAAAACAAATAGGAAATGTTAGAAACCGGAGCAATTATACATTGGGTCAAAATGGAGATCAGTGACAAGATGTCACATTTTTGCCTAACTTCAATTGCAGTAATCTGCCCTGAAAAGTACTCTGTCTAGCAATGAGCCCTTTCCTATCTCTGGTCCATAGTCAGAGGGGATTCACCAGAGGCTTAATCCAAATGGGGAGCTCTGCAGATGGGTTTTGGGCTTTCACTGTCTTCTTCAGCCTTCTGCAAACTGCAGCTTCTGCAAATCTCTGATACCATTCACTCCTTTGGATTTGGATTTTATATTTACAATCTTTGGATCACACAAGCTGGTGGGCTTCTTCCATGTGGACTTAGCCAACACTTCACTTTAAATGACTGTTTTCTTTTAAACCCCAGATGCTGTTCTTTCTGATAACCACACACCATGTGCTTTCTTCACCACACTTTGCTATAGCGCCCATATCTTTAGTGATCACTTCACGAGGTTAGGAATTAGGCAGAACCATAAAGGAGTATTTGTTTTCTCTTCTGTGCTACCCTATCTTCCAATTGGATAGGGAGGGGTCTGCCATGCAAGTGAAATTGCCAGATTAAATATTCTCCTGTTGTCTCTTTCTTGAAATTTCTGTATTCCCTTATTCAAATGAGAGCCATAGTTAATATTGATTTACTGATATCCTTGTATCTAAATAAAACCCTAATTGAAGATCTCAAGGAGATGTCAAACTTTTGTGGGCAAACATTTCTATGGCATACGTAGGATTATTAATGTTCTGATTGGCCCATGCAAACTTTTACCCTAATTCAGGCAATACTCACTTAAAGCAGAAACTAAAGAATGGGCTTACACCAGTGAAGAAAGGACGCATGATGCCATGCACCCGTTCATGTATCACTTCTTTCTTCCACCAAAAAGAAAGGTCCATGGCTTTGCTTAGTCACTAATGTTAGATTAGCCTTGGTGCTCCAGCACTTGAATTGATGGAAACTGAGATTCCAGAGGTGCTCAATTAAGAACAAGACCTCAAGCGTATGGTGTTGCACGTTCTGGCGTAGAATCTCAAAACGACCTCTGATGCAGTGCAGAGAAGGGAGCTGTGTCTTTCCAGCCAAAGGCGGCGCTTTGGAGAGCTGCAATTGCGCTGGCCGCCTGTTGTTGACTTTTGGTTGCACTCCCTCCAGGACTCCTTGGCCTTGGTCTTCCCCTTCTCCCTCCCCACTGGCCATCTCTCTGGTGGCTTTCTTTGGGAAGCTGGCAGTCCAGGTAGCTCCAGAGTGAGACTGCACCTTTTTCAGAACTTCCAGGAGAATCCAGAGGAGTGAAACTCCATAGAAGATTCCCCCAGTGGCTCGTTAGAGGCAAGGATGGTAAGACTTCGTCTTACGGATTTTGGACATATTTTCTGGAGAGATCGGTCCCCGAAGAGGTACATCATGTTTGGTAAAGTAGAGGAGCAGCGAAAAGGAAGAAGGCCCCCAATGAGATGGATGGCCACAGTGGCTGCAACAATGGGCTCATACTGAGGACGGTGCAGGACCAGCCAGTGTTTCGTTGTGTTGTGTGTGAAGTTGCTATGGGTTGGAACTGGCTCAATGGCACCTAACAACAACGTATTTATCACTACCTCCAAGTTTTGTTTTGTTTTTCTACTTCTAAGGATAGCATGTAAGCCATAGGACTTCAGGGAAATGTATCTGGAACAATGCCTAACATATTGTTGTTAGTCAGCAAATGCATTCTCACCAAGTGAATAAGTAAATAGGGGACAGGATGTTATTAGAGACATTGGAGATAGGAACTGCTCTTTTGGAGAAAGGTTAGCCAGTGAGCTTCCCTAAAGATGACAACCTGGGAAACCCTATGGGGCAGTTCAACCCTGGGCCTATAGGATTGCTATGAGTTATAACTGACTAGCCAGCCATGGGTTTAGTTTAGATGCTCTCTCAGATTCTAAATGCTAAGTCATCAACACACCCACTGAATCTTATACTCTGCTAGTTGTTGGGCAATCAGTTCTTATTTTCAAGAATCTTACAACATAGCTCACTTCCTCAGTTAGATGCATCTTTTCAGTGTTGTTGGTTTTTTGTTTCCTTTGGGGCTTCCGCTGTTTAAAAATATCCACCCCTGTGGTTAGTTGCTGTTGTTAGATGTCAGTGAGTCAGTTTGGACTCATAACAACCCTATGCAAAACAGAATGAAACACTAACCAGTTCTGTGCCATTGTGTTAGTCCTGGTAGACTAGAGCAACAAATCCAGGGAGACTCATGTGTATAAGGAAGAACTTTATATAAAGAGTAATTGTATATTAAAAAAAATCCCAGCCAAGTCCAGATCAAGTCCATAAGTCCTATATTAACCCATATGTCCTATACCAGTCTATAAATTCCTCTTCAGACTCACCCAACACATGCAATGGCACTGAAT
>NW_022111316.1:3244453-3246908 GCF_000313985.2 Echinops telfairi | reverse complement strand
ATCTCCAGTACAATGTTTAATAAGAGTGGGGACAAGGGGTATCCTTGTCTGGTCCCCTTTTTCGGTGGGATTGTGTTAGTCTTTTCTCCATTGACTACAACGTTGGCTGTTGGTTTTTCATACATAGCTTGTATTGTCTGGAGGAATTTTCCTTCTCCCGATCTTGTTGAGTGTCTTTTTGTTGTTGTTGTTGTTGAGTGTCTTAAACATGCATTGCTGTTGGATGTTCTCGAATGCTTTTTCCGCATCTATTGATACTATCATGTGGTTCTTATAGTTTTTCACGTCAATGTGGCGACTGATACTAAGGGTCTTTCATATGTTGTACCATCCCTGCATCCCTGGCATGAATCCCACTTGGTCATGGTGAATTATTTGTTTTATATACTTTTGTATTCTATTGGTCAGTATTTTGTTAAGGATTTTTGCATCAGTGTTCATTAGGGATATAGTTCTCGATTCTTGTGGGATCCTTGCCCGGTTTGGGTATGAGAGTTATCCTAGCTTCATAGAAGGAATTTGGGAGTTTGCCGTCTTTTTTCTATGCTATGGAAGAGTTTGTGTAGGATTGGTGCCAGCTCTTCCCTGAATGCTTGGTAGTCCTGTGAAGCCATCTGGTCCAGGAGATTTTTTTGTTGGTAATCAGTCTTGTCTATTTCTTCTACTGATATGAGTCTATTGAGATTCTTGACATCCATTGGGGATAGTCTAGGGTGGGATTGTTTTTCCAAGAATTTGTCCATGTCTTCCAAGTTGTTGAATTCATTGGAGTACAATCCTTCATAGTACTGTGTAATTATCCTTTTGATTTCATTAGAATCAGTTGTAAAGTCCCCTCTTTCATTCTTCATTCTTGCTATTGAAATTTGTTCCCTCCTTTTTTTGGTTAGGTTTGCCAGCAGCCTATCAATTCTGTTTATCCTTTCAAAAAACGAACTTTTTAGCAGCATTAATTTTCCCCATAATTTTAGTTTCCCTCTCCTGAATCTCAGCCCTGAATTTTATTATTTCTTTTCTTTTGCTATTAGTAGGATTGTCCTGCTAACTCTGCTCTAGTTGTTGTAAATTTTGTGCCAGCATATCAATCATGAGTCTCTCTGCCTTTTTTCAGGTGTGCATGTATTGCTATGAAATTTCCTCTGATATCTGCTTTTGCTGTGTTCCATAAGTTTTGGTATGTCGTGTGCTCATTCTCGTTGGTTTCTAGAAATTTCCTAATTTCATCTCTGATCTGTGCCAGTACGCACTCATTTTGCAAAAGTTATTCATCCTCCCATTGTTTGCTCTTGTTTTCTTCATCTTCCTTTTGTTGATTCCCAGCCTTATTGCTGAGTGGTCAGAGAGAGAAGTCTGTATGATGTCCATGTGCTTAAATTGATGTAGATTTGCCTTATGCCCCAGCATGTGGTCTATCATCGAATTTATGCCATGTGGGCTTGAAAATAATGTGAAATTTTTTGTGTTTGGATGAAAAGCTCTGTAAATATCTATCAGGTCAAATTGTCTAATTGTATTGTTTAGATCTCTAGCCTCCTTGTTGAGTTTCTTTCCCTGTGATCTCTCTTTCTCGGAGCGGTGTATTGAAGTCACCCACTATAATTGTTGAGGCTGTGATTTCTTTTTTCATCTTTTGGAGGGTTTCATTGATGTAATCAGCAGGTCTCTCATTCGGGGAATAAATGTTTACTGTGTTTAGTGGTTATTTGTCTACCATTCCCTTGAACATTATATAGTGTTCCTTATTGTCTCTTTTAATGTTTGCGCTTTGAGTTCAATTTTATGCGAGATTAGGATTGCAACCCTGCTTTTTGAATTTCTGTTTGCTTGATATGAATTTCTCCAGCCTCTGATTCTCAGCCTATTTTTGTCTGTAGTCTTGAGACATCTCAAGACATCTCTTGACACATCTCCTGTAGGCAGCAGATTGATGGGTTGTGTTTTCTACGCCAGTCTGCTAGCCTCACTCTTTTAAGGCCAGAGTTTAGTCCATTATTATTCAGGGTTATTATCTCCATCTGTGGTCTCTGTGACGTCATCTTATACCTTTTGTGTTGGGTGTTTTCCTACCTTCCTTTCTTATTAGTGTGTTGTGCATGTGTGCTTGTGTGATCATTCTTGACTTCTTTTTACCCTTAAAGCCAATGGTTTCTTGGGGTCTGTTTTCCCTTTGTTTCCCACTGGGTGAAGTTGTTCTATGTGGCAGTCTCTTATTTATCTTGATGAGTATTGTTGTTCTGCCCGTACTGGGTCGGCAAGGAGCTTTTTTGTAGGGCTGGGTTTCTTCTAATGTATTCTTTGAGTTTTTCCTTGTCTGGGGAGACTCTTATTTCTCCATCTATCTTGATCGATAATTTGGCTGGGTAGAGTATTCTTGGGTTTGCCCTGTTTTCCATCAATTTTTGGAATATGTTACTCCACTCTCTCCTCTTATTCATATTTCTGCTGACAGGTCTGA
>NW_022111316.1:3235541-3244134 GCF_000313985.2 Echinops telfairi | reverse complement strand
AGCTTCTCTGATGATCTTATTAGATTTTTGTTTGTGTTTGTTAGTCTGCTTGGCTGTCCTCCAAGTCACTGCAGTTCTATGCTTCCTCCATGAGTCTATGAGTCTGCTACTGGTTTTTGTTATCTCGTCCCTAAGCACTTGTATTTTCCTCTGGTGTATGGATTTTTTCTCCTCTATCATTTCATCCTTTTTCTGTATTGTTTCTCTCATATCCTGTATGACTCCAAGCAGCATTCTGAAAATTTATTTTTGTGGCAGATCAATGTCTGCTTCTTCTATTCACGTCATTAGTTTCAGGACATCTTCTGTCCTTGCCTTTTGTTTCTCCTGTTTTTTCGTCGAGTTCTTGGGGGCTGATTGCTGTTTGCGTTTCATTGTTTTAGAGGAGCCAGGTGCCATTTTCCAGGGAGCTGGAGAGCACTGGCACTCTCGGGGTGACTTGTAGGAATTCTTCTTCGAACTGTCTACAGCTAATTTCACTATGGAATTAACCTACCACTTTACCCTCCTGTGGCTTTACTCTCAAGGGGAGTGCCCCAGAAGACTGGTGGGTTGCCTGATTTGGTGTAGAATACCCCAAATGGTGCGCAGAATTTCCATGGTCAGGTAGATCACTGCCGAGTTTGGGCAGAGGTTCCTGCAGCTCCGTGGAACATTGGCAAGTGTTGGCCGAGCTGTTTTAGACCATTGAGGCAAAGCTGTTCTCAAGATGCTCTTAAAATTCCAGTGGGGTATACTCAAGGTCATATTTTGGCTCCCCTGGAACCCTGGTGACTTAGTGGTTACAAATTGGGGTGCTAAATGGAAGGTCACCAGTTCCACACCACCAGTAGAAAGCTGGGGCTGTCTACCCTTTGTAAAGAGTTACGGTCTCAGAAACTCACATGGCTAGTTCTACTCTGTCCTAAAGTGTCACTGTAAGTTGGCATCGACTCAATGAAAGTAAGAAGGAGAGAGAAGGATTTGTTTTCATTGTCTTCATCTTCAACCTGAACGTACATATGAGAAACTGATGGTCTGTTCCACAGTCAGTCCCTGGCCTGGTTTTAGCTGATGACAACGAGCTTCTCCATTGTCTCTTTCCACAGATGTAGTCAATTTGATTTTTGTGTGTGCCATGCAAAAACATCCAAGTGTATAGTGGCTGACAGACAAGTGGTCTATATATGAGTAAAACAGAAAACTTCATCATATTATTTATTTTCAATAGAGGTTATACCACTAGTCCCATCTCAACTAGTAAACCAAACCTGTTGTCCTGGAGTTGACCCCAACTCATGATGACCCCATGAATAGAATTGCTCCATAGGGTTTTCTTGGCTGTTACCTTTACAGGAAGCAGATTGTCAGGCCTTTCCTCCTAGAGCCACTGAGTGAGTTCAAACTCGCCACCTTTATGTTAATAATTGAGCATAAGCCATTTGCATCACCCAGAGACCTTACTCCCATCTTAGAGGTGAAGAAAATGGGCCTGGGAATGCTTCATTCATATGCCCAAGGTCATGTAGCTAATAAATGATGTTTGAATCCTGATCTTTGAACCCCGGTGATCTGATAAAAATTATCATTGATGAGTTGTTATTGTTGTGAGTCACCATCAAATTGGCCTCAATTCCCAGGGACCCTATATACCACAGGATTAGACCCTATATACCACAGGATTAGACCCTATATAAAGAACAGTTTTTCATTGGCTGATTTTGTTTTTCAAAAGTAGATTACCAGATCATTCCTTTGAGGCAGCTCAAATGCCCTATCTTTTGTTTAGTACCTGAGTGTTTTAACCATTTGTACCCCCAGGGCCTCCCTGCTCCATAAAAGGCAGCGTGTGTGTGTGTGTGTGTGTGTGTGTGTGTGTGTGTGTGTGTGTGTGTGTGTGAGAGAGAGAGAGAGAGAGAGAGAAAGAGATGGAGGAGGTATTATACTTGGTAGATCTACTCTCTTTAAATTAACATCAACGTCTAGAGTGGGGATAGAGGATGGCTGGAACTGAAATAGAAAGGTGGGACTCAGGACCCCAGATAATTTTATGCAATAAGATTACAATAATTATAACTGTTAAGATGCTCTGACATGAACCTTTTTAAAATTATTGTTTCAGCTGAACTGCCCGTTCATCTTCAAGCCATCATGAGCTCTAACAAGCAGAAGATAAAGAAGTCCCACTTTGGTGGAAAGAATAATAAGAAGATTGAGCAGTATTTTTCTCCAGTACGTGTATACATAACATCCATGAAATACAGTCTACCAGGATGAGATATATCCATTCTTGAAAAGGCTTTTATAATTCTTTCTGCCAAGAAATCACCTATTTGGATACTGAAAATGGGACTCATAAACAAATTTAAACGTTTCTAATTCATTTTATTCTCTCTTTTTTTGTGGTGGAAGGAAAATTGTAGCCATGATTTTGACCACGTCAAAGTAGCTTTTAATCAAAAACTATCATAACGCTTTCTGGAAAAGAAAAGAAAAACAGCCAATACAATATACTAAATCCAACTCACTGCCATGCAGTCAGTGCTGACTCACAGCTACCCTCTAGGGTGCAGTAGAACTGGCCCCCTTTGGGCTTCTGATGCTGTAAATCTTTACAGGCGGAGAAAGGCTCCCATGCATTCGAACTGGTGGATTTGAACTGCTGACATGTCACCAGCCCGACATGAAACCCACCATGCCACCAGGACTCCACCCAATGCACTGAATGAGGGAGTGAAAGCAAAAATGCATGCTATTTGAGTGGTGTCCTCAGTCTTCATAGCAAACTTACACGTACGTCGTGTTCGAACCAATGGCCATTGGGTTAGTAGCTAACAATCCCTAAAGCTCAAAGCCTCCATCCAGAATATTAGTGCTCATATTGTAAGGAGAACCAAGATTACAATTTAATCTACTATGGTTTAGTTGTTGTGCTGGGCATGGTCAGACATAATATTTCATTTAATCTTTCATTCCATTCATCCCTCTATTATTGTGTGACCTGATGGAAGGTACTTACAAGAAAAACTTCCTGAGCCTTCATTTTCCCATCCAAAGAGTAGGAAGGCCGCCTCTGCTCCTCTTCATTTCATAGGATGCAGGGATTTGTTGATTAATAAAGGAAATAATTTAAGTTATTTTTATGATAAATGCTAAGTGAATCAAGGTACTTATTATGAGAAGTGGCTGTAATATACTATTAAAACACATGATTGGTTCACTAGTCTAACATTGAACTAAGGGTTGTTTAATATGTCAGCCTGATAATATATCAATATTTACTATTTGAGGATTTAGAACTTTAAGAGGAAAATGCTTGGTAGAATCCACCACTCTTAAAATTTGTATAACTGAAAAATAATAAACAAAGCCTGATATGACACTCTCAGAGAGATGGGAGACTTCCAAACACTGCCTGTTTCTGATGCATCCACCAAAAAGGTTGTATGTTCCCCCTTCTGTTTCTCAGAAAAACACTCCAATGTGGAGACATCAACAGTTCCTCTAACTGATGTGACAGGAAACTCAGCGTATGCTTGGATCCCAAGTCGAACTCTGGTCTAATTCTGTTCACTCACCTGTTGAGATCGATGTCCCATAGAAATTGGGTGAATTGAATACTGAAAGGAAAGCTAAAGACTAGGGTTGCATTCAGAGTATTAAAGCATCTAACCTCCTTTTTATTTATTTAGGTCAGTAAAGAACAAGAGAATATTCCTCAAATGGAGATGAGGTCTAGAACTATGACTGATGACACCCAAGCTCGGAGATCTCATTCGCCTTGGCAAAATCCAGAAGACCTGGTCAATCTGACCATTACCTTGAATGTCAACTGCAAGGGCAATGAGAACAGGAAACATACACTCAGATGCAAAAAGACAGATAGCTTATATGAGGCACTCAATTCTCTCAAAGCTGTCCAAAATGTGATGAAAGTTCAGCCAGACAAAGAGATGCTGGTGTGTGGCACAGACTACATCAAAGGTTACTTAAACCTTGGAATGCCCCTTAGTTGTATTCCTGAAGGGTCCCACCTGGAAATTAAATTTGTAGTAACCAAGAGTAAACAAGGGAATCAGATACATCATCGGCTTGAAACAACCGTTGGTGCTGACTGTATCAAATTTAATATTTCTGCAATTGGCAAGGAGAAAAGAAGGATTGTTAAGTGCAATCAGCTTCACATAAAAGGGTCCCAGCTCTGCGTCTATGCCTTCAAAGGAGAAACTATCAAGGATGCACTATACAAGGATGGGCGGTTTCTTTCCTTTTTGGAGAAAGAGGAATGGAAACTTATTGAAAACCTGGAACTCATTATAGAAAACACGCAGCCAGTCGATGAGTTAGAGGGCAGGCTCTTTGAACTTGAGGTTGAAAAAACAAGGAGAAAAACCAGCCCCCAGAGAGCCATCTCTCAGAATTCTGAGTCAGTGCAAAGAACAGCCAGTGTGTTGAATACACAAATCATGGACCAGTATCCCAGTTTGGAGAAAGACAGTAAAAAAATCACAGAATATTTAAACAAAGAAATTAAAGACAAGAGGAAGAAAAATGCATTGTTTAAATTACATAAAGAAAACTTTGGGAAACTGGTCAGTAACTCCACCACGATGAGAGAACACAAAAATTTCGTTACTTTTGGTGAGGGTGTTGGGCGTATATCCTGGAACAACAATGGAAACACAGGATCTGCTACTGGCTTTGTTTATAGAGAACCCTTCATTTTTACTTGTCGGCATGTAACAAATTGCATTGTAGGAGAAGGAATAGAGCCAAGTAGGTGGGCAGATGTAATTAGTGCATCTGCATGGATGACATTTGATGATGATGAAGAGTTTAGCAGATTCAAACGCTTTACCTTTGAACCTTGGTTCGAGGTGTCTGATGTAGCTCTTGATTATGCTGTCCTGAAACTGAAGATACGTGAACAAAAACTGCCTTTGGAACTATGTGATAGAAAAGCTCAGGTTGTACCACTTAATGGGTTGTTACATATTATTGGCTATCCAGATGGAAAGGAAAAGTCGACTGATAATTGTTGTATGATCCCTCTGAGTTGTCGAGAAGAAGCATGCAAAAACAGAATAGATGCTGGGGAAGCCCTGGGTCACAATATACCGTATGTTTTTTTGCAGACGGAGAACAGTTTCAAGCCACAATTAGATGATTCTAATGTGATTACTTATGACACCAGCTTTTACTTTGGGTCTTCTGGCTCTCCAGTGTTTAACTCATCCTTCGAACTAGTAGCCATGCATACTGCTGGTTTTTCTTACAAGTACCTGAATGGGATTTCTAGTGTCATTGAGTTTGGCTATACTATGGAAGCCATCCTCAATGACATTAAGCAAAACCATGGGGAGTGGTATAAAACAGAATTATCGCGTATAGGTCAGGGGGATGTAGAAATGGAGACTGATGAAGATTGAGAACTAGTGAGAACTAACAGTGAATACAGGGGTCAGTAAACTTTTGAGGTGGGAGAGTCAATCCCGTATCAACAATTTTAAAATTATTTGAGAGGCATTGTGGTAGTTATATAATTTCTTTTTTTAAATTTTTATGACGTTCTACTTTTATTGACCCTCTCATAACTGTAATTTAAAAGTTATGTTTTTGTTGGATTTTTTTAGAATGTTTTATTGGGGGTTCTTACAACTCTTGTTACAATGTATACATCAGTTGTATCCGACATATAAGTATATATATTGCCATCATTCTTTTCTAGACATTTACTTCCCATTGAGCCCTTGAGATCAACTTCTCTCCCCACCCACCTTGTGGCCCCTTGACAGATTATAGATTGTTATTATTTTCATATCTCACACTAACTGCTATCTCCCTTCCCCTCTGGCTTCTGTTGTCCTTCCCCCTGGATGGGGGTGTGTGGTTATGTGCCATTCATTTCTATCGGTACCCCCTCCCTCCCCATCTCTACCCTTTTGGTATCGATATTCCCATTCCTGTTCCTCATAAAGATGTAAGAAAGATGCAACACCAGTCCATAAGTCTGATACTAGTCCATGCATGAGTCTGAAGAGAGATGTATGGACTAGTATCAGACTTATGGACTGGTGTTGGACTGGGCTGGGATGCTTTCTGATATATAATTGCTTCTTGATATAAAACGCTTTCTTACACATATCTGAGTGTCTCTGGATTTGTTTCTCTAGTCAACCCAGCCTCATACATTACGGTACCTTGGGAGCGGGGTACTAGAGAAACAAATCATGAAGATGGAGAGTGCATCCTTGTCGGATGCCTGCTTTAGGGTAGTTTTTCTTCTTTGGCTAGCTGGAGGTCACATAGAGCCACACTGTTTACTTAATTGCTTTCTCTAAAAGGTCATGGGAAGTGAAGGTTTTGATTCCTAGACTTTGTCTTTGTTTATTCCTAACAAATTGTGAAATGACTTCACTTCTGTGAAGCCATATTGCTTAGTCAAAATGGCTGACAGAAGGCCTGGCCCTGGCTTGAAGCAGCTAGAGGCCTAAGGCCATTTTACGTATTAATGGGATAGCTTAGTTAAGATAGGATTGAATTTGACTGTTTTAATAATTTGTTTAGGGTCTGGCTGTACTAGGATTATACTAATTTCTTCTACCAATTGTTATTTATATAATGTGTGATAGAAATTATTAATGGGAAGTATGAATAGAGAGAATTTGTAAGCCCACTGCCTTCAACCATTAAATTAGTCTGTTAAATGAGTTAGTAGGAAATGCCAGCAAAGAAGGCAAAGAGTGGGTTGACTGGTCTGAAGTTTATGTATGACCTAGCACAAGGTGGCTGGATTTGTTGAGAATTTGTGACGGGGCCGTGGTCTAAAGGCAGGGTGACCAATGGGCACCGTGGTGAGGCTAAGTGAGGCAACCCACATTGAATTAATTGATCAGAATCCGACCAGATGAAGAGAAGATTTTTGAGCCTATGAACTGTTGCATGTTGCTGCAGACTTTATGGATGGCCTGTCCTGATTTGCCTTTGCTTATGGTTGCGGACTTTACAAAGTTCCAACT
This sequence comes from Echinops telfairi, assembly GCF_000313985.2. Lineage (NCBI taxonomy): Eukaryota > Metazoa > Chordata > Mammalia > Afrosoricida > Tenrecidae > Echinops > Echinops telfairi. The sequence goes on along the minus strand of NW_022111316.1, from coordinate 3,237,136 downwards.
GGAATGAAGTTTCTTCATGTCAAAGAATATGATTGTCTCCTCAGAGCACTGGGTTGGTGTAAATTTGATCTGGACTGGGCTGGGATGTTTTTCTAATATATAATAACTTATGTTGTCAGAATAGAAATTGGATACCCCAAATGTGGCGGATAAAGGCAATGAAGTTGTTGGCTTACATACTTTCATAGGTGGGGGAATATATTCACAGGATTATAGGATTAAGGGGTAGGTGTTACTTAACTGCAATTGTTAGGTATAAGATATTTTTGTTTCATTCACTTATAGAATGTCATGTTTAAATGAGAGAGACATATTGAATCATCCATTTTAGTTTTATAGGTATATATATAATTTTATATCTTATATAATATATATATATAATTTTTATAGGTATAGATGTAATTTGTATAGGTATAGATGTAATTTTTATAGGTATAGATATAAATTTTATACATATAGATATAATTTTACTATTGTATTTGTTTTAAATTTTTGTTATGGCTAAAGAGTTGTGTAAACGTGTCACATTGACAAGAGGTGGTCTACATTAGTTATATAATTTCATGTCAACTTGAAGATATATAAAAGTGTAGAGGTGGTATTCAATCTGTCAATCAGATCCCAGCCTGATGGTGCCTTCTTGTGGGTGTGGCCTTTTCATAAGGAGAGTCTTGGGAACCTCCCTTCTCTCCTTGTGCCTTCACCTTCCTGTTGGCTGACCCTAGTTGTTGACAGAGCTCTGTGATACATCAACTGCCACTGGATCCACACAACTTTGCAACCACCAACTTGTGATCTTCCTGCATTCTGCATCATTGTTTGTCACTGTGTGAGTTTGAAGAAGAATTTTTGGACTAGTATTGGACTTATGGATTTGATTTGGACTGGGCTGGGATGTTTTTCTAATATATAATAACTTATTGATATGTTATTTCTTACACAAATATGAGTGTCTCTGGCTTTGTTTCTCTAGTCAACCTGCCCTTACACAAACATAAATATATTTTTACAAACAAATGAAATAACCATTATCTAAATCATAGCTTTATTTCCATTTGACTTCCCAAATCCAGAATGATCAATTTCATAAAAATATTTAAAAACTAGTAACTCATGTTTCTGATTGCTTGCCAGGTGACAGACATAGTTGTAAGCATGTGAAGAAAAAACCCCTCATAATTCTATGAGTTACTCTCTTTTTGCTATTATGAATAGTGCTGCCTTGGACATGGGTGAGCATGTGAGTTATCCCTTTTAAAATCAAACCATAGAAAGTATAGAAACCCAAAACCTATTGAATTTGAGTTGATTCTGACTTGCGGCAACTCCATTTCCTATGGAACAGAACTGAACCAGAGGGTTTTCTTGGCTGTCATCTTTATGCCAGCAGGTTGCCCCGACTTTCTTCTGCAGCACTTTGGGGTGGGGGAGGTGTTATCTACCAACCCTTAAGTTGGCAGATAAGCATAAACCATCTGCACCCCACCCCACCCCCCGCCCAGGGATATTAAGTGATAAAAGGAGTACAGTGAACCCTCGCCACTTCGCGCTTCGACTTCCGCGGCTTCACTCTATCGCGGTTTTTGCGTAACAGC
>NW_022111316.1:3231865-3234103 GCF_000313985.2 Echinops telfairi | reverse complement strand
TTGTGTTGTTTCATTAGTGCTATACTGCACCCTTACTGGCTCATCTCTGTGACCCCTCTGTGAGGGGATGTCCAATTTTCTACAGATAGGCATTGGGTCTCCACTCTGAATTATTTATCCCACCTATTGTATCTAGATAGACACGAAGATACATTAATAAGTGCAAAACCCAGGCAAAATCAAATAAAACAACAAAGGAAATCAAGAACAAAACATTAAAACAACACAACAACAACAAGAAAGCCACCAATGAAAATGAAAAAGCCTGTAGATAGTTCAAGGTCTGTTTGTTGGCCTGTACGAGTGTTTTCCAGTTGAGTCTAATGGAGTGCCACACTCTGTCTCCAAAGTCTATTTTTGGTATCCCCCAGGGATTTCCTCACTTCCTCCTCTTGCTGCTCTGTTGCATGCCCTTAGTGTTTCCGCCCAGCGTGATGGTATCACATTGTGCACTATTCCCACACTGTGTCTCTAGTGTTGCTCCCTGCAGTGCTATGGTTTAGTGAGGGACGTGGTGTCCCGTGGTGGGGCTGGTCCTATGGTCCTCCCTGAGCTTTGTCTGCTCTGAGCAGGAATATCTTCCTTGGGGCTTGGTGGGCCAGGATGTCCTCTCCCCCTTCTCCGTCCCTTTTCATTATTCCTGTGGGCTCTAATCTCCCCAAGCTGTATCCCCAGTGCTGTCCTCTGAAGTGCATTCTTTTGAGAGGGGAGGGGAGGCATCCACATAGTTGGGATTGGGGCCCTCCCGCGGACTTTTCTATTGGTTCCCTGGTACATGCCGGTATGTTGTATTCACGTCTTGGCGCATCATATTGAAGCCTGGTCTCGCTCTCCCTCTCCTGTGGAGATATAAACAATACCCTCCCCTTGGGTGGGTTAGTGCCCTGCTCCCCACCTACCCAAGTCTTTTCTCTCTCTCCCCCCCTCTCTCTCTTTCTTTCTCCCTCTTATTTAGTTGGGTGCTGTATGTATCCTGGATTGGGTTTGGCCCTTGCCATCATTGCTGGACCTCATTCTTTTTTTTTTAAGCTTACTTCAGTGGATTCATTGTACTTGTCCTTTTGTGCTTGGCAGAGTAAGTACTTTTATTGTGTCCATTTTACTGATGAGAACACTGTGGTCCATAGCAGTTAAGGAACCATACATACCACGGTTGTATAGCTAGTGAAATCCAGAGTAGGTACCCCGGAGAGTCAGAATGGAGGATGGAAGTATTTCTTCCTGAAAGGATTGAATCAGGTGTTCACTCCCTATCCTCTATGTCCTTCAAACTCTTCAAATTGTGGTTTCATGAATTATTTTAATTTTGCTTTTACTTTGATTTGATTTCAAGTCTGAAGAAGAATATTTAATACGTTTTTATTTCTTGCGTAGGTATGGAAGGAAGTAAAGGGGAAAAAGTGGGATGAGAATTCTTGAAGCAAACCAGAGGACAGTTGCTCTTTAGAAGGTCTGACCTCTGATCAACTCTACTGGTGCTGGACCCATTTTTTCTATAGACTTTTCATTTAATTTACGTACAGAAAAATATGCTTTGGGGTTATGTCCAGACCTGTGAGGTTTAACATATGCATGTATAACCACTACTGGATTACATCACCTTGTTCCAGGATACAATTCCAACGCCAGGGAATATCGTCATGCTCTGCAATCTGATTCTTCTACCCCTAATCCCTGCCATCACGTGTTCTCTCTTCTGTAAAACAAAAACCCAAACTGATCGCCATCATGTTGATTCCAAGTCATGGTGACCCCATGTGTCAGAGTAGAACTAGGTCCCATGGGAATTTCAATGGCCACGATTGATTGACATGTCTTTTGTTTTTTTAAATCACTTCACTGGGGGCTCCTACAACTCTTATCACAATCCATCCATCCATCCATTGTGTCAAGCACATTTGTTGTCATCATCATTCTCAAAACATTTTCTTTCTACTTGAGCCCTTGGTACAGATCAGCATTTTTTCCCCTTCCTCCCCTCCCCTCCCTCCCTCTCAAACCCTTGGTAATTTAGAAATTATTATTATTTTGTCATTGTCTTACACTGTCCGATGTCTCCCTTCACCCACTTTTCTGTTGTCTATCCCTCAGGGAGGGGGTTATATGCAGTTCTTTGTGATTGGATCCCTGTTTGTCCCACACCTTCCCCTTCCCCTCCTGGTATCACTACTCTCATTACTGGTCCTGAGGGGTTTATCTGTCCTGGATTCCCTGTGTTTCCAGTTCTTCTCTGTACCA
>NW_022111316.1:3228206-3230497 GCF_000313985.2 Echinops telfairi | reverse complement strand
CCCTCCCCACTGGAACCATCAGTCCCATTGTTTTGTCCTCCAGCTTGTTTATCCCACCTGATAGACATTTCTTCTAGAGCTCCTTGAACTTCCCTCTGTTTGGGGTGCTCAGCCACTTGTACAATCCAAGGATTTAACCCATAAAAATAAGTTTTTAAAAAAAAGTATTAGTGCAGATGAAAAATCAAAGCTCAGGAGTTTAGGGTACCTGCCCATACCATACTGGGGATGTGTATCTGTATATTTACAACAGAACAAAATATTGGTTGATCCTATGCAATCTTCATGATCATTAGTGTATTTGAGTCCAATTATCATGATCACCATAGCTAATTTGTTCAGTTCTTAACATTTGACTTTATGGTGTCCTGGTGATGCTGCCAGGGAGATGTTGGACATTTAACTGCAAAGTTGGTAGTTCAAACCCACCAGCAACTTCTAGGCAGAAAGATGAGGCTATCTGCTCCTGCAAAGATTTATTTACAGCTTTGGAACCCTTGTGTAAGGTCGCCAAGAGTGGGAATTGATCGATGCCAGTGAGTGGGTTATTTGAACTTGCAGTAACTGTATAGTTAACTGCTATTGCTAGGTGATGGGGGTGGTGTTAGGTGCCATCCATTTGATTTTTGACTCATGGCAATCCCATGTGACAGAATAGAACTGCTCCATTGGGCTATGAAGGCTGTAATCTTTACAAATAGCAATATGGCAGGTCTTTGCTCCAAGAATTTCTAGGTGGGTTTGAACCACTAACCTTTTAGTTAGCAACCAAGAGATGAACCATTGTGCCACCAGGGCTCCTTGGAGCAACATTACAACCCATTGCAGCAGTTTTGACCTACAGTGACCCTATAAGAAAAGCATGGAACTGTCCCATGGGGTTTCCAAGGAGATGGAAGGACATGGCCATATCTTTCGCCAAAAGAGTGACTAGTAGGTTCGAACCACCAATCTTTTGATTAGCAGCTGAGGGCTTTAATAATTCATCGTGGCACCAGGAGTCTGTGTAGCAACTCTAGAACGCTATATTGTAATTGTCTTAATCTTACAGATGAGAAAATAAAGCGCATAAAGCGCGCAGACTTATAGACTTGAACTGGACTGGGCTGGGCTGTTTTCTCAATATACAATTGCTCTTTGATATAAAGCTCTCTCTTATACACATATGAGGATCTCTGGATTTGTTTTCCTGCTCAACCTAGGCTAACACACTCCCCATAGTCTTAAGTGGTGGAGTCCTAAATCCAATTTGGTTTTCAGGCTTTCTGGGGAAATGGGGGTGGGCAGCAAAGTATCAGAAGAGGTGAAGATCAAACAAAGTCTGACCTAAGGAAGCTGGAGCTGTGGACCAAAGGGCATAGAGAAGCGAGTCTATTAGTTATTGTCAAGGTTGACTGAGCCCATTTCAAAATGAGAAACTCCATTAGTTACACCTCACAGCCTTCTTACTTCTTACTGATCCAGAGCCCGCTTCATCCACTCCACAGCCTCTCCTGAGCTTGGGAAGTGGAGGAAGATGTTTCTAGGTGTCCTCCTGTAAACCTTCAGACAGTGAACAAGAAGAGAACTGGGTCTTCTTTGCTCTGTGATGGCTGGGAGACCTAGGATTTGTAGCTTCAAGATCAAACTGGAAAGCAGGGAGTGTTTCTATTTCAGGGGGGTGGGGTGCAAATGGAGTTAGCTGAAGCCCAGTGTGGAAAATAGAATCACATACCATGAAGGGACCCCAACTCATATTGACCTCACGTGTGTCAGAATAGATCTAGGTTGCCCAGGATATCAGGATATTCAGTGGCTTTTTTTTTTTTTTGGTAGTGGACCCCAAGGCTTTTCTTCAAAGGCCCCTCTGGTTGGACCCAAACCTTCAACATTTTGGTTAACAGTTGAGCACATTGATCATTGTATCCACTCAATGTCTCCAAGCCTAGTTTTACTCCAGCTGCCCTGATCGGTCACAACCCTGGCTTCCTTGAGGATGGAGGAAGAATATGTGGTCATGAAACATCATAATCCACATCAGATTGTAACTGTGCCAACCAGAGATAAGAAGCCCAAATTGCCAGAGGACCTGAGAGTGAACCTTGCTAGTGGACATAGCTTTGAACAAACTAAGAACATTAAACCTTTGTTTGGTTGAGCCAGAACCACCACCCGGGCTGAGCCACTCAAAAGTGAAAACAAATCTATGCAGCCACTCTCCCTCCCTATGGTGTTATATAATTTCATGTCAACTTGATAAATAAGTGTAGGGGTGGATTCTAGCCTGTCAATCAGGTCACAGTCTGATGATG
>NW_022111316.1:3219877-3227155 GCF_000313985.2 Echinops telfairi | reverse complement strand
CAACCATTACAACGAATCTGTGATTAAACTCATTTGGGGATGGCTCAACTCCGACACATTGGACAGATGAAGGAAAAACCTGAAGCTTTGCTAATCGAATGGAAATTGTAACTGACGAGTTCTCTCAGCCTAGCTCTGGCATCACCTGGATTTTATAGGAGAAAGTGGCTGCTACCTTTCTGCGGGAAACTTTATTCTCCACTTTATCACTTGAGTATCGTTCATTTATTCCCGGCATGTTTGCAGTATCCTCTGAGCGTCAGCGAGGGAGCAATCAGACCATCTCAATTCAGCCAGAGATTAAACTGATTTGAGATTGAGCTGCAGAATATTTGGTCTGCCTAACTCTGGTGGGCTCCTCACACAGAATGTAGACCCCTGGGGTGGGGGGGCTCCCAACTTAAGATTTGGGATGTTGACTAGTATTACCTTCCTTATCTCCAATGCTTATTTTCTGATAAGCAATCTCCAATGCTGATCTCCAATGCTTATTTTCTCAGCACTTGAAGTCTACAGGAAACTTAACTCCACTCTGCACTGATTTATCACCAGGTTCTTGGCCTTGTGCAATTTCAAGGAAGAACTGTATCTAGAGCTCATCTTTCTCACCTTCCTTCTTTTTGGTGAGTTCCAGTTTTGACTTCCTTTCCAGATTTGAACATCAATTTCCAGCATTATGACTTTGCCAAGACTTCTAGTTTCTCTGCCTTAGTTGTGGCCCCGGGCCTGGACTCCATACACGGATTCTTCCATGGGAAGGGTCAGTTTGCCACTCACAAGTATTGGTGAGAGCTACTTCAGCATCACTAAACCTGGTGGCTTCTTCCTAAATCCAGGGCCCACTGTGGTACAGGCCATTGCTGAACTGGGCTAATTCATGACAAGGGAATGAAAGGGACGGAAACAGGAGCCAAGCAGAGGTGTTTAGGCTTCAGAGCAGGTGGATGCAATTATCGTAATGAGTGGCCAGGTCAGAGTGGTATCCTAGCGGGCCTGGCCTACATGGAGATAGTTATCAGAATACAGTGTGCATACAGACAGAACAGACAAGCTACCAACAAGGGCATGATACATCTTGTTCCATGGGAAGGAATCAAGGTGAATCAGTAGGAGGCTCAGGGCAGTTGTCCCAATTAAAAGCCACGGTCCCTTGTCTAGTTTTTGGACCTGAATGAGTTTTGGAACCCAGACTTAACTGAATAACGAGGAAGCTACATCCCTGAAGGGATCACCCTGCACCATCACAGCATCCCAGTTCCCTCAGTCTTTCCTCTAAGGGTCCTCGCATCATTTACTCAGGCCACCCTGGGGCAAGGGAATATGAAAGGGATTTGTGGACTCAGTGTATAAATCTGCACTGATATCCAAAGACACAAAGCATCATCAAAGGCACCCTATTTGAGTAGAAGCACATGGACATCAGTTAACCAAGGGTGTCGTGGTCAGCGTCTAACTCATTGTGGGTCCACTGGGTCTATTCACCTGGTATTCATTTTCTCCTCCAGTTCTCAGTATATAGTGGGAATTGTTGGGTGGCACCAGAAATTAAGCCCTCAACTTCTCCCTGAAAGGGTGGTAGGTGGAGTCTCCCTAGAGGTGCCTCGGAAGAAAGGTGCAGCTCCCTACTGAAAAATCAATGAATGAAAACTCTGTGGACACAGTTCTGCCTGACACCCCCTGGGTTCCTGGGGTTGGAGTTGATTCCATACTAACTGTGTTGGGATGGGTTAACTAGAGAAACAAATCCAGTGACACTCATATATGGGTAAGAACAAGATTTATATCAAGAAGTAATTAATTGTATATCAGGAAAACATCCCAGTCCAGTCCAACTCAAGTCCATAATTCTAATACTAATCCATAAGTCCCTCTTTAGACTCACGAAGTCCCCTGCAATAATGCAGAATGCAGGAATATCACTGGCCGTGGGTGCAAAGTCCCAGGGATCCAATGGCAGTGGACACATCTTCAGGGCTCTGACAGCAACCAGAAACCAGTCTGGCAGCCAGAAGGTAAAGGCAGAAGGGGGGGGGGAGGGCGTGTTCCCAGGGCTCTCCTTATGAAAAGGCCACTTCCACAAGGAGGCACCATCAGGCCAGGTCACAGGCTAGACTCCACCCCTACACTGTTACATATCTTCAAGTCGAGATGAAATTATGTAACTACAGCATTGTTTTCTTAATATATAATTAATGCCCTCCATGTCAAGACAGAGGAGCCCTGATGGAGTCATGGGCTACTCCTTTGGTTTCTAACTGCAAGGTCAGCAGTTGAAACCATCAGCCAGTCTTGGGACTTCACAGGGACAGTTCTACACTGTCTAGTAGGGTTGCTATGAGTCAGAATAGGAGGGGGTACTCCCCACAAAAACGGACTTTTTTCCAAAGCGATGGATTAAATTTTTTTTTACAAAGCAACCTTATCACCTTCAAAGTACTCTCGATTACAAATAATACATTTGTCAAATCTGTGACTCCCTACTTGGAAACATTTTTCAAACTCATCTGTTTGGATGGCTGACAGCACCTCCCTCGTTTTTTTCTTCACCTCTTTTATGTTATCAAATCGCTGTCCTTTCGTGTCCCTCTTCATTCATGGAAACAAAAAGAAGTTATATGGCGTGAGGTCAGGTGAGTAAGCGGGGTGGGGCAAGAGAGGCATGCTGGTTTTTGCCCAAAACTGGTACACTGAGATGTCTACAGTAGCAGGTGCATTGTCATGGTGGCAAAACCAGTCTCCCCTCTGCCACAAATCAGACCTTTTTTGGTCACATACTGTTAGGCAATATTTTTTCTGAACCTCTAAATAGAACGCTTGATTAATAGTCTGACCTGGTGGAACGAACTCCAAATGCACTTTTTGTCCATTCAGGAAGTTGACAGACGTCCAGAATGAGGTTTGTCATCAATAGACATTTTACTTTTTTTAGAATGAGAAAATTCCTCATACACTTGAGTTTTTCCCTTAGTACCCTCCTTGTAAGATGTATTTAACATCACAATAGTTTCTGTGACATTTTCCTGGGCAGGAACAAAATTCCACAGCCTCACGTTGTTCTCTTAAATCAGCCGTCACACACAACAAAAAAACCCAACAACAACAACAAACAACCAAGGTTCAAGCAAAACTGCTTTTACGAAAAAATTCACTGTGACCAGAGAGAACCTACCCAGGAGACGCCACTGGGTGCACTAACTCACAACGAGTTGCTTGATGCTTTCCTAGCAGCAAAAAATGTGTACTATGAAAGTTCTGGTCTGCCCAGCTCAATTCCAGTTTTTTTTTTTTTGGGGGGGGTACCTCCTTTTAAACTTGATAGTAGTGAATTGGGCTTTTTGAAAGTCAGAACAACCAGTCAGAAACAATATGCACTCCCAGTTAGGGAGGTGGGGGAATATTGCCACCCATAAGTATCTAAAAGACACAGAAGTGATGGTCCTTGTCACCTATGCATTTCATGAACCAACATAGCCCCTTAACATGCCAAATAAGTCCTGTATAATGGCAATTTCATGCCACAAGGTTAGCCAGGCGATACGTCCCGTTTCAGCCTCCATGACAGATGTGGTGTCTTTGCTAAAGCAAAATGAACAGAGCTACTTGGTATGTGATCATTGATTGGATGAGTGTGCTATCTATCACAAGCAGAAAAGGAGATCATAAACAGTTCAACGCTCTTGGGAAGCACAGTAGAATATATTTATAATTTTGCCCAAGGTTGTGTTAACACTTCCCCCTTTTGACATAATATAGATAGAAGAGGTTGGAATAATTTGTACATCCTGCAAAGCATCACATTAAGTCATCAGATGAGATCATAGCCTTGGGCGGAAAAAGGTCGCAACTTTGTGGGAAACCAGGAGGCAAAGGTTTTGCTGACCCAACGAAATTACTAGATAATTAGTGCTTATTGTTGAAGCCTCAAAGTTCTGGGATAATTGACTAAGCAGTATTTTGTAAGTATAGTTATAGGTGTTTTTTTTTTAAGTACTTTTTTAAAGCACTAATCACACAATGTCATTTTAAACAATTGAGCAATTCTGAACAAGTCAGATTGCTTCATTCCAATTAATTAGTATATTCTAAATCTCAAGCCGTTTTAAAAATCAACCTTAAAGTTTATTATGGCTACTATATTGCCTAAATTACACATTGGGGCACATCATTTGACCAAAGATTTTCTTGCCACTTCAGAGTAAAAGAGGCAATTTGGAAGATAGTATTTGGATATTAAATTGGAATGGTTGAAATTCTAGAAGGTTTAGGGAACAGATTATTTAAAATTAGAATTATTTTAGAAGATGTAAGAAAATTATTTATTGATATATAATAAGTTATGGTTGCCAAATGTGTTGGGATGAATTATAAATTTTTATAGCCAAAGACATCAATATGCATGCATTTTATAACTGCAGTTGGTTATTAGTGTTAAGTCAACAAAATATCTACATTCTCTTACAAATAAATCAGACAGTATGCAGTCCTTCTCAAGTGTCATTGAGTACTTTGCTCTGCTCTTATAGTCTGTCATGTTCAACATGGCGGATACAGAACCATATACAAAATCATGCTGGACATAAGTAGGAGCCAGTTTCTTCCTACTTCCCATGGGTCTTCAGACAGCCTGCTTCACATTTTTACAAGGCTTTTTATTTGGGTTAACCTTTTTCTATCTAGGAATTCCTAACTTAGCTGGTTATACCCCCAGACTTTCAGGATTCTTCTGAATCATTACTGTTACAGTTTCGGGATGTACACCTAGCCAGACCACTAGGAAGATCCTGGGGTCTTTATACTCTAGGGATCTATGATTGGAAGTAAAAGCAGTTTACTCACTACAACTTTAGATGATCTCATTCTCAATTCTATTTCTGTTTCTGTTTCTCTTCCAGAACATTCTATCCTCACATTTTCTCTTCTTTCTCATTGACTCATTTTATGATTGCCACATATCTTGCCGCTCATATAATCCCACTATTTATGTGCATGTTGTCAGGAGAGACCTGTCCCTGGAAGGACATCAGGCTTGGTAAAGTAGAGGGGTGGTTGTGGTAGTTACATAATCTCGTGTCAACTTGAGGGTATTAGGATTAAAGGGGTGGAGTCCAGTCTGTCAGTCAGGCCACGGTCTGATGATGTCCTTGTAGGCATGGCGTTCTCATGAGGATTCTGGAAACTTGCCCCTCTCTCTTTTGCCTTGTCTTCCTGTTGACAAGCCACACAGAGACTTGTGAGGAGCCCCTCTCTCTGCTTCACTTTCCTGCTGCTGAGACACTCAGAGAGCTGGAGGAGGCACATAGAACCCCATGCCAGTGCTGAGATGCCTCCACCACCATTGAGTCCACAAGACTTTTCACCCACTAGCCTGTGATCTTCTTGCATTCTTCATCATTGCATGGGGCTGTGTGAGTCTCAAAACGGACTTATGGATTTGAATTGGATTTATGAATTTGAGTTGGACTGGGCTGCGATGTTTTCTTGATATATAATGCCTTTTGATAAAAACCTCTTTCTTACACATATTGAGTGCCCTTGGATTTGTTTCTCTAGTCAACCTGGCCTAAAACATCCATGAATCTATTCTGACTCACAGAGACCCTACAGAAAGAGTAGAATTGCCCATAGTGTTTCCAAGGCTGTAAATCTTTACAAACACTGATCACCCCATCTTTTTCCTGTGGGCAGAGTCAAATTGTGCTTTCACCACTGTGCCCATTGTGTGATCAGGGATCGTTTTGTTGGGCTGAATCTGACTGAATTTCTAGCAATTCCCTAATGATGTACTGCTTATAAGTTATCTTCAGCAAAAGTTTACTTGTATGTGACATTAGCGATGTTGCTGTTGTTGTTAGGTGCCATTGAGTTCATTCTGAGCCATGGCAACCCTATGCACAATAGAACGAAACACTGCCAGGCCCTGTGTCAATCTTCACAATTGTTCCTACGCCTGAGCCAGTTGTTGCAGCCACATTGTCAATCTATCTCATTCCCTCCCATTCTACTTTACCAAGCATTGATCTCCTTCTCCAGGGATTGATCTCCCCTTAAAACATGTCCATAGTGAGTCAAAGGCTTGAATCCTTTAAGTCTAAGAAGCATTCTGGTTTACTTCTTCCAATACAGATTTGTTTGTTCTTTTAATAGTAGTCCATGGTACTTCCAATATTCTTCGGTCGCACCACAATTCAAATGCATCAATTTCTTCTCCAGTCTTCCTTATTCAGCATCCAACTTTCACATGCACAAGAGGTCATTGAAAATACCATGGCTTGGGTCAGGTGCACCTTAGTCTTCAAAGTAACATCCTTGCTTTAAAATACTCTAAATAAGTCTTGTGCAGCAGGTTTACCCAATGTCGTGCATCATCCAAGCTCTTGACTGCTGCTTCCATGAGCATTGATTGTGGATCCAAGCAAGACAAAATCCTTGATAACTCCAATGTTTTCTCCACTGATCATGACATTACCTACTGGTCCAGTTTTGAGGACTTGGGGCCTCTTTACATTGAGGTGTCATCCATACCAAAGGCTGCAATCCTCTATCTTCATCAGCGAGTGCTACAAGTCCTCCCCACTTTCAGTAAGCAAGGTTGTGTCATCTGCGTATCACAAGTTGTCAATAAAGTTACCTCTGATCCTGATGCTTCATTTTTGTTTGTATAACCCAGCTTGTCTGATGACTTGCTCAGGTATTGGAACATCTCAGTTGGTATTCTGTCAATTCCTGGAGCCTTGGTTGTCAATATCATCAGTTCTTGATGATAGCTCACCGCTGAAATAGTTGAATATCTACCAGTTCGTTTTGGTACAGTGACTCTGTGTATTCTTTCCATCTTCTTTTGATGCTTTGTCATTCAGTATTTTGCCCATGGAATCTTTCAATATTGCAACTTGAGACTTGCATTTAGTTCTTATGTTCTTTTAGCTTGAGAAAGATTGGGTTTATTCTTCCCTTTGGATTTTCTAACGTCAGATCTTTTCACATTTCATGACATTATGTTATTTTTGTCTTCTTGAACTGCCCTTGGAACATCCTGTTGACTCTTTTACCTTATCGTTTCTTTATTTCTCATAAGGTACTCTACATTCACAAGCAAATTTCACTCTCTTCTGACATTCATATTGGTCTTTGCTTTCTTTATGTGTGATGCCCTTCATGTCATTCCCCAAACTTACCTGATCTTTGGTCATTAGTGTTGAGTGTGCTCAATCTGTGCTTGAAATGGTGTCAACATTCAGGCGAGATACAAAGTGGTACTTTCTTTCTTTTTTTTTTTTT
>NW_022111316.1:3203174-3217474 GCF_000313985.2 Echinops telfairi | reverse complement strand
TTAGGTTCTCAGCTGCTACTCTAATGGTTGAAGGTTCAAGTCCACTCCGAGGTGCCCCAGAAGAAAAGCCTGGTGAATTCCAAAACACCGGCCGTTAAAAACTCTCTGGAATAATAGCTCTGATATACATGGTGAGGCCGGGGCTCAGGATCAACTTGACAGTAACTTTTTGAACCCAGGGTCATGATACCTAGAAAGGACCATAGCATGCAGGGTGACCCTTTAGGCACAAGGGAAGTTCTAGAGAACATTGGGCCGAAGGACTTTCCCCAAGCCTAGTCCCTCACACCTGAGAAGCAGGCTGGCTGGGCATGGCCCGGGGGGTCAGTCACCAATGTACTCTCGGGCTGGGTGGGACTCCTCAGATTTTAGAACAGAGGCAGGGAACCAGCTCTGGGGTGTTTTGTTACATTCTCATCTCTTCGGGGGAGACCCTGGGTGCATTCTTAGCTTTCTTAGGGTTGGGCTTCACTCCCTCTTTCTGACTGCCTGTCATTCAGCATATACTTACCATCCGTTCCACACCCGCACCCCCCCCTCCCCCCAATCCCTTGTGCCAGGTCCTGTGCTGGCCTCTGAAGGCTCTGGGCTGCCTTCCCAGGAATGCTGGGTCTGCTGGGGAAGCTAATCTAGTGAGAATAGGCCTGTTTCCCCCGTGAATTATAAGCTCCCGCTCCCTTCTCCACCAACACACACATACACACAGCTCCTTTCAGTAGAGCTCATTGATGAGGCCATGACAGGGGAGGAACTTTAAGCCACCAGCTCCCAGGCAACCTCAGCCAAGCGCTGGCAATGCTTAATTAAATTACCCACGGACCCCAAGTCACAACTCAAAGCTGGGAACCAAGAATGTCCAGTAAACAAAGGAGAGCTGGAAGTCCCCTGCCCCGAGGCCATTCCTCTCCCTTTTTGTCGCCTTGCTATGTGGAGAACTTCCTGACATGGAAGCGTTGTCTCCTTAGAAGTTGCCTGCTCGCTTGCCCAGTTCTCCACTCTCCTAGGCTACTGACCTCATCCAGTTCATCTCCAGGGAGATGGCTGGGCTGCTGCCTGTAGACACTGTCCTTCAGCCTGGGTCTGTCCTGTGGCCTGTCCTTCCCCTGGCCTCCTCTGGGATTGGGTCGGCCGTGAGCCACCACATCGAGGCGGTGGTGCGCACCGGCCCCCGCGCCGGGGGCAGCGTGGTGCTGGGCCAGGTGGACAGCCGCCTGGCGCCCTACATCATCGACCTGCAGTCCATGAACCAGTTCCGCCAGGACACGGGTGAGCTGTGGCCCCGGCCCCCTCGGCGCCCACTACCCTCCTGGGCCCAGATTTCCAGCCCTGCGGCTGGCCGGCCGCCCGGGCGGCACCCCGCTGCAGTGGGGTTTCCAAGAGCGGGTGGGAGGGCGCATGGCTCCCCAGGATCTTCTTAGACCGCCCCCTCCCCCAAATAAACGCGTTAGCTCGTAGTAGCAATGCTCATTCTAGTTCCTAAGAAGCTCCTTCCACGCCCCCTTTACGGCGCTTGCCGGCTTGGAGCCCTACGGTGGTGTAGACGTTTGGGGACCACCCAGCGCACCAAGCCAGCCCAGCCCTCTCAAAGGCGCACGTCCCGCACCCAGAGCTGACCCCTTACTGTCTCCGGCCTGTCAAATACGCCCCGGACTGCCTCTGCCTCTCCGTTTCATATTGTGGGGGAGAAAGAAAGGGGAACCCCTGGAGGCTCTCGCTATAGACTAGCAGGGGAAGCGCCTGGGCCTCCCCAGGAGGAGAGGTGGCGTTCCCGGGATTCCAGGGGTGGAATATCCTGGATGCTCTGGCATCAGTGCGGCTGCGGGAGCGCTCAGAGCACTGAAGCAACAGGCCGGAGCAGATGGAGAGAGAAAGAGGAGGGAGGGGACTGGGGAATGCCAGCCGGGAAAGCCGCTCCCTTTGTCCCGGAGCAGGAGGCGGATTCCTTAGGAGAAACTGTCCTCGGGGCGGGGGCTGCCTCTTGAAACCATGGCCTCTGAGGGAAAACAAACCGTCCGCCCAGAAATCTGCTGCTAGGCTGTCTTTCTTTTTATGAGAATCAGGTTACCCACGGTGGCCACCACGGCCCTGCCTCTCAGCTGACCAACCTTTCCAGATCACGGGGCAGAAGGGAGCCTTGCAGGGTGGGGGCCCCTGGAGGGGGGAGCAGGACACAGCAGCATTACTTAGTTTGGGCCAGTGCAGCCAGCTTTCATTGACAACTTAGGACATGTGTCCTAGACACTCCAGAAATCTCTTCAGTGAGTAAGGGTGGGGGAGGCTTCTAGAATTCTGTCTGGGCTTCCTGCGGAGGCAGAGTATCACCAGGAGCCTGGAGAAGCAGGTGTGATGGGGAGGGAGTAGAGGCCATGAGGGGGTGGGGGGAGTCTCAGAGAGGGTCAGAGAACAGCTGTTTGAGACTCAACCTCTCCCCCAGCCTCCACATCCTGTGTGCTAATTGGGATTGTCATGGGAAAGGGACGTTTTTCACCCTTGGTCTCTATCCTTTAGTCATCACTCCCAGCAACCTCTCTGCCAAGGACCTTGTTCAGACACTGGGCGGCTGGAGTAAAGGCTTTCAGGGAAAAGGCTTCCCCAAGTGTTAGCATCTGGAGGGGCTTAAACCTTGGTGGGGGAGAGAGGGGGTTGGGCTGAGGGAGACTGGGCAGGAGGAGGGAGGAAGGAAGAATGTGGGGAGATTGAGAAAAAGGATTAAGTGTGGCAGAGGGAGGGAATGTCATTGTGCAATTTGGATTGAGGTTGGAGGTGAGGGTGGAGGCGGTCAGATTGGGGGAGGGTGTGTGTGTGTGTGTGTGTGTGTGTGTGTGTGAAGGAGCGAGCCAGAACACGTGTGCTGTGCCTGTGTGTGTAAGCAAGGAAGCTGAGGTGAGGAGGTGGGACCATGGAGATGAGCAGTTCAGACACCTGACAGGGAATTCCAGGCCTGCTCAAAATAGACCAGCAGGTGTTAGCTTTTCTATTTCAGACTCAAGCGCTGCAGCATATGGAGAACCACCCTGGTGACATAAAGGCCCCAGTCTCTCACCACTGTCTGGGAAGGTTGAAGTTTAATTTGGGTTTGGCATGGGGTACCCAGAAGGGTCAGAGAGTGGTACAAACAGTTAGGTTCTCAGCTGCTACTCTAATGGTTGAAGGTTCAAGTCCACTCCGAGGTGCCCCAGAAGAAAAGCCTGGTGAATTCCAAAACACCGGCCGTTAAAAACTCTCTGGAATAATAGCTCTGATATACATGGTGAGGCCGGGGCTCAGGATCAACTTGACAGTAACTTTTTGAACCCAGGGTCATGATACCTAGAAAGGACCATAGCATGCAGGGTGACCCTTTAGGCACAAGGGAAGTTCTAGAGAACATTGGGCCGAAGGACTTTCCCCAAGCCTAGTCCCTCACACCTGAGAAGCAGGCTGGCTGGGCATGGCCCGGGGGGTCAGTCACCAATGTACTCTCGGGCTGGGTGGGACTCCTCAGATTTTAGAACAGAGGCAGGGAACCAGCTCTGGGGTGTTTTGTTACATTCTCATCTCTTCGGGGGAGACCCTGGGTGCATTCTTAGCTTTCTTAGGGTTGGGCTTCACTCCCTCTTTCTGACTGCCTGTCATTCAGCATATACTTACCATCCGTTCCACACCCGCACCCCCCCCTCCCCCCAATCCCTTGTGCCAGGTCCTGTGCTGGCCTCTGAAGGCTCTGGGCTGCCTTCCCAGGAATGCTGGGTCTGCTGGGGAAGCTAATCTAGTGAGAATAGGCCTGTTTCCCCCGTGAATTATAAGCTCCCGCTCCCTTCTCCACCAACACACACATACACACAGCTCCTTTCAGTAGAGCTCATTGATGAGGCCATGACAGGGGAGGAACTTTAAGCCACCAGCTCCCAGGCAACCTCAGCCAAGCGCTGGCAATGCTTAATTAAATTACCCACGGACCCCAAGTCACAACTCAAAGCTGGGAACCAAGAATGTCCAGTAAACAAAGGAGAGCTGGAAGTCCCCTGCCCCGAGGCCATTCCTCTCCCTTTTTGTCGCCTTGCTATGTGGAGAACTTCCTGACATGGAAGCGTTGTCTCCTTAGAAGTTGCCTGCTCGCTTGCCCAGTTCTCCACTCTCCTAGGCTACTGACCTCATCCAGTTCATCTCCAGGGAGATGGCTGGGCTGCTGCCTGTAGACACTGTCCTTCAGCCTGGGTCTGTCCTGTGGCCTGTCCTTCCCCTGGCCTCCTCTGGGATTGGGTCCATTTGCATTCTATGCTGGTCTCCACTAGGCTGTTGGGAGGACTCTGGAGACTGGAAGAAGGGAAAGGATGGGCCAGGGACAGGAGATAGGACATGATCTTGGGACGCTTCCAAAAGCCTTGGTCAGTGGTCTTCTGCACCAGCCTTCATCTCTAGCGTCACTGTCCCCTGTATTGTCCAATACACCTGATCCCTGCCGCCATCAGAGCCCAAGCTGGAAATTGGAGATAAGTCTTGTTCTGGACTCACTAGCCTACGCTGTGACCTTGAGGCAGTCCTTTAGCTGTTTGGGTTCATTTTTATCCTCGGAGTGAAGAGGGCCTGCAGATTTCTCCTTGCTCTTTCCTTCCCTTGTGTGGACCAGCAGGTGAAAGCCTCTGGGCCCTGCACTAGTGGTGACACTAATCATAAGACTTGGCATGGTGTCAGGGCCAGGTTCTGCTCAGCTCAGCATTTCTGTGCAAGTCTTGCCCCATTCATAGAGTTCCTGGATGGTGCAAATGCTTAAGCACTTGACTATGAGTCTATACGTTGATGGTTCAAATCTACTCAGAGGCACCCTGGGAGATGGGCTCTGGCAATCTCTTTCCAGAAGAACCTTGCACACCCTATGGAGCAGTTCTACTTGGTCCCTAGAGGTCACCATGGGTCAGAATCAACTTCATGGCAGCCAACAACCACAATAGGTCTTGAATGCAGTGAGAAGGGTCAGATAGAGAGTGAGTCCGATGAGTCCTTGACCATAACCCCCTACAGTACCCATCCCCACCCCATGTGGACACAAGTGTAAGAGGCTAGGTATCAAGAGGATCATAAGACAGTTGTAATATTGAAGATGCATATTGTACACATTCTAATATTGAATGTTCAGGCAGCCTTATGGAAAACCAGTGCTCATTCCCACTTTATAGAAGAGGCATCCCCTCTCTCTGATGTTAGGCTTGATCCAGTTTGCAACATTGTCTGTGGCTTTTGTTTTGTGTTTCATATTGGGGTTTATCTTAGATGTATTTTGTCATTCTGGGTAGCCCTCACATTTTTGTTATGTTTCTCTGTTTTTCAGTATATGAAACCCCAGGATTGATGAACCTATAGAGATAACAAGTAGAATAAGGATTCTGGGGGGATGGGGGTGGGCAGTGGGGGAAAGGGATAATGGGGAGCTGATATCAAGGAGTTCAAGGAGGAAGAGAATGTTTTGAAACTGATTGTGGTAGCAACTGTACAATACTGCTTAATGTGATTGCCCTATGGAATGATATGATATCTTTATGAGCTCCCAATAAGATGGCTTTGAAGAAAAGGGAAACAAATGGAAAGAGATTAAGTGGTTCATAAGGTTTACTGCTGGTGAATGACAGAGCTTCAAAATCAGGTGCCCCATGCTCGGCTCCTTCATTCTGTGAGCCAGCTATGGATCACCTATCTGCTCAAGTCACACAAGCTGTAGGATTAACAATCTTCAAGACTTTGCCCTCATGGAACGTTCTTGTGGTAGGGAGGGAGGTGCCTGGGGTTTCCTTGAACCAATGGGGATGAATTGCCCCCAGAGACCTCAGGATGTGCCTCGAAGGCACTGCTTCCCAATTCCCAGGAACTAATTGAACTGCTAGAAGAAACCAGTATTTTTTTCATTGTTCCCACAAACCTATTTCTCCCTATATTACTGGAGACTTTGGGGTCACTTTGCCTTAAGACAAGAAGGAATTCCCTCTATCATTTAGTTCATGGTCCTCATTCTAGAAATGTCCAGGCCTACCTCATTCCAAACAAGTTGGTCTCTGAAAATAATAAGAGAATGCCACCTTGCCATCTCTCTTGACCCTGACATTGGTTCTGAGATCTTTCTACTGTCTCTACTCCCCTCCTGGGCCAGATCCCATTTCCTCTCAGGCTGAACTGAACTCCAGAACTTTCCCTCTAAAAGTCGCTCTCCCTTTTGACGCTCGATTGTCTTGTTATGGTACTACCATTTTACCGTTCCCTGTGGAGAAGGCCTTGGGATTCATTGACTCACTCTGCCATCCAGAATCTTATTGGGTGCTCGATGTCTACGGATGCAAAGACCATGTGGACCAGCAGCTCAGCCATCAGTGTACACAGCCCAGGTGTGCACACACAGATTCTAAAGTCTGTTCCCTGCGATGCTGACCCATAGGTGTAGAGGGGCATGATCCGTACTTCAAGGAGATTCTGAAGCAGGTGATCCTTGGACCTCACTTTGAGAACAGCCATGTCGGGTCTTGCCCATTTCCTCTCAGAAGGTCCTCTCCAGCCTGTCACCTCCTTTTCATCTTCACTCCCAACATCCTCATTACTTCTCATCTGTTCTCACTACTTCTCTGCTTAACCAACTTTGCTGGCTCCTCAATGCCTCCAAATTAAACTCACTGCAGCCTGGCATTGCGCAATGGTGGCTTAGTGGCAGGATTCTCACCTTCCATGCTGGAGACCCAGGTTTGGTTCCCAATGTACCTCATTCGCAGCTGCCACCTGTGGGCCCCTGAATGCTCAGATCTGTGTATGTTGCTGAACAAGTTTCACTGAAGCTTCCCGGACTCAGATGGGCTGAGAAGCAAGGTTTCCTGATTTACTTCCAAAAGTCAACCAAGGAGAACCCTGTGATCACAACAGTCTGCTCAGGGACCCTCTTTGGGGATGGAGCAGCAGGACCAGGCAGCACTTCATTTATGGTGTCCCCTCACATCCTGGGCTGAAGCTGCTAACAACAGGTCCTTGCTTCAGGCCGGGGGTGGGGAATGCCTGGCCCCTGGGCAGTTTAAGACCCATGAAATCGTCCATACCCACTAACATCACATGCTTCACCGAAGAGAAGCCATTCCAGCCATCACATTGCTGTTTGTTCAGTGCCATCAAATGGTTTTTGATTCCTGGAAGCAGACTGAAGCACCCCCTGGTCCTATGTCATCCTCACAGTTGTCCCCGTCTTTGCACCACTGTGTCAATTCATCTTATTGAGGGTCTTCCCGGTTTTTACCGCCCCTCTACTTTACCAGCGATGATGCCCTTCTCCAGGGACTGGTCTCTCCTGACAACATGTCCAAAGTATGTTAAGATGAAGCTTTGCCATCCTTGCCTTTAGGGAGCATTCTGCTTGTGTGTCTTCTAAGACAGATTTGTTCATGGTATGGTCAGTATTCTTCGTCAGCACCATATTTCACATACATCCTTCTTTTTTTTTTTTTTTCCGGTCTTCCTTATTCAATGGCTGACTTTCATATGCATATGAGGAGATTGAAGATGCCATGGCTTGAGTCAGGAGAACATTAATCCTCAAAGGAACCACCTTGTTTTCCAACATGTTAAAGAGGTCTCGTGCGGTGGATTGACCCAATGCAGTCATTGTGTCGTTAGAGCGCTTGGCTGCCTCTTCTGGGCGCACTGATTGTAGTTCCAAGCAAGGTGACATCCTGGACAACGTCCATCTCTTCTCCATTTATCATGATGCGAGTGTATCATTAGGGGAAAGTTCCTGTGTGACCAGTACGGACCTCAAATAATGTTATACATATCCAAATGGCCCTTGGCAGAGAAAAAGGTTACACATCCCAATTCTAAGCTTCCAAGCTGCTGACCCTTTTCTTCATCGGTCACTGACGCCCTCCCGCACTGTCGCCTTTTGCCTATTGCGATTCATTTCATCCTAATCCATTTGCCATCCCTGTCTTGCCATGTTCTTCAAACCTTCGTTGCTTCATGTATTTCTCTGGTACTTCTTGATCCCCCACGACCTTGGCAAGAGGGCAACTAGCACAAACCTTGATGGCATTCTCATGGGACTAAAAGTTTAGTGAGGGCTACAGAAATGATGAAATTGGCCTCACAAACACAGGTGAACTGGTGTGATGGAAGATAGGGAGCATGCTGGGACAGATAAGGGTGGGAGCTGAACTTGCAGAGCATAAATAATGTCAGTGAACTTGGAGAGTTGCTGAAGGGGCCGATGTTCACTACCCTATGTATTTGCTGTGAAGTGTCGAGTTGCTTCTCGACATGTCCACCCCACATGACAGAGTCTGGATGCTTCCTCTAGAGTTCTCTAGGAGCCCTGGTCATGTAGTGGTTACAAACTGGGCTGCTAACTGCAAGGTTGGCAGTTTGAAACCATCAGCTGCTCTGCAGGACTTTCTACTCCCATAAAGATGCTACAGTCTCAGAAACTCCCAGGGCCAGTTCTACCCTGGCCTCTTGAGTCGCTGTGAGTCAGAATCGACTCAATGGTGGTGAGTGAGAGAGTTTTCCTGGCTGGAATCTTTATGGAAGTATATCGCTGGGCTTTTCTCCCAGAGACCCTCCGAGAGGGTCCAACCTGCTAACCTTTCAGTGAACAGCTGAGCACTTACCCATTGTGCCACCGGGGCTCCTGATCTCAATCTTTGCTACAGTAGTAAGAGTTAAGAGGAAGGTGGGAGAACGAGACCTCGGCTGCAAGGCGTCCTTGAAGGAGTGAGCTGAAATCTGAAGGGTAGATGAGACTCAAAAGGGGCCAACTTTGTGTCATGGTCAAGAATGGACGCAGCTTGGTGAGGGTGACAGACTGAAGGCCGTCTGTGTGGCAGACCCCCAGGCAATGTGTTGGCCTGTGAGGAGGAAGTGTGATGGGGCCACAGGGGTTGGTGGTGGCGGTTGGGACTCTGGCCCTTACCTCGGGGGAAGAATTTAACCAGAAAGAGGATATGGTCACATTTCCTGCTCACACAGTATTTTGTTGGCACCCTGCGTGGGGTGGGGTGGGTCTCCTCTGAAGACATTTTGCACGCTTGGTTTCTGGCTTCCAATTCCAACCTGGAGCGACTTGAGGAAGTTCTGCCTCTTTGCCTTCTTCCCAGCAGCCTGTGACATAATTCGATAAGTGCCAGACAGCCGGAAGTCCGTCATCCATCACAGGGATGGAGCCCGCCGGGTCCCTGGGTGTCACAAGTGGTCTTGGCCCGGCTACGAACCTAATGCGGATGATTCGAACCCACCCAGCCAGAGTCACCAGCGAAAGAGGGCCGAGTGATGTGCTTCCAGAAAGAAGATTCTTGTTGTCAATTGCTGTCGGGTCATTTCTGACGTATGGTGACCTGTGAACAGTGCGTGATGGATAGATAACAGCTCCCTAGGGTTTTCTTGGCACCTGACAGTGCACCTGAAGGTTGACGGTTTGAACCCCCTCGTCATGTCACAGAAGAAAAGGCCTGGCGATCTGCTTCTGGGAAGATTACAGCCAAGAAAACCCCCGTGGAGCCTGCTTGCTCTGTAACGCATGGCGTCACCAGGAGCAAGCATGGACTTGATGGCAACCAAGTTTGGGGTCATGGCCATTAGCCCCTGTTCTGGACACTCGGTTGCAGAACCAACCACACCCGGTGGGAGGTGCACAGACTCTGACTCCAAGGGGCTACTTCGATCTAGAGTAGCGAGAACCACCTCCCTGATTTCCCGAGTTCAGCCTCCTGCTGAACAAGCTCTGGATTTGGAGAGCCCTTCCGGGATGAGGTCTCGATTGAGAGCCCTTCAAGATATCGGAAGGAGCCCTGTGGTGGCATAGTGGCTCCCCATTGGGCTGCTGACCACAGGTCTTCAGTTCAAAACCACCAGCCGGCCCTCAGGAGCATGTGCTTTCTTCTCCTCTGTAGTCACTGACTCAGAAACCCACCGGGGCAGTTCTACCCTGCCCCCGATGGCTGCTATGAGTTGGAATTGGCTTCCTGGCAGTGAATTTGGGTTTAAGGGTTTTTTGTTTGTTTGTTTATTTTGTTTTGTTTTCAAGAAACAGATGCCAAATGGCATAGAAAGTGAGGAGCCCTTTCATAGGGAAAACAAATGGCCAAGGAGGGCATTTCAGCAGAAGAGATCTAGTAACTGGGGGAATGTCCGGTCAGAGAAGCTTAGGACTGCTAACCTGAAGTTGGAGGTTCAAGCCCACTAGCTGCTCCACAGTCAGAAGATGAGACGGTTTGTTCCCATAAAACTCCACAAAGGGCTTGCAAACCCCACCTAGGGCTCCCATGAGTCTGAATCCACTCAGTGTCAGTGAGTTTGGGTGTTTGGGGTTTCTCAAAAGGCTCATCTGCTTGGCAGAAGAAAACACATGAACCAAATTCACTGCCATGGCGTCCATTCTGCCGCATGGCGACTCTAGGAGATAGAGTTCTAGATCTGCACAGGTGGGTTTCCAAGACTGTAACTGTTTATGGGAGTAGAAGCCAAGTCTTTCTCCCTTGGAGAGGCTATTGGTTTTGAACTTTGACCTATGGGATTGCAACCCAATGTGTAACCACTATGCCACCAGGGCCCTATAATCATTTTTGTGCTGACTTCTCACCTTCACCCTGTGCAGTAGGGATGTGAGAGCCAGATGTTGCAGAGAAGGAAACTGAGGTACAATTGCCAAATCATATGGTTGGAGCCCAAATCTTGCTCTTTGTTTCTCAGTGTGCAGCCGCAGGCCAGCTACTTAGGAAGGAAATGAAGGGAACTCTCCCCTCCCCCTTCCCCCTTCCCTTCTTGGCTGCCCCCTACACCCCTGCAGAGGACCTGGTGCTGAATAGGGAATTGTTCGCCTTTCCCCTCCAAGCCTCTGAATGTTGATGTTTTGGGTCATTAAGGGGCTTGGAGATGGGGTGGGGAGCAGGTTACGACCCCAGCAAAGGCCTGAATAGCCATTGTTCGCTTTCTTCCCCCTTTGAATGGGATTCTGTCCCCACTCTTTGGTGTCTCCCTCTGGGCTGGCGAAGGGGGTGGGTCAGAGGCCTGGAAAGGAGAGTCTTTTCCCAGCACTTTGATGGATGGAGTTTAATCCGACATGTGGACATGGCAGCCTCCTGGGAACCCGCCCCGGCCGCCCCCACCCTCCCAGGGCTGGGCAACGTGTGCCTGGATGCTGACACCCATGAAATGCGCTCCCGTTGGAGATGGTTATAAATTTGGGTTTGGGGTGCGTCAGAGAAAAAGAGTCAAGGGTTATAAGCTTCATTCCCTTCCATTTTGCTGGTTGCTTTTTGTGTGCTCTGGGTAATGTGTCCCCACTGTGAGGAAGCCCCTGTAATAACTCTGGCCTCTTTCTATAATAACTACGTCTGAGGAGCCCTGCGGGCACAGTGGTTACACTTTGAGCTGCTAACTGCAAGCTCAGCCGATCGAAACCACCATCCACTCCTCGGGCAGAAAACCAGGGCTTTCTACTCCCGTAAAGAATTAATGGTCTCAGAACCTCACAGGGACAGCTCTGCCCTGTCCTGTAGGGTCACTTTGCGTTCACTCGATGGCAGTGTTTGGTTTTGGACTTCTTAACTGTTTGCCCATTAATGGGACACAAGCAAGTGTCACCGCATGCTGTCTCTGACCCTCCACTCTGTTTCATTCTTCAGGGACCCTCCGCCCAGTTCGCCGCAACTACTACAACCCATCATCGGCCCCTGGGAAGGGCGTGGTGTGGGAGTGGGAGAACGACAATGGCTCCTGGACGCCCTACGACATGGAGGTGGGCATCACCATCCAGCATGCCTACGAGAAGCAGCACCCCTGGATCGACCTCACCTCCATCGGCTTTAGCTACGTCATTGACTTCAACACCATGGGCCAGATCAACCGGCAGACCCAGCGCCAGCGCCGCGTCCGGAGGCGCCTCGATCTCATCTACCCCATGGTCACGGGCACCTTGCCCAAGGCTCAGTCCTGGCCGGCCAGCCCTGGCTCGGCTGCCTCGCCGCCAGCCCCGCCTTGCTCCTGTCCGCAGTGCGTCCTGGTGATGAGTGTTAAGGCGGCCATGGTCAACGGAAGCATTGGGCCCCTGCAGGCTCCAGCAGCCCGCAAGAACATGCCCCCATCAGGAGCAGTGAAGTTGCCCCAACCGCCAGGCCCTGGGGCCAAGCCACCAGATGGGTCAGGCACCATCCGGGGTCCCCTGAAAACGGCCCCATCCCAGACAAGCAGGCGACAAGCCTCCAGCATGCCAGTGGGGGCGACTGCAGGCTCTCCTGCCAGCCCCCCAGGGGCCAATGGCAAGACCGGAAGGGTGGCCCTGGCGACCTTGAACCGTACCAACCTGCAGCGGCTGGCCATCGCCCAATCCCGGGTTCTGATCGCCTCTGGGTAGGTGCTGCCTGACTGCCTTAAGGCACTGTCTCATGGTGGGCTTGCTAAACCCGCTCTGAGGCCCTGAGGCTGTGTGACCTTTCTGAAGCACTGATTCCAGGCTTGTCTTCCAAACAGCCTCAGGGTAGTTTTGAACTTGTCTTCCTCTCAAATTCTAGTCCAGGGCTTACCTGTTTGTGACACTCAGGGACTCCACCATTTCAAACACAGGGCATGTCTGTTCTGGGTCAGAGAGTAAAGGAGTCAGGGTGGGGGCCAGGACTTAAGCTCTGTCTCTTGGAGTTCAGGGCCATGAGTTGGAATTGCTTCGGTGTTTGGCAGGGCTGGCCCTGACTCCCTGGCTGCAGGTGGCACATGAGAAAGGCCAAAGGTTTGGCCTGTGGGCGCCAACCCCAAGCCAGCTGTGGAGTCAGTTTCAGCGCATGGCGATTCCATATGTGTGACCGAACAGAACTGCCCTCCATGGGATGTCCAGTGACTGATTTTTTTTTTTAGGTTCAATCAGGCCTTTCTTCTGAGGTCCTTCTGGGGGACCTTTCCGTTGTAGCCCAGGGCATTCGCCCAGAGACTCCTTGGAGTCTAACAGATCTCGGTTCTAATGGAAACTTTGCCTCTTACGAATCAGTCACTCTTGGCCAAATCCCTCACATCCTAGAGTCCTCGTTGGTAAAACCGTCGACAGGAACGTGCCTATTAGGGTTGCTGTGAGGATGAGGACACAAGGACTCTGTGGTGTGAGTGTGAGGGCACTGGGCCTGGAGTCCAGAGGCCTGGCTATACTGCTCCTGCCTCTGCCACTTGGTAAGACACAGCATCATTGCGTTTCTGGTTTCTTTCTGTGTGAGCCAGGGATCGTCTTACTTGGCTCACCCCAGAGAGTCATTGTGAAAAAACACCCCGAAGGGAATTTACCCCTTGGCGGTGATCCATGTGTGCACAGCAGGCTGGTCCCACTACCAAGGAAGGCCACACAGCTCCTGTGTGTGTGGGCCACACCCAATGGGGTAGCCACCAGGTTGTGGAGCCCTGGTCACTGCTCTTTGGAACAAAGCTCAGCTCCTCCCACCCATGTAGGGACCCTACACCTATACAGCCATGTTGCGGGTTCAGCTCCAGACCAACTGCCATAAAGCACATGCTGCAATCAGGTGGGTCACACGAAATGTAGGTGTCCCGGTGCACATGAAAGTTAGGTTGACACTGGGCTGCTAACCTCAAGGCCTATAGGTCAAGCCCGCCAGCCGCCCCATGGGAGAAAGATGAGTCTGTCTGCTCCTGTGAAGGTTTACCGTCTCAGAAACCCTGTGCAGGGTGACTGTGAGCATCAGAATAGACTCAGTGGTTTGATCATCAACGAAGTGTGACATAAGGCAAACTCAGATTCCCACAGGAAGCAACCTTATAGGACAGGGTGGAGCTCTCCCCTGGGTTTCTGAGACTGTAACCCCTGAAGGTTCTCCAAAGTCTCATCTTTCTCTGCAGAGCATCTGGTGATTTTGACGTGCAGCCCAGTGCATAACCCTACTCTTACCACCCCGGCTTAGGCACCACTTAGAGTCACGGTGCTGAAGTCAAGGCGGAGCAAGGGTCTAGCCCCCACCCCAACTCGGGCACCCTCGACAAATGCCAAGTGCCCTCAAGCCAGAATTGAGGGCAGGGCTCCCCAGGTTGCTTTGACTCTTAATAAGGGAGTGGGCAGCTCTGTCTGTCTGTTCTTTATTCCCTCCGCTCAGCCAGTCTCTCTGGAGCTGGAGAAGCGGGTGGAGGGCTGGGCAGTGTAGCGTGAAGAGTCTATAGAAACTAGTTGGTTTTGCTGCCCACTCCGTTTCCCCGGCAAGGGAAGCCCCTTGCCCACCCTCTCCATCAGACCACCTCCCTCACTCCCACGGTCACCCTCTCCTCCAGCCTTTCTTAGCCATTTAATTGGCATGTTTCTTCCCTTTGACTGGCTC
>NW_022111316.1:3196428-3202237 GCF_000313985.2 Echinops telfairi | reverse complement strand
GCCAACAAGTGGTTGGGGAAAAAATGGAATGAGAAAAATACTGGCCTTTTTTTTTCCTTCAGCTAGCTTACAGGAATTTTTTTCAACCAATTTGTTGAAGCCCCGGAATAGATCTCTGGGACCCCAGACTGGGTGGTGCAAATGGTTTGCACTTGGCTGGCAACCTAAAGTCAGTAATTCGTACCCACCCAGGGGGGTGTGCTGTAGCAGCCAGGCTTGGTGATCTGCTTCAGTTTTGCTTGCAGACAAGACAAGCCCGTGGGGGCAGTTGGACTCACACACGGTGTCTCCATGGGTCAGAATGGACGCAACAGTAGCAGACGGAGTGTGGTCAGTGTGCACAACCCGGATCACTCCACTCATCCTGGCTTCCTTTCAGCCGGCCGCCTCGGGCCGGGCGAGTCACTGGGGCTGCCAACCCGGCATCCAATGTTTTGCCTCAAATCCTTAAGACGCTGAGACACTTGGGATATTAAAGCGGGAGAAAGGTTTTATCAAGTCCAACTTCCTTGTGCAGTTGGGACATTAAAATGTAAACAAGCCTCTACATTTGCAAAAGGCTCCCTGTTGACACCACGTTTTTAAAAACTTCTTTTTAACCATTTTATTGCTGTTACGCAGTATTTGACCTAGATCCTAAATCCTCATAGGGATCCCCAAGATAGATAGTAAACCCGCCGCCCTGGAGAGGCTTTGGGCTTTTAGCAACCCTCTAGGCCAGAGTAGATCTGCCCCCTTTGAGTATCCAAAGCTGTGAATCTTTACCAAAACCGACCACCATTTCTTCCTCTGATGGAGCCGCTGGTGCATTCAAATCCGCAGCTTCTGGGGAACCATTGCAACACCAGCACTCCATGGATCAGTCCCAGTTTACAGTTCTGGCTCCTCAGATTTGGTCAGCGAAGTTCAGAGGGACAGCATGGCAGCCCCCAAGGGACAGAGCAAGTCAATGGCCCAGGGAACAGCATTCGGTGCGCCTTCCCCTTCTGTGTCAGGAGCCATGGTGGCATAGCGGGTTAGCGTGTGGGCTGCTATCTGCAAGGTTAGCAGTTCAAAACCACCAGCTGCTGCGGTGGAGAAAGGTGAGGCTTTCTATACCCATAATGATTTATAGTCGTGGAAACCCACAGGAGCAGTTCTACTTTGTTCCATAGGGTCCCTATGAGCCGGAATTGACTCGATGGTAGGGATTGGGCTTGAATGTTTTGCCCTTGTATACGTAAGTAAATGGTTCCACACTTCCTCGAGCCTTACTGCTGCCCAGAGCCTTGGGACCAGCTCCAAGGAGAGGGCAGGAACCTGCACCCCGCCCACATATGAGTAACACAATGTTCACTTGTGTCCAGGGGGCCCTTGCGTAGCCCCTTCTTCTAGGCTTTGCCCCACCCCCACCACCTGCTATGTGTGCTCCTGTGCTCTGGGGATCTGGCTATTTCCTGGTTGACCAGATTGGGTGTGGAAACCTGCCAGTCCAGTTTGTGGGAACAAAGGTGGCTTTTGTCACTCAGATCATAGTTACTTAAAGAGGTGGGGTGGGGCTTGGAGATAGTGAGGGGGCTACAGGTGCAGGTTGGCCTGCAGGGAACAGGGGATTTAGGATCTCGGAGGTGCCATCGTGCAGGAGCCTGAGTGAAGAGGAGAAGCTGCATTTCGTTGGGGACCCAGGGGGACCTGGCTGCCACTTCAAGTGCTTAGGGACTTCCTGAGGGATCCTCAAGAAGTCTGCGGTTAGACACCTTCTAACCGAGGACCCACACCGTTTTAATGATAAGGGAATCGAGGCCCAGAAAAGTGAGCTCATTTGTGAGGCGTTCACAGCTGGGCTGGAATTCCAACCTGGTTTCTGGGTTCCCTGTCCCCGTGCCTGGCCCTGTGGGGCAGGACACAGGCTCACGGATCCCAGAATCACATCCGTTCCCTTTTTACTGGCCAGTTCCTCTCGACTTGAATTCAGGATGAATGACAGTCCCTTTGGCCACCAGGTACCCACTTGGTTTCTGTGTGGAGCCAGACCCACGTGGCTTCCTGGCCCTAGCTCTGCCCTCTGCGAGTTTCAGAGTTAATGGATACACTCTGAGCTTCCTGATCAACTTCTGAAACAGGAGGTGCATCTCACAAGGTTTTCCTGAGACCCACGTGTGGTCTAACCCCAACTCTGCAGCAGCCTGGTAGGCTCAAGTAGAAGTGTTCCAAGGAGGGAACTCTACAGGAGCCCCATCTTGTGGTTGCAGACCAGCTGGGAGGTTCACACCTTTTTAGTTTTGGCAGCAGAGTGCTTAATCACCACACCCCCAGGCTCTCCTGGTAGCAACCCGCTAGGGCAACAGTGGAACTACCCCATGGGGGTTCCGAGACTGTAAGCCTTTACAGGAGCAGACAGCCTCACATTTCTCCCGAGAAGGCTGGGGAAGGTGGGTGCGAACCACCATGACGTCGCAGCTAGCAGCCCACTGCTCATGCCATTATGTCACCAGGCCCCCTTCATAAGTGGGTAAGGCATGGAGGATTCTGGGACCGTGTCCTGGGTTCCTTTCCTTTGCTGTGTCCCCTTGGTGGAACTTGCTTCACCTGGTTGCCCCAGCACCCTCATCAGTGACTTGGTGTTAATGACAGTGCCTGTCGCACAGGTTGTTGGCAGGAGTGAGGGTGAGTCCTTAGAACTTAGCTGGTGCTGGGTGAGCTCTGCATGGGCATCCCACCACATCCTGACACATGGCGAGCTCCGTGAGGTCATCGGTTGGATCACACTTGTGCCTAACAAAGAGCCAGGCCCCACAAACCTTTCCTGAATGCAGGGACAAGCAAGTAAACAAGACATCGGGATACTTTCTACAGAACTTCTGTCTTCCCAGGCGGTCTGGCTGCGGCGGCGGGCAACATTGACTGTGTTCCCTCTGCACACCCACTTCCCCACCCCAAGCCCAGCTGTGGAAGCTGGGTGACGCAGGAGATGGCGCAAGACCGTCCCTAGACCCCCGTGTTTTTCTAGTCAGCGTGGTGGGAGGCCTTTCCTTTCCCAGGCAGCCTTGCCAGCTTCCTCCAGCAAGCTCCAGTTGCTGGGGAGAGGATAGAAAGGGGGAGGGGGAGGTGCCTCCCGCTATTTACATTTCCCAGGGAAAAGGAGAAGTTGCAGCTGTCGAGCAATGGTTTCCAAATGTGGGGTGGAGAGGCGGCTACTTCGGCTTCATCTCTGGACACTCCTGCCCCCTACCCCCACTCCTGGAAGTCTAGTCTTTTAAAGCTCCTTCCAAACGCATTGCCATCAAATGGATTCTGACTCGCAACGACCCAATAGGACAGTGTAGAACTGCTTCTGTGGGTTTCTGAGACTGTAACTCTTACCAGGGTAGAAAACCTCATCTTTCATTTGTGGAGCGGCTGCTGGTTTTGAACTGCTGACCTTGTGGTTAGCAGCCCAACATGTAACCATTGCACTATTGGGACTCCTTAGGTGGTTCTTGCGTGCACCTACCTGCGTTTGAACCTGCTTTTTGTTTTCTTAATTTCATTCACTCACCAACTATTTATTGTGTGTTTACAGGGTCAGTTCTGAACCAAACAGACATCGATCTGCCTTTGGAGGGCTTACATTCTAGAAGAGGAGATAACAGGCAATGGCCGTGTTAGAATAGCACTAGTAGCCCAGTGGGTTAAGTGTGGCACTGCTCACTGAAAAGTCAGTGGCTCTGTTAGGCTTCTGGGGCGGTTTACCTCGGTTCTTCCTTCGCAACGCTGGAAGAATTCACGCAGCAGAAGCACTTTTGTAAATCCAAGTAACTTTTATGAGGGAAAGGGAAGTTTCATGGATCACAGCCTCAGAAAGTACACGCTATGCCTGGAAAGTGTGCAAGGCCGCATGGTGGGGGCCGTGGGAAAGTATGAGACTGAAAATGACTGTTTCCGGGAAGTGTGGAAAAACACACGGGTGGAATTCCGGGACAGGAGTGTGGAACCTGTGTGCAGGGCCAAGAGCAGGAACCAAGAACAGGAAATCCCAAGAGAGCCAAGAGCATGCGGGCTGCTGAGGGTCCATGGGCGCTTACATGCTGTGCACACTGGAGAGATTCTCACCCACTGCTGGTAGAGCGCACCCACAAGAGAGAAGCTCCTTGCCTGCCCTCGGCCTGCTTTTATCCCCTCCTATTGACCTTATTGGCTGAGTTTAAGTGCACCTGTGTGATGTCATGTGGCTGGTGCCTAGTCTGTCCAGCCCAGTGGAACTCCCACCTAGGCCCAGGTGGACTTACTTAGTCTGCGCATACTCTGTTTTGGATTTTCCCCTAGGTGTCTATTTGGTGTGCCTGCGTTCTTTCCAACCCCTTTGTTGTGGCAGGGACAGGTAATGTCTGTTTACCATAGACATTCAGTGGACACCATCCCCTTTATCCCTGGTCTGGCTACCTTCTTGCTACCACCAGCCACTCTGCAGGAGAACGATGGAGCCCTCTGCTTCCAGAAAGGCCTACAGCCTGGCAAACGGAGCACTTCTCCATGTATGGGTTGCTACGGGTTGGCATCCATTCGCAGGCAATGGGTTTGGGTTGTCTTGGAAAATCATAAGTTTTGTGGAAGGAAAGACAAAGATAGAACAGGGTCAGCAGATCTGGGCGTCCCTCAGTGGCATGGAGCAGTGGGTTTAAAAAACAAAACAAAAAATGATAAGAGCTGTATGAGCCCCCAATAAAATGATTAAAAAAAACCAACAAAGTTGCCATCCATCAATTCCGACTCAAAGCAACCCCATGTGCTGTGACGTAGACCTTGGCTCCGTGGGGTTTTCAGATTCTTCATGGCTGATCGCCAGGCCTTTCTGCAAATGCCTTTGGGTGGATTGGAGTCACCAACTGTTTGATTAGTAGTCAAGAGTTGAACTGTTGGCCACCCTGGGTTCAGGAGTGCTAGGTATCAGCCTTAAATAGCATGACCAGAGAAAGTCTCACTGGAAAGGTCAGGTCTGAGCCAAGTCCCAAGGAACTATAGATGAAGGGAAACACCCACCTGTTGAAAGAGCATCCCATGCAGATAAAGCAGCATGTGCGCTGAGGCTGAAACGTGTCTGGTGTGTAGGAGAAAGAGTTAGAGCAAGGCTTCCAGCAGTATGACAGGAAGACAGGGAGATAAGGGGACAGGGTGATGGTTGACAGGTCCTGTCAAACTGTCATCCTGGGTAGCAGTCTGATCCTGAAGGAACTAGGGAACCCAGGAAGGGTTCTGACTGGAGGAGCAGTGACAGGGTCCAGTTTAGAGTTTGAAGGTAGCACTCTGGCCGCTGCATTACCAACTCGCTGCTTCTCGAATAGTGATAAGTAGTTTGTGTAAGAAAGGGCAAACTCTCAAGTGGTGACATTTCGGGGACCCCCACATTATCCTGCTGGTCAACCCAGTAACATGTCTTCCCATTCTTTCCACA
Source organism: Echinops telfairi (assembly GCF_000313985.2). Lineage (NCBI taxonomy): Eukaryota > Metazoa > Chordata > Mammalia > Afrosoricida > Tenrecidae > Echinops > Echinops telfairi. The sequence continues at coordinate 3,196,827 of NW_022111316.1, read as the reverse complement.
GGGTCCCCACTGTCCCGGTGAAGAACTTGAATGGGTCCAGTCCTGTGAACCCTGCCCTGGCAGGTAAGAGAAACTACAGGGTGGGCTGGACTCATAAATAACTTCAGGGAGAAGGACTGAAAGCATGTTAGTCTGGGTAGACTAGAGAAACAAATTCATAAACACTAGAGAAACAAATTCTCCCTTATATGTATATAAGGAAGAGGTTTATATACAAGAGCAATTGAACACTGAGAAAATATCCCAGCCCAGTCCAGATCAAGTCCATAAGTCTGATATTAGCCCATATGTCCAATATCAATCTATAAAGTCCTCTTCAGACTCATGAAACACATGCAACAAAGCCAAATGCAGGATGATCACAAGCCAGTGGGTAGAAAGTCTTTGGGTCCAATGGCG
>NW_022111316.1:3191660-3195516 GCF_000313985.2 Echinops telfairi | reverse complement strand
CGTTTCATTTTAAGAAAAGAAATAAATAAAGCGCAGAAACACCAAAATCGATAGTTTTGCACCCATAAAATGTATCAGGGGATCAAGATGACTTTGGAGGTGGGGCCAGAACAGACCAGCTTGAAAACCCCTTTGCCATCCCTTGTCAGTCCATTGACCACGCGGAGCCCAGTTTTCTTTTCTCTACAGTTTGGGTCCACCAGACAGACGTCAGAATGCACAGTGTGGCTGGGACACAGCCAAGGTTATGCGGGTCCTTCTGCAGTCTTCAGCTCCCCTGGCCCCCCGGCCCTTCTTTCAGGAGAGACCCAGCCTCTCTCCCCACAATCAAGCAACTCAAGGCTTGCTCTGGGGCTGACTGATGGCTGGTCCAAACGTAACAAAGCAAGGCTTACCCATTGCCATTGAGTCAGGTCCCAGGTGTTACGGAGTAGAAGTGTTCCTTAGAGTTTTTTGGGGGGTGGGGGGCTCTGATTTTTATGGCTGGAAATTGCCAGGCCTTTCTTCCATGGCACCACGGGGTGGGTACGAATGCCAGCCTTTAGGTCAGTAGCTGAGAGCAAACCACTCTGATTGCTGGTATGGGTGGCTAAGTGTTTCCGCACCACTTTCCAAACACCCAACCTTGCAGCACTATTGTGAAGCTAATCAGGTGATATGCACAATGGATTTAGCCCAGGGCAAGTAATAGTCTCTCAATTAATAGACATTTGATTCTTATCACAGAAGTGGGGCAGTGGGAGGGGAAGGCCTGCAACCCAGCTATGGGCTGCTGCACGATCCACTTCCCCAAATGCTTGCCCTACTTTTCCAGGCTGTCAGAATGCCCCGATTCAATGGACATAAAGGCAATTGCCATGCTCAGAGTCTGATGGGAAATGACAGGGGTTCACATGCTTTCACTCACGCTATGCTTATTAACTGCACATGTTGAGCCCTTACCTGGCACCGTGCTGAATTTAATCACTGACTCATCACAACAAATTTTGAACTAGGTGCTATGTGATTTCCCAGTTTAGAGCTAAGAAAATGGAAGTGTCAAGGGGCCGAGGGCAGCCCAGGGCAGCAGTGATCCTTTTTATTTTCCTTCTGGGCCTCCTTGGAGTCCTTGGGTATGGAAAACAGGCAGGTAACAGAAAGGTTGGCAGTTTGAACTCACCCAGGGGCAGCACCACCACGGGAGAAAGGCCTGGCAATCTGCTTCTGCAAGAATCCCCAGCGGAGACAACACTGTAACACAGAACTAGAATTGCTTGACAGCCAAGGCGGTGGCTGGCGCCTCTTTGGAAAGCCGTGGCATCTTATCCTCTTGACTCCAGGCCTGGCTGCTTCCTTACGGGGCCTGTCCCTAAAGAAATTCCTGAGCAGGATGCTTCCCTGCCTGTTTACCCTTCCTTGCTGTGGACTTTCTCTGCCCACAGTGACACACCATCTTGAAGTTGTGGATCCTGACTTGGCCTGTGGTTTAAAAAAAAAAAAATCTTATTTTGATACCTCCCCAAACTCACTGCCATCCAGTTAATTCTGACTCATGCAACTGTAGGAGAGGGTAGTAATACCCCTGTGGGTTTCTGAGATTATACCCTGTTTCCCCGAAAATAAGACTGTCTTATATTAATTTTTGCTCCCAAAATTTAATGCGCTAGGTCTTATTTTCCGGGGATATCTTATTTTTCCATGAAGAAGAATACGGTACACATTTATTGTTGAACAACAAAAAAGGAAATTTATTACCTGCATATGGTACGGTAGTAGTTGTCATCACAAACCAGCATAACCAGACAAACTGTGAATCCTACAGTATCAAGCATTTCTTGTTACTACGATTATTTCCATGTACAACAATCTATGGTGCATTTACTTGCTCTTCCTGTCTTCTCTGGCTGCGCTGCGGCCAACAGTGAGCTGCATGCCGCACCCGCTGCTACGGTCCAGAGTCAAGAATTACTGTAGCCTTATTATCGGGGAGGCCTTACGTTCGGGGAGGTCTTATTTTCAGGGGGATGCCTTATATTTCAGCGAGAGGCAAAACTGTAAGTAGGTCTTGTTTTAGGAGGATGTCTTACTTTCGGGGAAGCATGGTAACTATGGAAGGGAGCCCTGGTGGTGTAGTGGTTATGCATCAGGCTGGGGAACACAAAGTCAGCAGTTCAAATCCACCAACTGCTCCATGGGAAAAAGGTGAGACTCTACTTAATCCCGTAAAGAATTATAGTCTCAGTTCCACAGAGGCAGTTCTACTCTGTTCTATAGGGTCACATGAATCTTAATTGACACAATGACAGTAAGTTTTGGAACTCTTTATGGGAGTAGAAAGCCTCCATTTTTTCCTCGGAGTAGCTGGTGCTTTCGAACTACTGACCTCGAGGTCAGCAGCCCAGCATGTAGCCACTAGACCAATCTGTCAAACAGGTTGCAGCCTGATGACACCTCCTTGGGGGCGTGGCTTAATGCAGCCCCAAGCAGGTGTCATCAGGCTGATAGGTTGGACTCTACCCTACCTTCACCTAGGTGTGTCTAGATACCATCACAGATACCTCACAGGTATTTAATATTTAACGGTTCCCAAGGTGCTTGCATTTCTGCTCACCTAAAGTTTGGCCACCGGAACCCACCCAGTGGTGCAGTGGAAGGAAGGCCTGGCGATCTGTTTCCATAAAGATTACAGCCCAGAGAGCCCTATGGAGCTCAGTGCTGCTCTGTAACACACGGTGTTACCATGTGTTGGCAACGGGTTTGGTTTTGGGGGGTTCCTTTCTCCAATTGTATTGGATCCATTGAGCTAATTCAAGTCCTTCAATGAAAAGCAAAAATAACTTCATTTTAAAAGTTGGAAATGGGCAGGAGGATGCCCAGAAAGTCATTGCAGGATGTAAAGGCTGCCGTGAGCAACTCCTCCCTGCATGGACCATCCCTCTCACTCTTCTGATGCCTGCATTTCTTAAAAAATAAAAAAGCAAAAATAATTCAAGTGCAGAATGAATTCCCAGGGGCTTTCGCGTGCTGGATTCTCCTGCTCTGGAACTGGCTCCCCGCTCTCCTCCATGGCAGGACTGCAGTCCCTAGGTGGGATGAATGGTTTACAGGACTGGCAGAGGTGCCTCCGGAGAAAGACCTTGTTATCCATGTCCCACAAACCAGCCTTTGAAGAACCGGTCGTACCCAGTCCTACTGTGACACACGTGGGTCGCCGCGTGCGTATTGGCACTGACTCAGTGGCCACTGAACCGGTTATGGCATTAAGCGTTTGGCTGCTACCCAAATGGTTGGCAGTGTGAGCCTACAGCAGCCCCACGGAGGGGGAAAGCTGAGGCCGTCTGCTTCTGGATGGACTTACAGCTGTCGAAACCCTACGAGGCAGTTCAACTCATGGGGTCACCCTGAGTCCGAATGGACCCGAAGTTACCTTGGCGAGGCTGTTTGGTCCCTGATCTCCACTGATCCTCCTGTCCCCACAGGTAAAACCCCAGAGGAAGTGCTGAAGAAGTATCTGCAGAAAGTGCGTCACCCCCCAGATGAGGTGAGTGCAGGGGGTGTGGGTGCATCCACCCCCTTCAGTCATGGGCGTTTGCACTATGGGGGAGGGGGGCCACCAAAACCCCCCTCCCGGGGTCCTAAGCCCCAGACAGTGGCCTCTATGGCAGGCCCTGACTCACTCACTGTTGAGCTTAGGGCAGACCCAGTGGACGCTCTCTCAGCGTGTTCCTCAGACTGGGTTTGGTATAGCTGCTCCGTGCCTCTCAACTGGGGCACTTCAGCCCCCCAGGGAGACATTTTTGTTTGTCACCACTTGGGGTCTGGGGAAATGTTAAACCAGAGTGAGCAGAATCCAGGGATGCTGCTAACCCTCCTACAA
>NW_022111316.1:3187961-3190489 GCF_000313985.2 Echinops telfairi | reverse complement strand
GACCTAGTGGGTAAGCTGTCCCGCTGCGGCCACGTCTACCACATCTACTGCCTGGTCGCCATGTACAACAATGGGAACAAGGTCAGTGCCAGCCGCTGGGCCCTGAGGGGGAGCGTCTGGGTCATTTGAGGAGTCTGAGAGGCACTTTCCCCAGGCACCAGGAGTGATGACCTTGACTTGTCAGCAGGAGGAATGCTTAGTGAAACTGTACTGCTGACAACACCTGTCTTAATCATCTCTCCGGACCAGCGGTTCTCAACCTGTGGGTCGTAACCCCTTTGGGGGTGGAACAGCGCTTTCAAAGGGGTCACCTAAGACCATCGGAAAACACGTAAATAGTTCACAATATTGTTTTGTGATGAATCGCTAGGCTTTAATTATGTTCAATTTGTAACAATGGAACTACAGCCTGCATATCAGATATTTATTTACATGATGATTCATCACAGTAGCAAAATGACAGTGATGAAGTAGCAACGAATATTATGGTTGGGGTGGGGAGGCGGTCACCACCACATGAGGAACTGTATGAAAGGGTCACGGCATTAGGAAGGTTGAGAACCACTGTTCTGGACCAGCTATTCGACTTCCTCAAGCACCACTTTGGGGGCGAGTGATCGGAGGGGTATGGACTTCAGCCCATTGTCCTGGTGCCCTCTGGACCAAGTGGGCCCCATTAATGAGTGTGTATCCAGCACCAGGCCCATGGTCCACGTTCCAGCATGGCTACCAGCGGAAATGGATTTCCCAGTCACCCTCCTTCCATCTCTAGGGCTGCCTACAGCCAACTGACTTTCAAGGATGATTCTTCTTTTTTCAACCATTTCCCAAGGCCCTGGATTGACCCTCAAACTATGTCAGAATCTATTGCCAAAGCATACCTGGGGATCCTCCTGGGGATCCAGCTGTTGGAGAAGCGGGCAGGCGGCTGGGATGCGTGTCTTCTTCATGGACTCACCGTCATCGGGGGCAATACCCTGTTGAGACTGGTTTCCGGGAATGTGGCAGCTGCCTGTCTTAGTTCCCTTGGTCTGCTGTCACAGAGTGGGCCTCTGTCACCTCACAGCTCTGGAGGCTGGCGCTCCAAAGCAGAGTCTCCGCTGGGTCTGTTCCTTCCGGTGTCTGTCAGGGATTCTTGGCAGACAATCTCCACATGCCCCCTACCTTCCTCCTTCTGGATCTGTGTCTTTCCCAATTCAGAAGTGATTAGGTTTAGGATCCACCCTACAATGCAATGATAGATTATGTCACGTGATGGAAGATCATCACCACCTTGTCCCACCTAGAAAGCATTCCCAGGAACAACAAGTACACATCTAGACCGCACTTATTGTGTGTGCATGGGAAGCTAGCCCCCCAGTTGGTGGTTTGTGGAAATGCGTATGGTGTGTGTGTGTGTGTTATTTATATAAAATTTGGTATATCCCATTGCTGTAGAAACCATTATGAAAAGATAACTGCTCAACCCAACGTTAACTGATGTGTCACTTGCTACTTCTCCATGATAACAACTTGACTAGTGGCCACCCTGGAACCACAGGCTAGCCGGGTTATCACCTCAAATTAACCTTCCCATCTTCTCAGGGATCATTTTCTCCGTACAACGTCAGAGCTTCTTCTCGGATGTTGACTGTGCTTAGCTCTTTCCAGTGCCAGCATACCCTTCACATTCTTATTTCCGTGAGTTGAAATCCCACTCGCTTCTCCGGGTCCAGCTTGGTCCTCCACAGTCTGCGATTCCCCTGACAGCTTCACATTTCTAACCAATTCCAAAACTGGATTTCCAAGCCGGCTCGTCCTTCTCTTCTGTACATTGTGGGGACATGTCCAAGGCAACAGAGGTAGCAGACCCACGCTTGAATCCTGGCTTTCCCTGTGATCTCATGTTTCCTCAGGGAAATGAAAATGAACTATTACCTACTTCCGAGGGCGTCCTTAGTGGCCTTGCTGACACTGGGGGTAAGGTGTTGGGATGCTAACTGCAAGGCTGGAAGTTCCAGCCCACTCGCTGCTCCATGGGAGTAAGATGAGACTGTTTCCATAAAGACTGACAGTCTCTGAACCCTATGGAGTTCACTGTGAGTTGGAATCAGCTGTCGGTTTGGTTTTGCATTTTATCTTTGTTAGGTGCTGTCGAATCAATTCCAACTCATAGAGACCCATCCACAACAGAATGAAATACCTCCCGGTCCTGAGTTCTCGGGGGTATGATTTCATTATCATTCAGACCGATGTCACCTTGGCATGCTGGCTGTGATTTTCCCCTTCATCTTTCATTTCCAAAGGATGGACCAAGGGATCTTTCTCAGTCTCCCAGAGAGACTCGTACGTCGTAGTTGCCTGTAACTGATAGATGATGCAACTCTGGCTCTGGTGCTCACCGTCCGGTGCTCGGCTACAAAGGTCCATTGGAACCTGCATTCTAAGAGCTTGTTCTGGGTTCTTTGGGTCCAGAATAAGCAAGAAACCCTGGACATGTACTTCCCTGGGACTATCAAAACAGTACTCAGGACACTCCTTCTTGTTCT
>NW_022111316.1:3185562-3186957 GCF_000313985.2 Echinops telfairi | reverse complement strand
TGCATTCCTTCCTGCCTTCTGAGCGTCCTCCCTGGGCCATGCTGCCTGCTGAGCCCCTGGGTTGGTTGTTCCAAGGAAAGAATACCTCCCAGGTGTCTATTGTTTGCTGAGTCACCAAGCAGGAGTTCACTTCCAGGCCCAAAGGGTGTTAGGGGTCATATATTCCCAAGGATTTCAACCATCTCTATCAGACCAGTAAATCTGTGTTTTTGTTGTTGTTTTTTAGGGTTTTTTGTTTTTTAACGATTTTGAGTTTTGTCCCATATTTTCCTTTGCCAGTACCCAGGGTCTTCTAATGTGATTCCTTTGAAGAGGGTCAGTGGTGGTGGCCGGGCACCATTTAGTCTTTCTGGTCTCAGGGTTGTGGGAGATTGTCATGAAGGACATCCTTTTGTGATTTATGCAGACTGTACCACACCACCCCCCCCAACCTCACCCCCCATCCTTCTAATTCTTATCTGTTCTTGAAGGACCATTGTCACCCTCATTGACTCCAGTTCATAGAGACTGTCTAGGACAGAGAAGAGATGCCCTGTAGGGTTTCAGAGGTCTTTGTGGATGCTGTTTGATTGGTGTTTTTCTCTCGGGAGGCAGCTGGTGGATTCAAACCTTCCCTGTGTGACTCTGGGTAACTGGAGAAAGCATAAGCAGGTTAGGGAACTCAGGTCTGTTACTCATCTGGGTCCCTCTCCAACCCTTTGCCCTTTATTCGGATGCCTTTGGGTGGCATCACCCGAAGTCGTCACCCAAACCACTTTCTAACCTGGCCCTTCCCGTCTTTGTCTCCATAGGATGGGAGCCTGCAGTGCCCGACCTGTAAGACCATTTATGGGGTGAAGACAGGCACTCAGCCTCCAGGGAAGATGGAGTACCACCTGATCCCCCACTCCCTTCCGGGTCACCCGGACTGCAAAACAATCCGCATCATCTATAGCATCCCCCCTGGCATTCAGGTGAGCCTGTCGCTGCCTCATCTCTAATTGAAATGTTTGCTTGTAAAAATCAGCGTCTCCTCTACTATGAAAAGTCTCCTGGTCCTGTGCCTGCCCAGTCTCCCTAACCTCGCACCACGTCCACCGTTCTTCCTTCCGAATGCATCCGCAGGTTCCTGGTGCCAACATTGTGTCTACCCTGCCCACTGCTACACCCAGCGCAGCCGGGCAGTCCCGTGGTGCCGTGCCCTACACGGGTCAATTAGCACCAGGCCCCCAGAGGTCTGCCCTTGCTCCATACTGGGATCTGCCTCCTCCTTGCTCCTTCTGTAAAGTCCATTCCACAAAGGCGCCATCCTTTCAAGTCCATGGTCTGATACAAACTCATCTCCAGCAATTTTACTGATTGGCACTCTCCCTGATCAGTTGCTATCGAGTTCATTCCTACTGGTGGCTACCCCAC
>NW_022111316.1:3180082-3184302 GCF_000313985.2 Echinops telfairi | reverse complement strand
GGCACTGGTTAGAGAAAGGAGAACAATGGTGTGCCGAGGAATCTTTACGTATCTTGGGAATAGGCCTGCTCAGTTCTCAAGGACTTGCCCTATAAGAATTTCAGTGGGGAACCTTCCTCCGTCCACCCTACAGCCTTGATCTGGGCCCTCCAGACATCTTTTGATCTCCCAAACTCAAAGTCCCTTTGAAAGGAAGGTGGCTTGAGTGCCTTGAGAGTGACCAAGCTGCCATGTTGACGTGGTATCAGTGGAAGAAAGCAGAGTTCCCCAGGGGCAGCCTAGCGAGCTGAAAACCTGGCCTTTCAGAAGGAAGTACAAAGACCTCGAAGGAGCACAGGTGGAGAATCAGTAGCTTCACTTCACGGGTTGATTTTGTGTTGCATAAAAGTTTGTGATGTTGTCACGATGTTCTTTGATGGATCATTAACAAAGCTGCGTTATTGCTATTAGCGGCTGTCCCATCACTTCTAACGCCTGGCAACCTCGTGTCCAATGGGACAAAACGTTGCTGTGTCCTGTTCGAGTCCCTTGATTGTTGACCCATTCCAGCCCATCTGTTAGGAGCCAGCGCATTTTCATCGACTCATTTTGGGATTTGGCGTGCCAGGTTTTCTTTCTAGGCTGGAAGCTCTGCTGAAACTTGGCCACCACGGGTGACCCTACTGGTGTGTGAAATCCTGGTGGCATAGCTTCTAGCATCAAAATAACATGCAAGCCACCACAAATTCACACACAGATGGTGGAATGAAGCCTTCGAGCAGAAAATAACGTGCACCCAGAGAGAGATTGAGGAATGGCTAGGGTGCAGGGTCCCACGTACCCCTAAGCATGGCCATGGAACAGAATCCTACTCATAGAATGCCTGAAGAGTTTTCTGAGGCTGGATGACTCTACAGGAGCAGATAACCTCATTTTCTCCCTCGGAGAAGCTGGTGGTTCATGACTGACACAACAGTTAGAAAACCAACCCAGAACCCACCACGTCACCAGGACTCCTAGTGGTAGGGCCCAGGTATTTCATTTCTCAAACAGCTCCACGGGCAAGTCTGCTGGACTTTGGCTTTGAGTGCTGTCTCGAGTGCCACCCTTTGGTGCCTGGGGTTGCATCGTGACTCCCAGTGTGGCCGTGCAGATAGAGTAGAAGACACAGGGTCGCCAAGTCTGAGGGACCAGGAATGCAGGCCTCAGTTGACCCCCTGACAGCCAGTGATGTTGATGCTCTCTGACCTTTCTAAGCCTGTTTCTTCCTCTAGCCTGAAAACCCAATATGCAGGGGTTGTATATGTGCTTAGTGGGGGTGCCAGGCACAGTACCAGAGTTGTAATACCTGGTTGCTATCATTTCTTGAATAGCATACCGGTCATGGTTCACAGAGGACTTGCATGTTGTCCCTGGGAAAATGTGAAGAACAGTGGTAGTTGGAGGACACAGCAGTGACAGATGAAAGTGGGGGTGCTATGGGGCACAAGGAAGAGGTTCGTTTCAGGCCTGTTGTCATCTTAAACATCATAGAGCCCAACATTGCCCAGGCCGGCACCGTCTTCATGGCTGTTGCTGTTTGAGTCCATAATTCCCATCACTGTCAGTCCATCTCCCTGTGGGCCTCCCTCATCATTGCAACTTCCGCAGCCCCTACCATGCTGCCTTTTTCTAGCGATGGATCTTTCCTGGGGACATGGCCAGCGTCTGTGAACCTGCGTCTCCCCAGAGCCACTTCTAAGAAGCATTCTGGCTTGGTTTCTTCTAAGCCCAATTTCATTCTTCTGCCAGTCAGGGTCCATTCCGTCTTCTTCCCCGGCGCCACAGTTCGAATGCTGAAAAAGAAAAGGGGGAGAAATGGATATGATGGAGATACCGAGGGAAGGTTGTGGCCCGGGTGCGGAGAACTTTCAATGCTAGGGAGGAGCCATGGCCTCTGCTCGTGAGGAGCTGGGGAGTCTGCAAGGGCTGTTGGGTCTTCAGTTAGCACCAAGGAGGGTGTGTGATTAGGATCATCTTTTAGGAGGACCAGTCTGACCCCAGAGGACTGGGTGATCAGAGGAGAGGGGACCAATGAGGAGATCACTGCCAAGTGCAAGCTCAAGTAATAGGACCTGAACCAGGGCACAGGGAGATATTTAGTTGGATGTAGGGACAGGAGAGACACCCGGAGTGCTTCTGGGACAACAGGAACGTGAATATAGGAGTCAGGAGAACTAGCAGTAGCATTGGTAGGAAGTATACCTTTGAACAGTGATCCAGGAAAGTAGTATTTACACACACACACACACACACACACACACACACACCCCACAGCCACCAAACTAATGCTCATAAGAAAATGGAATGAAAAGATCATGGAGTTTTCCCACAAACTTTTTGAAGCCGCGGCGTTTGTTTCCCAAAGTGATCCAAATAATTAAAGACTTGACTCCTATGAAAAAGGTTTATTCATGGCTTGAACCCAACCAGCCGTGCCTCGGAAGAAAGGACTGGTCACAGCCATTGAAAACCCTACGGAGGACAATTCTATCTCTGAGACATATGGGAGTGCCATGAATCGAAATTGACTCTGCTGCTGATTTGGTTCGTATTTGAGGACACCCTCCCATGGGCAAACATCCAGGCAGCCCATTGCGAGAGACGATAACGTTTCTCAGGCCTTAGAATTAGGAGCAGGCTGCAGTCAGTGTACAGTCCAGGTGCCACAGGCTGTCCTGGCAGCTGCCACGGCTCCTCCAGGAAACCCCAAGTTTGCATCAAGGGGTGTGCGGACAGCCATCAGCACAGTCACTGTGCAGGACCCCACGGAGGGTCTGTAGGAGGACGCTCCTATTGCCGTACCCCGAGATTCCAGGGACCTTGGGGACTGGGGCCCTGGTGATGAGGTGAGCCTTCATGCTCTACCCTCGCTGCTGAGAACGCAGAGGCCCGGCCGTCCTCTTCTGGGACAGGCCTGCAGCACACAGCTCTCTGGGGGCAGGGCCACACCTCACAAACCCAAGAATGCCCACGAGGAGAGGAACAGAGGAACTGTGGCTGGCCTTGGCTTTGGCCCTTCAGTCTGGGAGCTTGACTTAGAAACAGCCCAGGCCTTGAGATCATTGTGCATTTTGTCCCAGAGTTATCAGAGTGAGAACATCAGAACTGCCTAGCTGACACTGCTGCTCCTTCTAGCTCTTTCCTTCTCTGAGACTGATCACGCCGTACAATCTGCCCAATCACAGAAAGCCATGGACGAGGGCTCCCACCCCCCCAACAAAATTCACACCAATTTTAATCTTGTTTGAAACCATTAGCCATCATAAGGGAAAAGGACACTGTGTGCTCTGGCTGCTTTGTCACTCACTCGTTGACTGGCTCATTTGTTCAGCCAGAGCAGATTTCGTGGTCACCGGGGGAGCGGCGTGCCAGGGGCTGCGTGGGGTTATGGGTACTGACTGTCTTCATCTTACGGAGGGGTCTTCTTTAAACACAGTCCCACAGACCCGGAGGAGGTCGTGGATGGCCAGCGACTGCAGGCACCGCGCGCGTGCGTGTGTGTGTGTGTGTGTGTGTGTGTGTGTGTGAGCATGAATGTATTGTTAGCAGGAGGAACTCATCTCTTCCTTGAGCTTCTCAAAGGGGCCTGTGAGCGCATTCTGGGCCTTCACTGGGATGCCTGCTTCTGGCTCCATTCCACATTGGTTTCCATCCACTCGGTGGCTGAAGACTGCTAGCTTCAAAGGGGCATTGGATGATAATGGTTTAATATTTGGGGAAGATTTTTTTTTTTTGTCACACTGATGGATATCCTAATCCACAGGAACATGAACAAGAACATAAGCAAATGCCCTTTAAAAACAAAAGTGGAAGCAGACGTCACATCCAATGCCTACCCTTTATCCCTGAGGATCCAGGGTAAAGCAGAGACGGACACTTTCTCCTGGATTAGCTGGTTTTGTAGGCCCCACCCCGTTGTTCCAGCACCCGCCCTCCAGGGGGCCCCATCACCCACTTCGGGAAGTACTCTCTGGTCTCCACTCTCCGGCCATTGTGATTGTCACCATTGTCTGTGCCCCTCTCATCAGAAACATTTTGAAAAATAATGCTCCTTGGTTTTCTTTCTTTTTGCTTGCAGGGCCCGGAACACCCAAATCCTGGGAAGAGTTTCAGCGCCCGTGGCTTCCCACGGCACTGTTACCTTCCAGACAGCGAGAAGGGAAGAAAAGTAAGAGAAGGTTTCAGGGTGGGCGGGGGTG
>NW_022111316.1:3165251-3179982 GCF_000313985.2 Echinops telfairi | reverse complement strand
TCCCAGAGAGTAGGGCCACCTGGAGCTCCAGGTGCACACGGTATCTGGCTGTGTGTTGACTCCACTGCATTGGACTGGGAGCTTCTTGGGTGGAGGGTGGAAGGAGAGTTTTAGAGTCTTAGTGGTCCAGGGAGGAGCCCTGGTAGCACAGGGGTTGTGGCGCATTGGGCCACCTGTAAGGTTAGCAGTTTGAAACCACCTGTGGTTCTGAGTGGTAGCAAGACAAGGCTTTCTTCTCCCGTAAAGAGTTTCGGTTTTGGAAACCCACAGTGGCAGTTCCGCCCTGCCCTGTGGGTCACTGAGAGTCAGCACTGATGCGGTGGCAGTGAGCTCGGCGTGGTGAGTAGCACAGCGGTGAAGCACTCAGCGCTCAACCCCAGGCTGGCAGTTTAAACCCACCGCAGGGGATCTGTGCCCTTGACGATGAACCCATGACCCTCAAGTGTGTCCCAACTTTTACGACCCTGTAGGACAGGGCAGAACCGCCCCCATAGCCTTTCCAGGGCGGTGAAGCTGTACAGGAGCACGTGTTGTCTCGTTCTCCTGCCGAGCAGTTGATGGGTTCAGACCATTGAGCTTTCGGTTAACAGCCGGGTGCTTCAAGCACTGCGCCACCAGGCTCTTTCCCTTCAAGGTGACAGCCTACGTACCCCCACAGGGGCGCTCTTTTCCACCGTGTGTCGGTCAGAATCCACACAGCAGCCCACAGTGAGCAAAATGGAGCATATGGGTTTTTGCTTCGCCACAGTACGGCCAGCAATGACTCCTCTCTTTCAGAGCTCTCTCTCTCTCTCTCTCTCTCTCTCTGCCATCAGGTCAATGAGGATGCACAGCAACCCCCAGTGGGTTTTCCGAGACTGTCACTGTTTACTGGAGTAGAAAGGCCAGTCTTTTCTCCCTCAGCGCTGCTGGTAGTTTCCAACTGCTGACCATTATAATCAGTACACCAGAATTGGAGCACTGTTTCCCGAAGTGGGAGATACTGCCCCCCCACTTTTTGTGTTTGTGGGGGTGCACTAGAATGATCCAGAAGGCAAACTAAGCCAAACTCACTGTCATCGAATCGTGCCAATTCATAGCCACAGGTTGAACCGCCCCTGTAGGTTTCCGAAGCTGTGACTGTTTATAGGAGTAGAAAGTCCTGTCTTTCTCCCTGGGAGCTCTGGGTGGTGTTGAACTGCAGACCTTGTGATTAGCTGCCCAATGTGTAACCCCTCTTCTGCCAGAACACCTAGCCCAGCATGACCCAGAGGGGCTTCAAAAGCAGATTTAGAAAGACAAAAACAAACCAGCGAGTCAATGAGTGGAGAGCCATGTCTTCCTCCCGAGGAGTGGCCGGTGGCTTCAAACTGCTGACCTTGTGGTTAGCAGCCCTGTGCTTAGCCACTGTGCCACCAGAGGGCTTCTGACATAAAAGCAGATACCTATATATTGGCCTGGATTACAGGGTAGAGTATCAAGGTTTGTAGTGTCCAGGAGGGCACGGAGTCATTGTTTTCCCCTGAAAATCTGATTGGGAACCTAAACACAGTGGTGCTGCTTGGGCCTGGAGATCCTCTTCCATAAAGTGGGGACCCAGCCAGTGAGTACCCCCCTCCCCCCCAGCACAGTGCTCCTCCAACACGCAGGGGCGCCACAGGGCAGAACCTCACATTCATGGCACCGTGGGGTACAGGGAATCGGAATGGACTCGTGGCAGTGAGTTTGGTTTGGGATTTGGGTGTGCCTGCCGTGGCTTCAAAAGTGCTGCTCCTTAAAATAGCCCACGGCCTTTAGGGGCGGGGCTGTCCTATTGCCAGTTTATGAAGGAGGAAATCACCTGTCCAAGGTGACATGCTTAGCTGACAACAGGCTCCAGGCTCCACCTATAGGCCTGTAAGCATATCTCTCCATTCCACTGTGCTGCGTAGAGATCAAGATGCCAGAAGGAGTGGGTCTTGGGAAGGCGAGTTAGTACTGGAGCCCGGGTCAGCTGGCAAACCCCGCAAGCCCCTCATTGGTCTCCTGCCTTGGCTGTTGTAGGTTCTGAAGCTGCTGCTGGTGGCCTGGGACCGGCGCCTCATCTTTGCCATCGGCACCTCCAGCACCACGGGGGAATCAGACACGGTCATCTGGAACGAAGTCCACCACAAGACAGAGTTCGGCTCTAATCTCACTGGCCATGGCTACCCAGATGCCAATTACCTGGATAACGTGTTATCCGAACTGGCCGCCCAGGGCATCTCTGAAGACAGTGCTGCCCAGGAGAAGGACTGAGGGGGGAGGGGCTTCGGGATGGAATGGACCCATGGGGGCCACAGGGCAGAAAGTGGGGAGAGTCGAGGTAGAAGTTGGTGCCGTGCCCTCCAGACGCCCTCCCCTCCCCTCCTGTCCTGTCTCCGTCCCTCCCGCGCCTCCCTTCCAGCCACAGGGGGAACCCAGCAGGAATAAGGCAACATCATTCATACACCTCATCCAACCCCAAGGGGGAACATGGGATGAGGGCCCTCCTCAGTCTGTTACCATGGGGTTTCCGGTGCTGGGTAGGCAAGAACCCCTCCACCTCCACCCCTGAGTAGGGGGCTTGGTCAGCACGCTTAGAGTATGGATGGTGCACGGGCACTCCACACCCTGGCCTTGTGAAGCTGAGGTCGCTGGCCTCAGCACTGCTTCCCCTCTGCTTTGAGAGTGGGGTCTGTGCTATATTCTCTCCTCTTCTGGAGGCAGGGAGCGCTGACTGTGCAAGGTTGGGGGGCAAAGGGATGAACGGCCAAACTGCTGTGACTGATGCCAGAAACCAGGTGCCTGAGAGTAGGGGGAGGGAGCATTTCTTGCCGAGAGGGTCAGGGAGGCCCTGCTCTCAGGCTAGCCCTGGGTGCCTCAGGTCCCTCCCCTCCTCCTCACACCTCCCACCTGCCCAAAGAGGAGTCTGGCCTTGTCATATGGATGGATGGACTCTGGGGTTCCGCTCGGGGCTGGCATCCAACGATGCTGATTCCAGCCCCCTCTGATCAGACCAGAGCCTGCATCCTACTGAGCATCTGACCTGTCCTTGGTGGGGAGGAGCCCAGAGCCTTCTTCCAGCTCACCTCAGACCAGGTCAAAGATTCCATTAGTTTCATCAAGTCACTGTGAATAGAGCTGACAGTAGGCTCTGTGCCACCAGTGTGTGCATCTATGTATGTGTGTGCATATGTGTGTGCACAGACTCCGGGTTCGGGTGGGGATCAAACAGCCAGGCTGTGGTCTCTTGGCTTTCTTCTCCCGTGGCCAGTCCATCCCAGAGCTCATACACATCCTGCTGGAGACAGCACTGTGCTTGGGGAGATGTGATGAGATGCCCACTCTGCTGATCCCCTTTTCTGTCTCAAGACTGGGTCAGAGCCAGTCTCCATCTGTCTTGCCTCTGTGAAGGCTTCTGTCTGTCTCCCTGCTAAATGGCAAATCAGAGCCCAGAGGTGATACTGGCCCCCTCATCTCTCACATATTAGCCTCGTGTGTGGAGAGAGCCTCTTGAGCTCCTTCCTGTCATGATTGGGGCCCCACGATGGTCTGGACCAGCCTGCATCTGGGTTGTGCCCCACGATCTCCTCTGTCCCCTGCCAGCGATTCCTCCTGCCTTTTTGGCTCCTAGAAAGAAATGAATTGCGGGGCAGGGAGGAGAGGAATGGGATTAAGAAGGAAAATCCAGTTTCCCCTTTGAAAGTGGGTTTACTGAACTATGTGTTTGGGGGACTATTCCTCTGGATACCGATTTGAATTTAGATACCTCATGTTTTGGGGGTTTGACGTATATATATATATATGCATATATATATTTCATAATATTGGGGAGGTTTCTGATGCTAGAGAAATCAAAACATAAGAGCCTACAAGCGTGGTACTGAAGTTAGACCTGGAGGCCTAGCATTCTGGAAAGCCAGCCTCGTAGCTGCTTGCTCTTAGCCTGCAGCCACTTTGACCCTGGTGGGCCCTGTGGATGCCCCTGGTGTCCCCCAGTGCCTTGCTCGAGCTGGTGCCGGAACCATTTTCCCTCCACGAATGGCCACGGGGACGTGACCCTGGTGACCCCGAGGCGCTGTCTGCCATCTGAGTTGGATTTTCCTGCCACTCTGTGGTCAGTTAGATCTCTCACCAGCAGAGCAGGAGGCTGGCCCCAGCTCCCTGCACCACGGGGCAGTTTCCCGCCCGAGCAGGGCCGGCAGAAGACACCTGGATGAAGGGAGCGAGACACCCCGGTGGTGTTTCTGGGCACACTCCGTGCTCTTTACCGTGTACCCGGGGAGCCAAGCGATTCCTTTGCGACTCCTTGTAGGCCTCGGACGGCCTCTGCCTTTTAAGCACGTGCCGAGTATCTGCTGGGCTTAGGTTCCGAGAGTCAAGGGAGCAGCCTGGAGTGTCCGTGGGTCAAAAAAATCAAACAACCAAAACAACTACAACGGAGGCAGCGAGAGAGAGCGAATGAAAGGAAGGCCTGCTTGCAGAATGGGGGAGGGGTGCCAAGGGGCCACGTGATTTCCCGGGTCGGAAGGTAGAGATGGAGGAGGAAATGGTCCAGAAGAGAAGGATGGACCGGGGATGTGTCAGGGAGTCTGTATAGGAGAATTAGTCTTCATACTTACAAGCCTTTCCCTTAGATTGAGACTATGCCTCGCTTCTCCTCCACCTCTTCCCTCCCTCCTCCTCCACCCCCCTCCTCCTCCAATGGTCAGTAGAGGCTACCTCCTCCCCACACTGGGCTTGCGGAACCTTCTGGCCAGAAGGGAAGTCGGAATTTCCTTATAGCACTGTGCCAGCCCACATGGGGGGCAGTACTCCTGCGCCCTCTCTTGCACCCACCCTGAACGGTACAGTCTCTGGTTCCGTGGGGACCTGCGATGCGCCCTCTACCTTGACCCCGGGACACTTTCCCGTGCAGTGTTCCCTTGGCCCAGGCAGGGAATTCCACGCCTTTCCGTCCATCGTCTTAGCACCAGCAGCCTCCTTTCTCCCTTCCAAACTCTCGTGAGCTGGATGACCCGTGGGCTTGGAGACAAACCTTCTCAGAAAGCTCATCCCTTGGAAGGGGAATTGTGTCCGTGTGGTTGCCTGTGCCTTTGTGTTTTCATCCTCCTCCCCGTTTTGTACAATTTGGACTTCTCTGTGGGTTTTGTTTTGTTTCGTTTTTTAAACTTGGTCCAGAGTGCTCGTCCGTAGTGGCATGGCACTGACTTGCGCATGAAAGGGTTGGGACAGCAGACCTCTGGTTGCAGAAGGGCCCCGGTGTGTGGTACAAGCAAGGGCCGCCGCCCTGTGGCCCCCTTTCCCGGTGGTCTGTGGTCGTTAGCATTTGAGTTGGGGTGGGGGTTTGGGAGAGGGCAGGTGAATGTCCTGATGTACCCTTGTTCTGTCTGTTAACTGGTGAATTTTGAAGTCCTTGGTGTTGCTCTGTGAGGGGACATCGCCACCTGGTGCTCATGAGGTGTATGTGCAGAACAATAAATGGGCAAGTGAACGACCACAGATCTGTGCTGGTGATTAGTTAAACCTTCTTCTGCTTTTTGGAACTTGGCCGAGCACCTGCCTCTGAGGCCTGGGGCTGAGCTCCGTGGTCCGTCAGCGACCGCAAGCTCTTGTGCTGATTAGAGGGAGAGTCCCCTCTCCTTTTTTTAAAACATCTTTCTTCGCCACACATTTGACTGGGGCACCTGGCTTGACTCCTTGTTCCTCTAGGAAACAAACCACAGGGTGCAGGGGTGGGGGACAATACTTATCGGGATTGGGGGTGGGAAGTGGGGTGGGGGAGGTAGACTGAAATGGTGACATGCACATCTTAAGGATCTCCTCACCCAACTATAATGTAGTGTATGTGTGCTTCCCTGGTTAACAGGTGGTGGCTGTTTTCAAATAAAAGTTTAGTGTGCATCATCTCAATGCTAAAGAGACCACCAGCGCCCCAACTACACCTGCCCTTATCATCTTGTGGCAAAACAAAAACCAAAATCACTGCCAGCAAGCCCGTTCTGACCCACCCTGCCTGCAGTTGTCAAGGTTTGCTAAATCTTCCCAGGAGCAGACAGTCCCCTCCGAGCAGCTGGTGGGGTTGAACTGCTGACTTTGAGCCATTCCACGCTGCCTACCCAGCCGCTGCCTACCCAGCCATGACCGCAGAACTCAGATTCTGACAGTTCAGGGGGTATTCCATATTTTTCACCAAGACCATCTTTTGCACCTCCCGGCCACTTTCAATAGCACATCGTGTGACTGCAAACCCACCCTGTCCTCCACATCGTTCCCATTTCTGTTTGCGGAGTGTGGCTTTCCTGAAAGTCCACAGACGGCCCTTACCTGAGACCACTGGTTAGGAGAGCAAGAAGCTGCCGTCAGCTCCCGGGCTGGAAGCAGAGACCAGGCTCTTCCACGCTGGGATTCGTTCATGACTGGAGCCTGCAGTCCCACTTCTGAATTCACAGGCATGAGTGGTTGAACAGAATGTTTCTGAAGCACCCATTTTAATTCATATTTACATACTTTTTTTTTTTAGTACAAATGTATGTTTCTGGAGAACATTTCCTTTCAAGGGGCTGTCAACGTCTGGAAGCCTTTGCCTGTAATTTGTCGGACTCGCTGATCTTCAAAGCACTCTTGGGAAAATGGTTAGCTTGGCTGAAACGTACCCACAAGACACCCAGCGGTTTAGGAGATCAGTTTTAATGCATTTCTCAAAAGCTCTAGAAGTAGCAGGGTTAAGTCAAAAGGTGGTTTAAGCACAGTGTTCCTGGCTGGGCAGTCAGCAGAGCAGAGCTCCAAACCACTTCTCCTTCCGGGTGCGCAGACATCCTCGAAGTCATTTTTTTCACAGGCTGGCATGCTTCAAGCTCTCTGGAGAAGAGGCTATTGTAAACCCAGACACTTGATTGTGACCATGAATGAGGAGAGAGCATTTTTTTTTTTTATTTAGGCAAAAGACAATTGAGGACTGACATTTGATTTGGAGCATAAACACCTCCTTTAGATCTTTGGATGTGGGGAAGCACATGACTAGATTCACGTGGGCGGTGACATTGAAGTGAGATGGGTGTGGAACAGGGTCAAGCCCACAACCTTGCTGGCTGTCAGGCATGCCTCCTGCTAGATGCCCCATCCTGGAATGAGAAAAAGTACAAGTGGTGCCGGATGCCTTTCTCGTGTCATCTAAACGAGTGGGTTTGATCATGCCAGGGGCCCCCTTTATGTTGGGAACCAACACAGGAAGTATAGGGGTGCTTTCTGCTCTGTTGATTTACAGAAGAACCAGTGCTAAAAGGGGACTTATTCTGAGTTCTGCCCTTTGTCCTTCACCTCCCTAGAAAAATTCAGGCTTGGTGGAATATGGGGGGTGTGTGTGTATGTGTGAGTGTGTGTGCTATATGCATTTAGGATAATGTATGAGTGTATATGGTGTGTGTGTGTGAATGTGTGTGCTGTATGCATTTAGGATAATGTATGAGTGCATGTGGTGAGTGTGTGTGTGAGTGTGTGTGCTGTGTGCATTTAGGATAATGTATGAGTGTATGTGGTGAGTGTGTGTGTGAGTGTGTGTGCTGTGTGCATTTAGGATAATGTATGAGTGCATGTGGTGAGTGTGTGTATGTACATGTTGGTGTGGGAGGGCATGTAAGGTGTGTGTTAGTGTACCTGTACGCATGCAAGGTTATGTGTGAGTGCGTGTGAGGTATATGTGTGTGCATGTTGGTGTGGTGGGAGGGCAGGATGGAAAAGGATCATTCAAGGAGGAGGAAGGTTATCATCAGTAGCAAAGAACATGAAACTATAATTCTCCATATATCCAAATCGACAGCCCCTCTACGGTGCCCTGATTATGATGATTTAAGGAGAAGAAATCAGAGACTTGATGGTGGGTAAGAGTTTCAATTTCTTCTAAACATCAGAATCCGTTCAGTTATGACCCGTGACTCATTTACTCCTTATCTCCTAACATCCATTCCCCCTGGGCTCACCAATAGAAGTTCATCAGGTCAAGCACCTTCTGAAGACTTGACTCTGGATAGGAGTTGCAGCAGTCTGACCCAAGTCCCAGCGGCCTCCCCTATGGAGACATCCTGTTTCCGTATGGGAAGCCTATGGCCCAGAGGGGATGACATGTTCTGGCAACATGAAACCCTCAAAGCTAAAAAAAAAAATTGGGTTCAGATAGGAGTTTCTTTCTGTGTCTTTGGGGACCTCTGTCAACCTCCAGGAACATGAAATCCCAAAACAGACCAGGGGGAGGGTAAAACTGGAAGGCAGAAATTCTTACAGCTCATGAATCAAAAAAGCACTGCAGACCTTAGACAACATGAGCAGCCTCCTAACTAAATCGCCAACATTCTCCCTCTCGTTTTACACAAGTCCATTCGGGTGGCCAAAATTGGCAGCGCACACACTGAAAAGACACCCCGTCACGTGTACTACTCAGACAGTCCCATCTGCTCCCTCACTCATGTCCAGACAGCTCCATGAATAACCTGGCCCGGATGGTCTAAAGCAGAAGTCACAAAGTTCTACCTGCCTGCCGGAGCTCCTGCCACTTGGATCACTGGGAAAGCAGAAGTGGAGAGGGGAAGGATGAGAGACATGCTGGCAGCCCCAGGGCGAGATGAGAGTGGTCTAGACTGGATTCTGCTCCGGTTCCTGGTGAGGATCATCCCCCGTCTCAACCTTGCCTTGAGCCAAGCTCTGCTTCTCATCCCCAAGGGCCTCGTACTCCCTCTTCTTATACTTCCGGGTGCCATAGATGGCCAGGGCAATAGCAGCTGCCAGGATGGTGGTGACCCCCACGGTGACTCCAGCTGCTGCTCCACCTGACAGGCCAGCCTCGTCCCCGTGGATGACCTTCAGGGCCCTGCGAAGCTCCAGCGGCTCTCCCAGTCTCCACTGGTGGGTCTCGTAGTCTTTAATCCAGGAGCTCTTTGTCTCCGTGTTGGTCACCATGACAGTATTGGTGGCAGCCTGACTCATGATGGGTGGCCGGGTATAGGGGGGGAGCCTGGCTGGAGGCAGGGACCCTCCCGTGAAGAGCCCAGCCTTAACACAGTAGGACACTTGGCATCCATCACTGATGAGGGCGAGGTGTTGGCTGAAGCCCCCAGGACACTTTTTCAGCGAAGGTGCCCCTAAATCTTTGGTGGTAGCAGGATCCACCAGGGGGTTTCCAACCACGCAGCTGAAAAACCCACCAAAGGGCACAGAAAACCTGAACCCCAACTCATAGTCCTGAGAAGCACATACCTTGAGGCCTTCAAAGAGCTTCAGTGGGAAATAGCCAGCCGGGCAGGACTGTGAATTTGTCAAAGGGTTAATGCTCTTAGTGCTGAAGAGGCCCCCGAAAAGCAGTCCTGAGTATGGGGGAACTTGACCTTCTGCTGCACACCAAAAAGCCTTAAATTCAGCCTTTGCCACCCGAAATACATCTTCGCACACGCGCTTGCAGAAGACGAAGAGGGTGCACTTTCTCTGGCACTCCAGCTGATTGTACCCCTCCTCGTGGATCTGGGACAGAAGGTGGATGGGTGTGTAGCCCGAGGGACAGGAGAAGTCTCCAGTGAGTGGATTCTTCTGCTCCAGGTTTTGGCAGAGGAGGACCATCTCGGTCCCAGACAGCTGGGTACATTCCTGATAAACCCCACCAAAGGTGAAGTTGGTCATCTTCCCTTCACAAGAGCCATCGTCCGTGTTGGCCTGGAAATTGAAGTTGGGTGAATTGACATCAGTGCATCCGGGGTAGGTATTAAAAGCGTAATAGCGCCTCATGGCCATTTCCACTGTCTTGGACAACTTCTTCACCAAGGGGCCTGGCAATCCAGGCAGCATGGTGGGGTTGATGAAGAAATGCAGAGGCAGGCCAGCACGGTCTAAAGCCACCAGGTGGTTGGCAATGCCCTGCTGCCAGGCCTCGAGGGTGATGCCTGGGAAGAAAGGAATACCCCCAACACTTTGCACCCTGGAGTTGGTTCTGTTCGAGAGGTAGCTTTTGGTGAGGGCGCTCTGCGAGGTGTACTTCTCCTCAAATTTGAAGTTGATGATATTTTGGAAGGCAATTCCAGCAGATGAAGTCAAAACACTGTGGCTGCTCTGGGTGTCCTGTAGGAAGGAGGATCTGATGTGGTCCTCTTGGATGAGAGCGGCACCAGCATCCACACTGGTGATGACATGGGTGCCGTAGTTGAGGACCAGGAGCTCTGCCAAGTAGGTGGCCATCCGAGTCTGGTTGCTCTCGAGACGGTCAGAGATGTCCATGAGCTCCTTCCGAAATCCCGTGCTGAGTTCTAAAGTGGGGTTGATTTTGGCTGTGTAGACCAGGTTTCGGACCTGAACCCGGGTAGTGATAGCTTGATCCTTCACCTGAAGGGTTTTCATTCTCTGGAACTCAGAGGAGAACTTGCCATTGACTTTGGAGAAAAGGCTGAGCTCTGTGTTGATGGAGAAGGAGGTGCTGCTCTGGTAATTCATCCAGGAGTCCAGGATTTCTGAGTTCATCTCCAGGTGGCTCTGTTTCTGGGGAACGGTGAAGATTTCATCAGGAATGATGTACTGCCCATCCTCTGTGGTCCTGCAGTTGAAGTATGTCAAGCCCATCACCCGTCCCATGTCCACGTTCCGCAGATTATCCCAGCCTCCTCCGGGTAAGACTTCCAGAACTGGCAAATTCAAGGCCTTCTTACATTTTTGAAATCCAGCCTTATCTGCCTCTCCCTCAGGTGTGTCTCCTTTAGCCCAAATGGCCGCCACCCAGAAGAAGAAGGCAGCCCTGAAGCTGTTCATGGCTCAGACAGCCCAGACCACACACCAGCCCTAAGCGGCAGCCAGAGAGCTTGGTGCAAACTGAACAACGGGAAAGAAAGCAGCTGCTGAAACAGAAAATTCACAACTTCTCCTAAAACCACCAGTTCCTCTTTGCAGCTTGTCTAATTGCGAAATGGGGAAGCCAGAGTGGGTTGGAATATGAAGTTTCACCAGGACTGGGAAGAACTCATGCTATATTCGACACACAAAGGCCTGGACTGCTCTAACGGCCCTCTGCCCCTTCCCTACCTCCCATCACTCTGCAGCAGAAGTTCGCAGTCACAGAAGTACTCCCACACAGGTGACTGCTTCCTCCACAGGGCTTTCTGGCTTCAACCAGCTAAACCAACCCTTCTCTCTGGCTCCTATCCCTTGGCACTCCGTTATTTCCTGATTCTCATGGACTTGATGCTCTAATTTCCCTTTCTGTCTCTCCTGGAACTCAACTGCCAGTTCCCTTCTACTGGCAATGCAGAGGTGAAGGGCAACCTCAACCTTGCTGAGACATTAGCCTTACCCACATTAGCTCGAGGTTTAGACCAAGCCCTAAACTTCTCATTCACCTGAGAATGAAGGTGTTCACACATAAGAAATGAGTGAAATGCTTGAACAGGAGGCCTTGGGGATTTCATGAGAGTAATTCCTAGTCACTATGACTTGAGAGATGGTGCTAACTGGCACACAGCCAAGAGGGTCAGAGGAGGATTCTAGGTACTATGCCTCAGCAAAGCCTCAGACTGCCGTGACCTAACATCCAAAGTAAGGACAGGAGGGACCCGCTCTGTGTCATGGTTTCCTTTCAGAAACGGTTAAGCGATGAGAAACATCTACAATATAGACTATATTTCAAAGTCTCAGAAGCAAGCTGACTGTAGCTAATGATCCAAGGTTTATATACATCTTGTTTGTATATGTAAGCATGCACACCTCCCATGTGTGTGGTCGGGCAACACCTTGGCACGCATGAGGACTTTCAAAAAGCTTGTGGGAAATGGAATTAAAAGGTAATAGGATTTGTTCATGAATTTTGTGGCCCCATTGTACTATTGAACCTTTACTTTTTCATTGGCTCTGCATTACTCTTTCTTTTCCAAAGCAAAATTTCATTTGTTATATATTTATTGTTGTTGTTGGTCACCATGGTGTTGGCAATGACTCATGACAATCTTAAGTATAACAGAACACAGGGTTGCCTGGTCTTGTTCCATCGTAACGATCTCCTATATGCCTGAACCCATGGTCAACCAAACCCTCAACATTCAATAGCATGTTAGTGGACTAACATTCTATCTTACTAAAGATGATGTCCTTTACTAGTGGCCAGTCTTTCCCGATGTTGTGCCCGTCGTGAGTAAACAGAAATCTCACCATCTTTGTTTTTAAGGAACATGCTGGTTGTATTTCTTCTAAGATGGCTTTATGTGTTCGGATGGCAGTCTGCAGTATATTCATTACATACTTTGACAGCTCAGTTTGACGGCATCAACCCCTCGGTCTTCTTCGTTCACTTCCCAGTGTTTTGCCAGTATATGAGTGCGATGCCGCAACTTACTTGATATGACTCATTTAGCCGTGGTCTTTGCCATGCCCACCACACCACTGGTGAGCCCATGCAGACTGGGTATTTTTCCTTTTTTCCTGATGATGGGTCTGGGAAAGAAAAGATAGAGGAAGATGCTGACAGGATGTGTCATGTAGTGATGAGTGATTAGTAATATGGCTGAGAATGATTGCAAAAACTTGGAACTCCAATGGAGGGATTGGTCAATTGCCCACATTATCCTGCTGGGTGTAAAATGAGTCATTTCAGAAGCCAGCATGGAGGGATCTCACGATGATCAAGAGAGGAAAACTAGGATGGAGGGGTACTTTGAAACAAAAGATCTCTGTACATGGAACCTCTTAAATCCAGGGAAAGAAAGCTGTGACACCGGAGAAGCAACCGAGGACTGGCAGCAGGGCAGCCAGAGTATGAGCCAGAGTAGTGTGGAGCGCCAGTAAAGCCGAGTGCCTTCAGATAGGAGTCTCATTTGTGGAAGCAAGGTTTGTTGACCCACAAAGCTAGAACTGAGTCCTTTGGGTGGAGTACCATGGGAAGGACACTTGGTGTCAGAATTGCCAAAGGAGGAAAGAGCGTGGAGGCATGTCTGATCCTGCCTTACAGGAATCGGTCTTTGGCTAATGTTGAGTTTGAGTCTCCTTCCCACTGTGAAGTCAGATGTGGCCAGGTGCCAGCCCTATGCCATTTTGACAATGAGGCTAGTAAAAAGACCCAGGCTTGAGTCAGGCATCCTTTATTCATCAAAGTGCTACCTTTAGGAGAGCATCATTTCATGAATTTCATTTTGTATGTACATGTCAGGTCTGTTAGACTCCAGAATATAAGACAATGTTCTAGGTTCGTTATTATAGAGCCAGAATTAAATGAAGCTCAGCTTTGTTAACTCTGAGAAAATTAGGATACATTTAGTGTACCCTAATTTAGTAGCCAGGAATTCAGAGGCATTATTGAAATTCAATTACACTCTAACATTGCCCCCCAAATCATACCATGAATCAGTTGTAGTGTTGCGACAGAAACTTTTTTTTTCTTTTTCAATTTACACTTCCACTGGGATGCATCCTAGAAAGAAGGTCCAAGGAACCGAATTAGCACAGAATGTCACTGATGCGGCTAAGTTATGTTATTAGAAAGATTGAGGCCAGTTGCCTAGCTTCCCAGGCTGAGGTTCACTAGCTCATATTAAAATCTTGATAGCATTCTGTAATCCCAGGCATGCAAATGTGTCCACTCATGTCACAGCAATCATGCTTCAGGCAACTGACTCATATCTACCATACACCCAAGAGAGGTTACGTTATGAACCTGTGTGTAATTTATTCATTCACAAAGGGAGACCTACTTAGCTAGAGAACCACACCTCTGCACAGGATGTTCTGATCCATTTTCCTATCGTTTTGTCACACATTTATGGCCCAGTTGAATGAGAAGAATTGGAGTTGAAGGTTCCCGAGTAATCCTAGTAAGTCTCTTCAAATATTCACCCATTCTTTTCAAAGGGGTTCAGGGCTGATGCAGCATAATCAGAACATTCTCTTGGAGGCGGACTGACAATTTCTTACTCTTTGTTTTTCATTAGACCACGGTGCATTCTTGTTGATCTGCAATGAAAATAGAAGCCAGATGAAAGAGACAATACGATGTTCTTCTATCTATAAATACCCAGTCATTGCCTTTTTTCCCTTCTTTTGCTATGGCTTTTATCTCCGTTTTTATCAGAGATGAAAGGAGTTGAAAATAGTCTAAAAGTCAACAGTAGTAAAATTATATCGTATCCACCATTCATCTGCCAAATTATTGTACTGTGGTGGTTTGCATGTTGCTGCAATCCTGAGCACTATGTCACTGGAATTTCAGTATGCATGGGGGCCCCAGTGGTGGAGAGGTTTCAGCAGAATGTCCAGATGAAGAGAGATTAGGAAAAAAAGACCTGGTGATCTGCTTCTAAAATTTTTAGCCAATGGAAACCTTATGAATAGCAGGGAAACACTGTATGCTCTAGTGACAGAAAATGGGCCCCTCAGATGGACAGGGATTCAAAGTATGAATGGAGAAGAACTGTCTCCTTAAAGGAGAAAATCATAAAACCAGACTCACCAACATCCAGCTGATTCCTACTCATAGCAACGCTGTAGGGCAGGGTAGAACGGGCTCAGTGGATTTCAGAGACTCTAACTCTTTTTTTAAACAGTAATTTAAAAAAAGTTTTATTGTGAATTAGGTGAAGGTTTACATAGCAGATACGTTTTCCATTTAGCAATTAAAACACATTTTGTTTCTTATCATTGATTACAATCCCCACAATATAACATTACTTATCCCATTTCCTTCATGTGAGTCCCCCTTCTTTCTTTCTTTCTTTCTTTCTTTCTTTCTTTCTTTCTTTCT
>NW_022111316.1:3153574-3164976 GCF_000313985.2 Echinops telfairi | reverse complement strand
ATAGATGGGGTAAAGTTTTCAAGGCCCTTATTTGCTGATAAGGTACAAGTCCAAATGGGAAGAAACAACTATGACCATCCATTAATAATTAGTATACAGAATGTATAACTCATGATTTTTGGAAAATTGGAAGTTGTTGAAAATAAGTGAACTACTTGAAAATAGATACCATAGACATTAGTGCACTGAAATAGATTCATATTGACCATTTTGAATTGGAAAATTATGTGGTCTACTATGCCAGGAAAAGCAAACTGAAAGGGAATTGCATTGCATGCGTTGTCAAAAAAGGAATATTTTAGGATTTATCCTGAAGTAGAACACTGCCAATAAGATAATATCCACATGCCTATTAGGAAGACCAATTAATGCAACTCTTATACAAATTTACTAATCCGATTACTAATTATAAAGATAAAGAAATTGAACAGTTGCATCAAGTTCTGCAGTATGAAATGGATCAAACATGAACTCAAAATGCATTAATAAATACTGGTGATTGGAATGTGAGAATTGGAAACATAGAAGAAGGATCAGTTGTTGGAAAATACGACCTTGGAGATGGAAACAACACTACCGAGTGAAGATATAATTTTACAAGACAGACTTATTCATTCCAAATACCCTTTTTTCCACAACATACATGGTGACTATGCATACGGACCTTGTCAGATGAAACACAAAGGAATGAAATGGACTGTATGTGGAAAGAGAGGATGGATATCATCAGTCAGAGCAAGGCTAGGGACCAACTGCAGGTGAGACCATTACTTACTCATATACTAGTTCAATTTGGAGCTGAAGAAAATGAAAACAAGTCCACAAGAACCAAAATATACCCACGTTGGAAATCATCACAAGAATGGATTTAACAGATTGAAAATTAATGATTGAAAAAGACTAGGTGAGCTCTAGGGTGGCATCAAGGATATAATAAATAGAGAAAGAAACACGTCAGTCATACAAACAAAAAAGAAGAAAGAAAAACTAGACCAAAATGAATGTCACACAGACGCTGAAACTTATTTAAGAACATGAAGCCACTAGAGCAATGGAAGAAGTGATGATCTTAAAGAACTGAACAGAATATTTCAAAAGTTGCCTTAAGAAGATAAAGTATTATAATGAAATTTGCAAAGACCTGGAGGTAGAAAACCAAAAGAGAAAAATATATTCAGCATGTTTCAAGTCAAAAGAATGGAAAATAATGTAAGCCTTGAGTGTCATTAATGAAGGATTCTGTGGGCAAAATATTGAATGATGCAGGAAGCATCAAACAAGGATGGAAGGAATACACCGAGTGACTGTACCCCAAATAATTAGTCAATGTTCCACCTTCTCTGGAAACACCAAGTGAACAAAAACCATTGGCATTGAAGAAAATTGTCTATGCTGCCCTGGAAGCATTAACAGAAAAACACAGCTCCAGGAATTGACATAATATCAATTAATTCAACAGATGGGTGCAATGCTCTTTTATCTTTGGCAAGACATTTGGAAGACAGCCACCTGGCCTCCTGATTAGAAGAGATGCATATGAGTACCGATCGTAAAGAAAGGTGATCCAGTACAATGCAAAAATATTGAATATCATTAATATCACACCCAATAAAATTTTGCTGAAGGCAATTAAATACAACACAAAACAAAAACAGTTGCAGCAGTACCTAAATAGGAAAGCGCTGCCAGAAATTCAAGAGAGATTTAGAAGAGGATGTAGGATGAGGGTTATCATTGCAACAGCAGAAGTTGATCTGTGTTTTATGGACTATGCAAGGGCATTTGATTGTGTGGATTACAACAACCTATGGGAAACATGGCAAAGAATGGGAATTCCAGAGATTTTCATTGCAATTATGTGGAATGTGTACATAAACCAAGAAGCAGTCATTTGAGCAGAACAGAGCTACTCCGTGTTCTAAAATCAAGAGAGGTGTGTGTCAGGGTTGTCTCCTTTCAGCACACTTATTCAATCCTTATGCTGAGAAAGTAATAACTATAACTAAGTAAAAAGCTATAACTCCAGGATATTTCATTTGTTCTCATATAGGACTTATACTTAAGTGAAGAGGCAGTTGTTTGAACAGAACAGGGGGTTACTATGCCATTTAAAATCAGGAAAGCTATGCATCATGGTCCTATCCTTTCTTCGCACTTATTTAATCTGTATGCTGAACAAATAATCCTAGAACTATAAGAAGAATGGGTATCAGGGTTGAAGGAAGACTTAGGAACAACCCGCAACATGCAGATGACACCACCTTGCTTGCTGAAAGTGACGAGGACATGAAGCACTTGCTGATGAAGATCCAAGACTACAGCCACCAGTATCGATTACACCTCAAGATAAAGGAAAGAAAAACCCTATCAGTTAGGCTGATAAACATCATGATGAACAGAGAAAGATTGGCGTCATCAATGAGTTTCATTTTACTTGCATTTAAAATCAACATATATGGAAGTAGCAGTCAAGCAATCACCCGATGTATGGTACTGGGCAGATCTGCTCAAATGAATTCTTGAAAGACATCGCTTTGACAACGAAAGTGCACATGGTCCAAGCCATGGCGTTTTTCAATGGACCCATATGCAGGGCAATGATTAAGGAAAACAGAAGAAAGATTGATGGATGTGAATGATGGCATGAAGAATATTGACTATACCAGGAACTGCCACAACAAACACACTTCTGTTAGAAGAAGCAAAGCCAAAATGTTCCAGAGACCTGGGAATGGTGAGACTCCTTCTCACTACTTAGGCCCCGTCACCAGGAGCGACCAGTCTCTGGGAAAGTACATCTCACATGGTAAAGTGGAGGGTAGGTGACAAAGAGGAAGGACGACGCTCAATTAAATGGATTAACACAAGGGCTGCAATAATGGGATAAGCCATAGGCATGATTGTGAGGACTGAACCGTATTTATTTTCTCTCGTACACAGGGTCACAATGAGTTAGAACTGATTGGACTAAACCTAAGAGCAACATCTAGCTCCCCGCCACAACTCATTACGGTGAAACTTTAGTCTCATGTCATGATGTCAAGTCATGTAAAAAAAATCGAGATAAGCCAACAGCGTGACCTCCGCTATA
This sequence comes from Echinops telfairi, assembly GCF_000313985.2. Lineage (NCBI taxonomy): Eukaryota > Metazoa > Chordata > Mammalia > Afrosoricida > Tenrecidae > Echinops > Echinops telfairi. The sequence goes on along the minus strand of NW_022111316.1, from coordinate 3,161,885 downwards.
TGAAAATAGATATTGCTGGGGAGATAACACCAGCACATCGACAGGAATTATGTCTTTATTGTGAAGTAGAGATAACACAATCATGGCCAGTTCAACATGTCCCACAAATAAAATTCAGGGACAGCAATAACATCAGTCATGTTGCGCAACCATCACCAATATTCTTTGCCGCGTTTTCCTTCGCCATAAACCAAAAGAATGCAATGCTTTCTAAATGCTACCCACGTTCTCTCCCGCCCCCCCACTACTAGCTACTAATAAACTCTGATTTCTGTATTTGTGGTCATTCTATGCATTTTGTAGGGATGAGCTCATACAATATATGACCTTCGGTGAATGACTTAGATTTTCTTTATTAGTTTACTTTTCCCCTTATGTTTCTGCAATTACGGTAATGAGCGTGTCTTCACTCATTTGACATGCTGTTGTTGAGAACCTGTCTATAGTTGCTGTCTAGTTGCTTCCAGTTCATAGCAACCCTATGTGTGCAAAGGAACCACTGCAGAGAAGTCTCAGGGCACTACGGATCAAACAAGGAGCACTGGTGGCACAGTGGCTATGTGTTGGGCTGCTAACCAAGGGATAGCAGTTCAAAACCAACAGCTGTTCCGAGGAAGAAAGATGAGGCTATTTTACTCCCATAAAAAGTACCAGTCTTGGAAACCTACAGGGGCTGTTCTATACCTTGTCTTATAAGGTCACGATGAGTCAGATTCGTTTGCAGGGAAGTATCAAATACAGGGGAGATGGTGGATACTGGAGAATCATGATCTTTGAACTTAGGACATTACCAGCAAAAGTAGACTTGAAGGACCAGAGCAGCAAAGTGAATGCTTCCTCTATTTCTCAAATGCATGAAATGGCCTCTGAGGGACAGGCTTCAGGGAAGTGTGCTTTTTCAATTCGCCGGCTAACAGTAAAAGGAGAAGTGCAAGCGAAGGGGCATTTTGGCTCACTTTTAATTTGCATGCGGTGAACAGGAAGTGCTGCTCATAATGGTAAAGTGTGGGGAAGCGGTGGTCAGATTTTGACCAGTGTGTTTGGCCCAGACCTTCCCTGATCCACTGTGCTCATGGGCAGTTTGCTCTGCTCTCTTTCTTGGGCAGAGATGTCTATGCCATTGCATAGCCCCAGATGACCAAGCTTGACCAGTCGCAGCCTGACTCTCACAGCAAACTTTGGCCTCTAACATAAAAAGCCAACTCTTCCACCAAGTGTATGTATCTGCTTTGCAAAAGAGTGATTTCGCTTCCTCAAACTCTATGCTTGAGGGAACACCCACATCTGCTTTCTTTCTCAGTTTGAGCACGTGTAACCTCGTGACACCATTTCAGGCAAAACCCAAACTCTGATTCATGTCTGAGATTCAGTTCTGTGAGGGCATGCGGTTGGCCCCTATGTTTCCTTTCACCTGAAGCCTGAGTTGAGGAACGAAGTCTGCCTGAAATTACAAGGTCATTCTCTCTCTTTTTAAGATTTTTATGTTTTAACAGGAATCTAAGAGATGGGTAAAATGTTCTTTTATGCATGAAAGCTTGACAGTTCAAACTCACCCAGAGGCAGCTTGGAAGAAAGGCTGACCATCTGCTTCCCGAAATTGATAGCCTTTGGCACACAATTCTCCTCGGAAACACTTGGGCTTCCCATGAGTTGGGATAGACTCAATGGCAACTGGTTTGGCTCAGGAAATGGTGTGAAAATGGACAACCAACAAGTGTATCTGAGAGCTCTACAGACTCTGGAGTACACTTTATTCTAATAAACCCGAGAAGATGCCAGTTCCTAAAGGGATGATGTGCTCTTTTTTGAGTCATTGATTCCAGACTTGCTATTTTGAGAGTTGCTTTAGCATCTCCTTTGCCTCAGAGATTGTTCTTCTCATCAGCAGTGTCTGTGAACTGGGTGCAAAAAAAAAAAAAAAGAAAACGTTTTTGGTTTCTTGATGCCTCTGAATATTGAGGGTGCAAACAGAAGAGTCATGTGAAATGGTAGGTGTTCCTCTTAAAAGCTAGGTCTGAATTTGACAGCGTAGGTAATTTTATTTCTCTTCTCTTGTTGCATTCATGCCCTTGTTCAATTCCTCCTAGTTGTCCTCATTCCTCTCCCCCTCTTCACCAACTCTCCATTCCCGGTCTCTTTAATACTCATTGCCATTTCCATAGACACAAGCCTTTTGTTTAAGGTGTTTCCCGAGAGTGGTGTTTTCCCTAGAGTTGAAGAAGGGAAAATTGCCCATGTAAGAGAGCTCTCACCCTCCTATTCCATACCTTGACAGACATCACTATTCAATCAGCCTTAATTGTCACTCAGAGTTGAGGTTTCTTCAACACAGCTAATCAGGATATTTTCACTAAACTTTCCTTCATCAATCTATTGTGGTAGAACAGGTTAAGTGCTCAGCTTTTAACCAAAAAGGTTAGCAGTTCAAATCTACCGAAAGGTACCTCAAAAGAAAGCATAGTATCTACTTTTGAAAAATCAGAGTCGTAGAAATTCCTATGGAGTCAGTTCTACTTAGAAACACCATGAGTTGTTACCATGAGTTGTCATGAAATGGACCGAGCATCTATTATTTGCTAGGCACCAATGTAATTGCCATTCTTGGAATAGCTAATAGGTTTAGTGCCATCTCAAGAGCATGTGGGAGACAGAATGAAACTTTCAAGCTTGCTTCCCTTTCCAGTTACTCCCCAAGTTCCATGGGGATTGAACATTGAGGACCCACTCCCTCAATATCTGCTTTCAGGTTTCCAAATGACAGGAACCTGGTATGAAAAAGGTTTCCTGCATTCTCCTTCGACTGAAATTAACTTAACATGGAGGGCTTGGCACTCAACTGTACAGGAAACACAGGGACATTTCTTTTACGTTCTGATTTCTCAGCTCCCACCACTTGCTTCATATCATGCGACTTCCTCCTTGAGGAAGATTTGAGCAAATAGAATGACTAAGTGTCATTTGATATCTGGGTTAACTGCTACCAGATTTCATATTTCCCAACCCATTTCATTATTGGGTAATGCAAAAACCAATCAATCTTTTCTTCTCTTACCATGGGTGCTTCAGATGGACTTTGACACCAGACAAATTAAATATTATCTTCTTTATTTTTTGTATTCAAAATAATCATGAATTTAAAAAAATCCCAAACAAACAAATGAAAAAATAATCATGAATAGATCAAGTCAAAACAAAGGAGTTAGGTGAGTTGCCCTATCACAAAATTATATGGACTGGGGGTTTGGAATCCTCCATTGAAATGTTTTCTCTTGTCTCTTCATTTTTTTGGTGATTGAAATATGATGTGAAAGTAAATATGTATGTAATTATTGGTTTCTACTCACCAAGAGCAAAAGAGAAATAAGGAAATAAAAAGTCTCAGAGAAGAAAATAGACTACAGGGATAATAGTTGATGTGAACTAGATGGTACCTGGCTAACACTCCTGACAATTCTGGGTAGGGCCACATAGATGGACTTTGTTAAAACAGAAGGAAACTGTGTAACAAAGGTCAAATTTCTCTTGACTTTCTGGATCAGTTGAGGCTGAAATACTCCCTGAGACTATCACCCTGAGATGCTCTTTAATTCTTGAACCCAAGCTGTCCCGAGGACCCTTTTGAGTGCAATAATAGATTGGTACACAAAATAAAGGATATTACCTGTAAATACAATGCTCCATTAAAAGTAGACATGTATTAACTTGAGCGAAGGGGAAGATAATATTCCATGATTGGGAGATTAGCAATCAAGGTCGGGGTGTAGGGCAGGACAAACTCCTGGAGGGCTTGACAAGCAGTTTAAGTTGCTGAATACATATTGATGTCGTACACAAATGTAAACGGTTCACCTAATTTCACAATCAACAGTTTTTTAAACTACCTATAGGAAAGCGAAGTTCAAAGATTGCTCTCAAACAAATATGAGAACTAATGGGACCGGGGAAGTAGAGCACTGGAAATGGATCAATTCCAAAGGAAAGAGAATGCTGACACATTTGGGAAAATGCAACTCATGTCACTGAACAATCTCTGCAAAAATTGCCAGATGGGAACCTAGTTTGCTGTATAAACTTATTGAAAATACAATCAAATATCTTCTAAAAATAAAAAGATTAACTATGTGGACCTAGAATTTCTAAAGCATGAGCTAGATTGTGCTTCTCCTCTGCCTCTAGACTTGGGTTCTACTTTGTGAAGAGTCATTCAAAGTATTTCAATTATTAGCTTGATAGAAACATATATTGAAATAGAGGTCTCAGAATTGAAATATAGGAGATGTTTTGGCTCCATTCATGACTCTGGGCAAGTTTGGGGGCTTCTCTATGCTAACATCACCTCAACTGTGACACACAAGTAGTAGCAACTACCTCTACTTATAACCATCACATGGGGATCAACTTTCAGTCAAACAATGGACAAATCTGTAAATTGAATAATAACACCAGGGAGGGATGTACTCATAGTAAAATCAACCATATAAGATCAAAGCTCAGCATTTGCCCTAAATGAAAGCTCTGAAATTAAGAAGAAGCAGGAAAGAACCACAAATGGAAGTGAGGAGCCCAGGGAAGAAGTGGGAAGAATGTTCTATAGATTAAAGGGATTGCAGCTAATGTCGTCAAGTGAAATCTGCATAAAGTGTTGAATGGAGAACTAACTTGCCAGTATGGCATCAGGGCATTGGGGAAAAAACTCTTCTGCAATCACACCCCTCCTTCCAGTAAAATAATCCCTTTACTGAAGCCTGAGTCCCCCTTTCCAGAGGTTTACTCCTTTTTGTCCACAGGAAAAGTTCAGGCTTAAAATGCAATCTTCAGGGGAAGAACTGCTCGTCTTTCCAAGTGACAGGACAGGACATTTGTGAGAACAGGGAGAGTGGGTGTGTACTGCATAGGTGTGATTGGTGGACAAAAGGAACAGCTAAGAGATCTGAGACCTGTGAGAGAGAAAGATCCAGAGAGACTAGCAATACGACATTAACAGAACCATTCCTCCACCCTCCTTTGTGGGATACAGAAAGCATTTCCCCCAGTTGTCCCCCCAAATATATGTCAAAATTAAGACATTGCTTGCAACACATATTCAATGACTATATACTTGGAGGTCAGCTACTTAAAGGTTATGTCCTTGAGGGTATCAGTCATCTAGGGCCCACTCCCTGCCAATAAGGATAGTGGATTGTTTCCCTGAAGGAGAGCCCAGAGAAAACATCAAACAACTCAAGGAGGACCAAGGTTAGGCTGCCATCTTCAATCCAGGATCCTCCCATCTTGTCACATGTATAACGCTAGTACCTCTCCGTCCTATTGCATATACACCCTTAGCTCATGCCCTTTCATGCGTATGCCTATTGTACAGCCCCTTCCTATTACATATGTGGTTACCTATAATCAGGGGAGCTTTCACATCCCTGAGATGTATATAAGCCGTCTCTCTCTGCGTGGACCTGGCTGCTGACATCATGGCCATCCAGGAGGTGAGCAATTGCATGCCTTATATTGCCTGATGTCTCTTTAATTTTACCCTTCAATTACACAACTGCTCCTTGGACCCATTCGAGTGTGGGGGCTGGTACCCCACACTCTTTTCAGTGTGTGTGTGTGTGTGTTATAATGAATAAGTGAACAGAAACAGAGAAAAAAGTGCCTATGTATATAATGTGATGATATGATGATGTGTGTGAATGTGTGTGTGTCTGTGTCTGTGTGAGTTAGAGAGAGTGAGAGAGAGAGAGCTGGCATAATGAAATGAATGAATAGAATTGAATTCAGAGAGATGTGCCTGGCCAAGACACTGTAAGGAGTCAGGAGAATACAGCTAGAATCTTTGGTCTGCCACTTGTGCCAATTGGTTCCCTTCTCTGGGCTTGAGCTTAACTATTGAAAAGGTTAGAAAGCTAATTGCATGAAAAATTTGTAATGATAGATATAATTTTAGCTGTCAGGGCATTATTTTAAAATGTAAGCTATCAAAAGATATAGCATCTGGGGTCTTAAAGGCTTGAAGTTAAACAAGTGTTCATCTGACAGAGAAGTAACAAGTCCACATGGAAGAAGCACATCAGCCTGTGTTATCATGAGGTGTTGACGGGATCAGGTATCATGTTTTCAGGTTTTGAGAAGACTCAAAAGAAAAAAAAACATATCATCAAGAATGAGGGGGGTCAGAGCAGAGACCATGAACCCATCTGTGGACAATAGGATATCTCCTCACAGAAGGGTCACAAGCAAGGGATTAGTCAGCCAGGGTACAGTATTGCACCGATGAAGCACAATATTCCTCTGTTTCTTTGAGGTTTCCTCACCCCCCACTATCATGACCCCAGTCCTGTCTTTCAGTTCTGGCTAGACCAGAGCATGTACACTGGTATAGATGGGAAGTCACACACACACAGAATCCAGGTCAGATAAACCCCTCAGGAACAGAAATGCGAGTATCAATACCAGGAGGGTAGGGAGAAGGGGGGGGGCAGGGAGCACCAATTGTAATTATCAGCACATAACACCCACAACCACCACCACTCACCCAGGGGGACAGACAACAGAAACATGGGTGAAGGGAAACAGTGGTCTGAAAATATAATGAAGATATCAAAATAATTATTATTATGATTTATCAAGGGGTCATGAGGGTGGGAGGGGACAGAGGGAGGGAAAAATGAGCTGATACCAAGGGCTCAAATAGAAATAAAATGCTTAGGGCTCTCAGAGAAGACAGCGACGGAGTAACACATACCAGAGGGACTCTGCTGAAATCAGCCCAGGAGAGTTACTAAGAGGGAAATTCCACACTGCTGGGTCACAGGAGGAGCATCATAAAGATAAGTAGGCACAGATCTACTAGATTTTGAAGGGCTGGGGGCTTTTGGCTTATCACAGTGGAGGCCGGCTAGGGTTTGACCTTAGCCCCGCCACTCTCTTGGCCAGACCCAGGATCATTTGGAGCCACCACAGGGGCTGTATCTCAACACAGCCACAGCTTGCTGTCACCTTGGGACAGGAATTAAACTCCTCCAACCCCACGGTCAGGGATCGAGGCTCAGCTATACCGTTACTTTTGTGTTCCTCACTTCTCTCTATCCCCCACAGTCTCAACAGGTTTAGTTGTGTGTTTTTTCTTTTTCTCTTCCCTTTCTCTCACACGCCACTTCCTACCTCCAGACTACAACCCTTAGCTTAGGGCATTTACGCCTGCCTTCCACCCAGCTGGAAAACCTCCACCCTCTGCAGTATAAGCCAAGGCTGGGGAAAGCCCACCCACCCTCCTCCAGAGGATATCCTGCCTGCATGATTAGGGGCAGTCCTATCCACCCTCTGTGGTCCCACAAGACTGAGGGAACTTCCTCCCTCCTGCCTTACTGCCTCATATAGCCTAAGGCAGCTCGGCTAACACTTGCCAATGTGCCACCCTGCTGTGGGAACCTCTACCCAACCTCCACAGGAATCTACCTGACCAGGGCAATTCCACTCATCATTTTTGGTGCTCTACACCAAAACAAGCCATCCATCAGCCTTCTGTGGCACTCCCGTTGCAGTGGGCACCCTTGCGCGCCCTCTGTGGTTCCCCAAGCTGTTATGGGCGACACCATCACTGCTTCAAACTCAACCAGTGTCCCCTGAGAGGATCATCCAACTTGCCCTCCAAATAACAGAATACTGGTTGACTAGGAAAAGAGTGAAGCCACTGGAGGATAAAGTGGTAGGCCAATTCCATAGTGAAATTAGCTGCAGGAAGTTTGAAGAAGAATTTCTACGAGTCACCCCGAGAGAACCAGTGCTCTTCAACTCCCTGGCACCTGGCTCCTCTAAAACAATGCAACACAAACAGCAATCATCCTCAATGACCTCAACGAAAAAACAGGAGAAACAAAAAGGCAATGGCAGAAGATGTCCTGAACCTAACAACATGCATAGAAAAAGCAGACATTAATCTGCCACAGAAATTTTCATAATGCTGCTTGGAGTTATATAGGACATGAGGGAAACAATACAGAAAAAGAATGAAATGATACAGGAGAAAAAGCCCATACACCAAAGGGAAATACAAGAGCATAGGGATGAGATAACAAACACCAGTAGGAGACTTACAGACCTCAAGAATCAACAGGAAGAAGGAAAGAATCGTACCAGTGACTTGGAGGACAGCCAAGCAGACTTTAACAAATGTGAACAAAAATCAATTAAGATCATCAGAGAAGCTGAAGAAAACCTAAGAGCTATATCTGATGCTATGAAGATGAACAACATCAGAATAATTGGATTTCTGGAGGAAGATGCAACAGAGAAGTAATCTGCAACAATAATGAGAGAA
>NW_022111316.1:3150616-3152434 GCF_000313985.2 Echinops telfairi | reverse complement strand
AAAGAAACTCAACAAGGAGGCTAGAGATCTAAAAACTACAATTAGACAATTTGACCTGATAGATATTTACAGAGCTTTTCATCCAAATACAAAATAAAATTCACATTCTTTTAAAGTCCACATGGAAGATATTCAAAGATAGACTACATGCTGGGGCATAAGGTGAATCTACATACATTTAAGCACATTGATATCACACAGAGTGCTCTTTCTCACCACTGTGCCACAAGGCTGTAGCCAACGAAAGGAAGATGAATAAAACAAGAGCCAACAATTGGAGGATGAATAACTCCCTATTGCAAAAGGAGTGCATTCTGTCCCAGATCAGAGATGAAATTAGGAAATTTCTAGAAACCAATGAGAATGAGAGCATGACATACCAAAACTTATAGGACACAGCAAAGGCAGCTATCAGAGGAGTTTCATAACAATACATGCACACATGAAAAAGGAAGAGAGACTTATGATTGATATGCTGGCATAAAATTTACAACACCCAGAGCAGAGTCAACAAGACAATCCTACTATGAGCAAAAGAAAAGAAATAGTAAAAATCAGGGCTGAGATTCTGGAAAGGGATAATAAGAAAACTATGGGAAAAATTAATGCTGCTAAAAGTTAGTTCTTTGAAAGGATAAACAGAACGACAGACCACTGGCAAAACTAACCAAAGAAAGGAGGGGACAAATTTCAATAGCAAGGATGAGGGATGAAAGAGGGGAGACATTACAACAGACCCTAATGAAATCAAAAGGATAATTACACAGTACTATGAAGGATTGTACTCCAATGAATTCAACAACTTGGAAGACATGGACAAATTCTTGGAAAAACAATTCCTTGCTAGACTATCCCCAATGGATGTCAAGAAGCTTAACACACTCATAGTAATAGAATAAATACACAAGGTTATCAAGGGATTACCGACAAAAAAATCTCCTAGACCAGATGGCTTCACAGGAGAATTCTACCAAGCATTCAGGGAAGAACTGACACCAACCCTACATAAACTCTTCCAGAACATAGAAAAAAGACGGCAAACTCCCAAATTCCTTCTATGAAGCTAGTATAACACTGATACAGAAACCGGGCCGGGATCCCACAAGAATCGAGAACTACAGACCAATATCCTTAGTGAACATTGATGCAAAATTCCTTAACAAAATACGGCTAATAGAATACAAAAGTATATAAAATAAACAATTCACCATGACCAAGTGGGATTCATATCAGGGATGCAGGGATGGATCAATATATGAAAAACCATTAGTGTAATTCGCCACATTGACATGAAAAACTATAAGAACTACATGATTATATCGATAGATGGAGAATAAGCATTCGACAACATCCAATACCAATTCCTGTTTAAGACACTCAAGAAGATAGAAATGGAAGGAAAATTCTTCAAGACAATACAAGCTATATATGAAAAACCACAACCAACATGGTAGTCAGTGGAGAAAAGATGAGCAGAATCCCATTGAAAAAGGGGACCAGACAAGGATGCCCCTTGTCCCCATTTTTATTTAACATGGTACTGGAGGTTTTAACTAACAGCATAAGGCAAAGGAAAGACATCGAAGGTATTCACCTGGGGAAGGAAGAAGTGAAACTATCATTATTTGCAGATGATATGATCTTATGTATGGAAAACCCCCAAAGCTCCCAAAGTATTGGAAGCAATAGAGGCATGTGGCAGAGTGGCAGGATACAAGATAAACTAACAGAAGTCTATTGGACTGCTATACACATTGGATAAGACCACAGAAGAAGAGATAAAAAAGGTGGTACCCTTCACAATAGCCAAGCACAAAT
>NW_022111316.1:3136263-3149115 GCF_000313985.2 Echinops telfairi | reverse complement strand
TCCTGGGGTGAGGACCAGGTAGTATGGCAGGGGCCAGACCAAATCCAGGGATACATATGGTAGCCAACTAAAAGGAAGGGGGTCAAAAAGGGGGGTTAAAAAAAAGAGATGGGTAGCCATGGAACAGGGCATTAACCCATTAACCCACCCAAGGGGAGGGTTTGTTTATATCTCCACAGGGAAAGAGGGACCAGACTTCAAACTGGTGCTCCAAGATGTGAATGCAACATACTGGCATGAAGCAGGGAACCAATAGAAATGTCTGAGGGGCCGGCCCCAATCCTAACTACATAGACAGCCGTCCCTCTCCCCAGAATAATTTACTTCAGAGGACAGCACTGAAGCTACAACTCAGGGAACGGGACATGTCTGAACAGAGGACATGGGAGCAAATGAAGGGGGAGGAAGAGAGAATGGAGCACATCCTGGCCCATCAAGCCTTGAGACGATATTCCCGCTCAGAGCAGCAAGTGCACAGAGAGGGCCAGATAACTGGCCCCATTATGAGACATGACGTCCCTCACTGATCCATAGCCCTACAGGGGACAACACTGGAGACAAAGTGTGGGACTTGCGCCGGAACTGACCCCACCATATCGAGGCAAAACACTAAGTGTGTGCAACAGAACAGCAAGGGGAACAGAGCAATGAAGTCCTGAGGGATTAACAAAAATAGACGTTGGGGCCAGGGCATGGCAACCCATCAGACTCGACCAGAAAACACTCCTAAAGGTCAACAAACAGACCTTGAACTATTTACAGGCTTTTCTTTTTGGTGTGTCTCATTGGTTTTATGTTGTTGCTGTTGTTTTATTTTCTTTTGTTGCTTTGTTTTGCTCTGTCTTGTTTTTTGTGTATATTATTATCTCTGCAGGTCTAGCTAGATAAGATAGGCTGGATAAACAATCTGGAGGAGAAAAAAACTAGGAGCGATGGTTCCTGGGGGACATGAGAGAGAAGGAGGAGGGGTAAAGGAAGTGGTGTTAACAAACCCAGGGACAAGAGAACTACACATGATCAAAAATCAGTGGCAAGGAGGGTGTAAGAGGCCTGGCAGCACTTGATCAAGTGCAATATAACCAAGAGGAATTACTGAAATCCAAATGAAGGCTGAGCATGATAGTGGGACAAGAGGAAAGTAAAAGGAAATACAGGAAAGAACTAGGAGGCAAAGGGCATTTGTAGAGGTCTAAATACAAGCATGTACATATGTAAATATATTTATATATGACGATGGGGAACTAGATCTACGTTTATATATTTATAGGTTTAGTATTAAGGTAGCAGATGGACATTGGGCCTCCACTCAAGTATTTCCTCAATGCAAGAACGCTTTGTTCTATGAAACTGGCATTCCATGATGCTCACCTTCCCAACATGATTGCTGAAGACAAATGGGAGCATATGCAAATGTGGTGAAGAAAGTTGATGGTGCCCAACTATCAAAAGATATAGCACCTGGGTCTTAAATGCTTGAAGGTAAACAAGTGGCCATCTAGCTGAGAAGCAACAAAGCCCACATGGAAGAAACATACCAGTCTGTGTGATCATGAGGTGTCAAAGGGATCAGGTATCAGGCATCAAAGAACCAAAAATTATATCATTGTGAATGAGGGGGAGTGCTGAGTGGGGACCCAAAGCCCATCTTTAGGCAACTGGACATTCCCTTACTGAAGGGTCACGGGGAGGAGTCATGCCAATCAGGGTGCAATGTAGCAATAATGAAACATACAACTTTCCTCTAGTCCTTAGAAGCTTCCTCCCCGCCACTATCATGATCCCAATTCTACCTTACAAATCTGGCTAGACCACAGGATGTACAGTGGTACAGATAGGAACTGGAAACAAAGGGAATCCAGGACAGATGATCCCTTCAGGACCAGTGGTGAGAGGGGCGATACCGGGAGGGTGGAGGGAGGGTGGGGTGGAAAGGGGAAACCGATGACAAGGATCTACATATAACCTTCTCCCTGGAGGACGGACAACAGAAAAGTGGGTGAAGGGAGATGTTGGACAGTGTAAAATATGACAAAATAATAATTTATAAATTATCAAGGGTTCATGAGGGAGAGGGGGGGCGGGAAGGGAGGGAAAAAAAAGAGGAGCTGATACCAAGGGCTCAAGTAGAAAGCAAATGTTTTGAGAGAGATGAGGGCAACAAATGTACAAATGTGCTTGACACAATTTGTATGTATGGATTATGTTGAGTTGCAAGAGCCCCCCAATAAAATGATTAAAAAACAAAAAATAAATTAAATGTTTAGAAATTATGATGGCAACATATGTACAAATATACCTGATGAATATGGATATGTATGGATTGTTATAAGAGCTGTAAGAGCCCCCAATAAAATGATCTTTAAAAACTAAATAAGCTAACAGCTTTTTATTTTTTAGAAAACACATTACATAGGTCCTTCTATGATCTATTGGAGGTGTCTGGTTACAGTTGTATTTAGGGGTGACTCACTGAGCAGTCTAGTGGTTACATCTTGAGCTGTGTTCCACATGTTCGAAACCCCCAGGCACTCCGCGGGAGAAAGAAGAGACTTCATACTCTGTGAAGAGTACAGTCTTGGAAACTCGCAGGAGCAGTTCTACCCTGCCCTCGAAGGACACTATGAGTCAACATCAACTCCACGGCAGTCAGTTTTGTTGCTGTTGTTTAACATTTTATTGGCACATTATCCACATACACAATTCAGTAGTTCAATCATATCAAGAAGAGTTGTACAATCATTTCCACCATCCATTTTAGAACATTTTCTTCTTTCTTGTGCTCCTTGTTATTAGCTCCCCATTTCCCCGAAGCTGCCCCTACCCTATCCACAAGAAACCATTCATCTAGTTACTGTCTCTATAGATTTACCTACCCCATATTTCATGTACAGAAAAACATACATACACACAAAAGTGCAGCTTTGGTTTTTTATTGAGCGGTGGGAGGGCAACCAGAACCTACATGTCCCCTAGAGAGAGGCAGGGGCTTTTATAGCTCTGATGTATCAAGGTTGGGTCCAGTGCCAGGGTTCTGGACCTCCATTATATATAATGGAGTGACTTCGCCAGACATCTCTCAGCAAGCACTCAGGTTGCCATACTCAGACTGGCAAAGGCCTGCTCCCTTACAAGGGTACAAGACCCTACTTTCTTTCCCACGTCTTTTGCAGGAGGTCTGCACAGAACCCTAGTGGTCCCTGGACCAAGGCGTGGAACTTCCCATCCAGGCATATTGTCTCCGGTTCCTTCCAGCTGAGGCCCTGTGCAATTATGAGGAGACAGAGAGAAGTTCCCCTCAGACATGAAATTCAAGGGGCAGAGCTGAATAAACAGAATTTCCCTGAAAACAGGAAACCAGAGCTGCCAAACTGTGAAGCACAGGGGCCTTCCGACCCGGCTTGCATCCTTTCTTCTACAACCTTTCACCTCCTTTTGGATACTCTGCTGTCAGCGATGGCCAGCTGTGGTGTGGCGTGGGAGAGATTGCTAGGCTGGGCGAGGAGCAAGGAGTGCTTTCATTAACCAGCAGTGAGGCAGTTGAAGGAGGGGAGCGGAATAAATTAACCTCTGGAACATCACTTACTGGCCTAAATGTGTTCTTTTTAAATTTTTAATAAATCACTTTACTGGGCTTCTTACAGCTCTTATACCAATCCATACATCAATTGTATCAAGCACATTTGTACCTATGTTGCTATCGTCATTTCCCAAACATTTTCTTTCTACTTGAGTCCTTGGTATCAGCTCCTCTTTTTTTCCACTCCCTCCCCATCTTCTTATCCTCGGGAACCTTTGATAACTTATAAATTATTTTTAATTTCATATTTTATACCATCTGCTGTCCCCCTTCACCCATATTTCTGTTTTTCATCCCCCTGGGGAGAGGGGGTTGTATGCCAATCATTGCAATTGGTTCCCTCTTTCTCCCCTTACTGAGACAGAGTAAAATTATAAATTAAAACAGGTATTTACTGGGCAAATACCATATATCAGGCAGCATTTACTTGGTGTCCTTTTGGAGAACAGAATCTATTGGGAAGAGCGACATTAAATTGCTATAAAAAGAAAGAAGTTCTTTTTATAAAAAGAAGGATGACTTTTACTTGAACCCAAACCCCAAATCAAACTTACTGACATTCAGTTGATTGGCAACTCATGGTGACGCCCCAAGGTGCTGGGTTACTCAATAAACAAGGTAAGCACAGGATGATTTGTGCTGATTCACGAATCTGTGAGCATTTCACGTGTTTCCACCACTTCAGAGATTCTATTTCCTGATATAGCTGGCATCTATCTCTCTCCTAACCCCACAGCACCTTTCAACAGAATGAGAGCTTTTTAAATCCACAATCCTTAACAGGCACAGAAGGAGCTCTGGCAGCACAGTGAGTTATGGATTGGGCTGCTAACCACAAGGAAAGATTTACAACCTCAGACACCCACGGGGGCAGGTCTATGTGATTGTATAGGGTTAATGTGGGTCAGACTATACGCCATGGCAGTGAGTTTGGTCTAAGTTGTTGTTAGGTGCCATCTAGTCAGTTCTGACTCACAGCGACCTTATGTACAACAGATGGAAATAACTCCCAGTCATACTCCCAATTGCTCTTATGCTTAAACCCATTCTTACAGCCACTGTAAGAATCCATCTTTTCAAGGATCTTCCTCTTTTTCTCTGCCGCTCTACTTCACCAAGCAGGCTGTTGTTTTATAAGGTCTGATCTCTCCTGATGATATGCTAAAATGTGTGAAATGAAGTCTTACCATCCTCGCCTCTAAGGAGCACCATGGCTATACTTCTTCCAAGACGAAACTCTTTGTTCTTCTGGGAGTCCCTGGTACTTCCACTTTTTTTTTGCCAGCACCAGAATTCATCACAATACATCAATTCATCTTTCATCTTCCTTGTTCAATGTCCAACTTTCAAATGCATATGAAGCAATTGAAAATATCATGGATTTGGTCTGGCACACCAAAGTCCTCAAATAATTATCCTTGGTTTTCAAAACCTTAAAGAGTTTTTCTGCAGCATATGTACCCAAAGCAATACATATTTTGATCTCTTTGACTACTGTGTCCATGAGCATTGATTGTGGATTTTCCTTTTAAATAAATCCATAGTGAAGGCTGCAATCCTTAATCTTCATTAGCAGGTGCTTCAGGTCTTCCTCACTTTCAGCAAGCAAGGTTGTATTATCTGTATATCACAGATTAATAAGCCTTCTTTCACGCCGGATGCCATATTATTTGTTATATAATATTTCAATATACATTTCTTTATGTAACAATCACATTTTCTGATTATTTGTTCAACATACAGATTAAATAAGTATGGTAAGAGAGTAGAACCCTGATGCACATCTTTCTCAATTTTAAACCATGCAATATTCCCTTGTTCTGTTTGTACAACCCCTTCTTGATTCATATACAGGTTCTGCATGAGCACAATAAAATGTTCTGTAATTCCCATTAGTCTCAGGGCTATTCATAATTTGTTATGGTCCACAGAGTCGAATGCTTTTGCATAGCCAATAAGACACAAGTAAACATCTCTCTGGTATTCTTTGCTTTCAGTCATGATTCATCTGACATCAGCAATGATAGATTTCTTGTTCCACATCCTCTTCTGAATCTTCTCTGAATTTCCAGCAGCCCCATGTCAATGTACTGCTGCAATCTTTGTTGGATGATCTTCAGTAAAATTTTACTTGCATGTGATATCAATGATATTGTTCTATAATTTGTATCCTCTGTGAGGCCACTTTTATGTAGAATGAGTACAACTAGGGACCCCTTCTAGTCAGTTGGCCCAGGTATCTGTCTTCCAAATCTCTTGGCATAGATGAATGAGTACTTCCAGTGCTTCAGCAGCTTTTTGAAATATTAACCAGAGGCATAGTACCTGGTAAATAAAATAAGCACAGGTTTATCATGCTTACTTACTAATTTGTAGTAAACATTTTCACATGTTTGTGAAGTTTATGTGAAATGACTACAGATGGGTACTGAGCACAAGTTAGCCTGTGTTTATTTGGTAAACCCTCAACCCCATGTGACCACCTGGACTTTTCTCAGCTGTATCACTGGGAGGGTTCGGATGACCAACTTTTGTCTTTGTAGTGGAATCCAAATTGTTTGCACCACCCATGGACCTTTACCTTGGACTAAGAATTCAGAATGGTCCTTTCACTTTATTTGGATTTTATGCTACAATTTAGAGATAGATTCAAGGATTAGTGTTTAGAAAGAGGTGCTCAAAATAAAACTTTTTTGACCTCCATTAACCAATTACCCTTAGAAGTTTTCAAAATAGTGTTTTAGCTGTTTGTCTTCATCTTGAACCCTTTTACCTTTGTTACAGGAAAGGAGCTGTATTTCTCTTCAAATGACCAGAAAGAGGTTTGCCAGAGTGATAATCCTGATGACGAAGTGGCTGCTCCACATAATAGAGATGACTTGTCACAAATTAGGTTATGTGGCTGCTCCACGGTTTATCCTGAAATATCCTTTTTCTTCCTAATCTAGCTGAATCTTAGGAATCACCAAAAAGAGCAGCTTGACATACACTTGAGGATTCACATTACACATGAATAATAAGAAGGTAGATTCATTTCAGAGTCCACAAAATTACTTTCATGTACATCATTTAGTACAAGCCTTACTCAAATGTGTCCAGCTAATTTAAATAATGAAAGGGCAGCTATTGATATCTCCATTACAGGAACTAAGAGACTGAAGAAATCTACTTTATTTTAAAATACACATAGCTTCAATAAGAAACCAAAGCCTGATTCTTCTACTTGCAGGAAAATTGACTTTCTAAAGTGAATATTTATGATTTCCCTGTCTCTCTCTTTTCTGGTAGTAAATTGAATTTTCTGACATTCATGACAAAAAGAACCATGACTTGTTCACTTTCTAATACATTTTTATGGTAGGTAAACTCTTGGCCAATTTAACACTGCATCCTACTTCCAAATTTTAAAGACGGGGCTTGCAAAAATCTATAGAATGCACAAGATAACAGTGAAAAACTTGTAAAAGTAGGAATGCAGTGTGCAGCTGGAAATAAGAATAAAAGTGGATGCCATAGTCACTGGAATTCTTGTTACAGAAGGGTCACTGATAATACTCCCAACTTTTCAGCTGCCGATGCTTACACCATGTTCTCCACTTCAGTAATGCAATTCAGAATGCTGCTGTGGTAGTTTCGTAATCTATGGCCAATTTGAGACTTAAGAGTGAATGGGGTGGAGGTTAGCCTGTCAATCAGGTCACAGCTTGATCACCTCATTTGGAGATGCTAAGGAGATAAATAGCTCACTGGAGGCAGGACACATGCTCACTCCCTTCAAGACACTACTGAGGACAAGTTTGATGGAGCTATGCTGATGCAGGCAGAACTCAGAAAGCTGGAGGAGCCACGTGGAGACCCACGCTAGCACTGAGATGCTTCCACTGCCACTGGATCCACAAGACTTTCCATCCACTTTCCATCCACTGGCCTGTGATCTTCCTGCATTGCATGTGTTTTGTGAGTCTGAAGAGGAATTTATAGATTGGTATTGGACATATGGGTTAATATTGGACTTAGGGACATGATCTGGACAGGGCTGGGATGTTTTCTCAATATTCAATTGCTCTTGTATATAAAGCTCTTTCTTATACACATATGAATGTCTCTGGATTTGTTTCTCTAGTCAACCCAGAATAACAAGCTGCTATGACAACTACAGGAAAATTGTGGAGAAGGTAGTTATCTGTCCTCTCTGGGAAATTATCCAATACATTTTGTTCTGAGGCGCAGAGAGCTCAAGGATGTTTTCCCTTGCCAGAGCCTACAGCACGCTGAAAAATCCCTTAGTTGAACACAGACACAGATGCTATAAACTGAATGGAGGCTCAATGCTACTGTTACTTAAGAAAATGTTAATTTCCTTTGCTTTTATTTGAATATGTTTGCTTCTTTCTTTCATGGTAATTTGGGAAGAAAACCATTTATAAAACTATTCTATTTGCTAGATATATTTTTAAAGAAAATGCTCTTTTAAATAAAGCTCTCCATTCCTGGTGTTTAATTTAGGTGATGATCTTGTTGAAAATGCTGTCCTTCATTGGGTTGCGACTCAAGAACACCCTTAACACAAGAACACTGTTCTAACAATCCGGCCTTCTGTGATGCTCATCTTCCCCACACGATCCCTGAAGACAAAATGAGTGCATAAGCAAATGTGGTGAAGAAAGCTGATGGTGCCCAGCTATCAAAAGATATAGAGTCTGGGGTCTTAAAGGCATGAAGATAAACAAGTGTCCATCTAGCTCAGAAGCAACAAAGCCCACATGGAAGAAGCACATCAGCCTGTGTGATCATGAGGTATCAATGGGATCAGGTATCAGGCATCTAAGACCCAGAAAAAACCATACCCAAGGTGAATGGGGGAGGGAGGCATGGAGTGGAGACCTAATGCCCATCTGTAGACAATTGGACATTCCCTCACAGAGGGGTCACAGGGAAGAGATGAGCCAGTCAGGGTGCAGTATAGTACTGATGAAGCACACAACTTTCCTCTAGTTCTTTGGTGCTTCCTTCACTCCACTATCATGATCTCAAATCTACCTTACAAATCAGATTAGACCAGAACATGCACACGGCTACAGATAAGAGACCGCAATACAGGGGATCTAGGATAGATCAACAATGAGAGTAGAGATACCAGTAGGATTAGGGGATGGTGGGGGGAGAAAGGGGAATCGATCACAAGGATCAATCCAGAACCCCCTCATAGGGGGATGAATAATAGGGGGATGAATAGTGGGTGAGGGATGATGGAGGACAATGTAAGATATGGAAATAATAATCTATAACTTATTAAGGGTTCATGAGGGGGGTGGGCAGGGGAGGAAGGGGAAAATGGGGAGCTGATATCAGGGCCTCAAGTGGGAAGAGAATGCTTTGAAAATTATGATTATAGCATATGTGCAAATGTGCTTGACACACTGGATGAATGTATGGATTGTGATAAGAAATGTAAGAGTCCCTAAAAAAAGTATTTTAGAAAAAGAAAGAAAGAAAGAAAATGCTGTCCTTATCTGCCATGGAAACGGCCCTGAACTCATGGTATCCAATGGGATAAGGACATTGTGATTCCTAGGGTTTTCTTTGGTTGATTTTGTAAGGTAGATTTCCAGGCCTTTCTTTCTAGTCTGTTTTAGTCTAGAAGCTTCCCTAGCATGACCTCAGTATCAAAACAATATGTAAGCCTCTATTGACACATGAGTGGTGGCTGTAACTGAGGTGCATTGACTTAGAAGACAAGTCTCCCTGAATGAAAGGTGAGAATTCCACTGAATAACCAGGTGAATAACCACTGCCCTCAATTGTTGACACTAATCCTAAGGATTTAACAGAAGTAACCTAGTTCTTCTCCTTCTGCTGTCAAATAACATGCTACTTTGGCAACTTTGGACAGAATTTGCTTTAAATTTTTCTTCTTCTCGATGATGCAAAGCATACATACAAGAAAGTGTATTTTCAACCATTGACCTTGGTGTTGTGTAGATATGCACACAGGGTCTCACCAACTCATTAGAGTGTACCTGTCGGTATGCTACTTAACCTCATCTTTGAGCTTTACGTATTACAGGAAGGCGATGCAAGCTTTATCCTACAGTGTGGTTGCATTGCTTAAGGCAAATTTTCTATGTAAAGAGCCTTGCGATAATGTGTCATGTTTTGTATGCAGATGAAGACAATGAACAATCCAAGACAGCAGGATCAGTTCAAGGATTGAAGGAATATGTAGAGAACCCATAGAACAGGAAAAGAAATTAAATTTGAGAATATCAACTCCCATCATGATTTCGAATATATAGGTGCTCTACAGCATTGTTGACTGGAGTGTCTGTTGGTACAGCCACTCTAGAGAGAATTTGACAATAGCTATTAAAATGTTTTTAAAAACTCTATGTACATCAATTCAATGTCTCAGTTTCTACTATAAAATAGCACACAAGTGTGAAAAGACTTATCCAAACATGAATATTGCAGTACTGCTTGTAATACACTAGCAAAATCTGTAAGCTACCCAAATGCCCATCAGTAATGAAAAAGCTCATGTATTTTGCATATAAATGTAAGAGTTAAAAATAATACAATAAATAATGCAATTATTTATTAAGTAATGCAATTAAGAGTTAAAATAATGCAATAAATCTAAACATACAGATATGAGAAAAACTCCAGAAATATTCATAATGAGCAAAGCTCATTAGAAGCTACAGATCTCTTTCTCTTCTCCCAATATTTAAAATTATTCATCAACTGGTCTTTCTTATTTCTTTTTCTAACATCCATTTTTGAGAGTTGTACAAGTATGCTCAATTTTAAATGGTTCTGGATAATATTTTTAGCAATTTATTGGCACGTAATTCACACATCACACAATTTAGTAGTTTAATCACATCAAGAAAAGTTGCACAATCATAACCACAGTCATTTTTAGAACATTTCTTCATTCTTGTACTCATCGTTATTTAATGAGTACATATAATGATGTCAATTTGCATAAAGAGACTGAAAATTTACAGACAAATACAAATGTATAACAATTGTCACATTCTCTAGAAGTGCAGGAAGGGACTGAAATTGAGGATTATGATGAAAAGAGATATTTTTTTTACCTGTAGTGTTTCCATTTTTCACAAGGAATCTGGATATATGTCTTAGAATTGAAATACAATTTTTAAAATTACTAGACACAGTCTAAAATATAATAAGAACACAATACGTATTATTTCTGTTCCTTTGGCATAAAATCTCCATATTCATTGCTGAATGAATTTGAGTTTATTTGTCTATTTATAAATAACAATTTCTTTTTTTTAGATCATTTTATTGAGGGCTTTTACATATTTTATAACAATCCATATATCAGTTGTATCAAGCATATTTGTACATGTTCCCATCATCATTTTCTAAACATTTACTTTCTATTTGAGCCCTTGTTATCAGCTCCTCTTTTCTGCCCTCCTTTCCCCCTCCCCACCTCATGACCCCTTGATAAATTATAAATTATTTTTATTTTCATATCTTACACTGACCACTGTCTCCCTTCATCCAAGTTTCTGTTGTTTGTCCCCCTGGGGTGGGGTGTTATACATCGATCATTGTGATCAGTTCCCCCTTCCTCCCCTTATCTCCCCCTACCTTCCCCCTACCCTCTTTGTGTCAATACTCACATTTCTGTTCCTGAGGGGTTTATCTCACCCGGATTCTGTGTGTCTGTGAGCTCTCATCTGTACCAGTGCACATACTCCAGTCTAACCAGAACTGAAAGGCAGGACTGGGGTCATGATAGTGGAGAGTGAGGAAGCCTCAAAGAACCAGAGGAATATTGTATGTTTCATTGGTGCTATACTGCACCCTGCTTGACTCATCCCTTCTTTGTGACCCTTCTGTGAGGGGATATCCTATTGTCTACTAATGGGTTTGGGGTCTCTGCTCCAACTTACTCCATTCTCAACAATATGTCTCTTTGTATGTTTGTTTTGGGACTTCTAATGCCTGCTATCTGATCCCGTCAACACCTCATGATTGCACAGGCTAGTGTGCTTCTTCCATGTGGGCTTGTTGCTTCTCTGCTAGAGGGCTGCCTGTTTAGCTTCAAGCATTTAGGACCCCAGATGCTATATCTTTTGATAGCTGGGCAACATCGGCTTTCTTCACCACATTTGCTTATGCACCCATTTTGTCTTCAGTGATCTGCTGGGAGCGTGAGCATCACAGAAGGCCAGGTTGTTAGAACAAAGTGTTCTTGCATTGAGGGAAGACTTAGGAAGAGGCCCCAAGTCCATCCATTTCTTTAATGTATTGCCATATAAATATATGTACATAGGCCAATACTTCTATTTTTATGAATTAATATATTTACATATGTACACACCTATGTTTATACCTCTAGCCATAGCTTTACTTCTAGATCTTTCCTCTGTTTTCTTTTACCTTCTGCCCCACCATCACACTCACCCTTCTTCTGCTTTTTAGTAATTCCTCCGAGCTAGATTGTTGTTGCTCCAATACCACCAGGATCTCTATGTCCTCCTCGTACTTGATTTTAATTCCCTAGTTGTTCCTCTGTCTATGACATTGTTTGCTCACTGCTCCCTTCTCCCCACCCATCTCCCCACAAGTCTCTCTGTAACTGTCAGTCCCATTGCTTTTTCCTCAGGCTCGCTTCCCATGCCTATCTTATACAGGTAGGCAAAGCAACAATAAAGGAGACAAAACAAAAAGAAAACAAAAGATTGAATTAAAAGAGAAAAGAAAGAAAAAGATAGCAACAAAAAAATCCTGAAAAACCACACATAATTCAAGGTCTGTCCACTGACTTTTATGACTATCTCCTCAGTGGTCCTCGGGGGTACTGCGAACTGCCCCTCCTAAATTGGTCTATTTTGGGGGCTTCTCAGAGGGGTTGTGGTGTCGCCTTACTCCTGTTGCTGATCTGTTATGTTACCTTCTTGATTTTGCCCCACTGTGTGGTGGGGTCATAACAGATTCACTCACTGCCGTGTGTCCCCAGTATTGTCCTGTGTCTCAGTATGCTCCAGTGAGGGCGACATCATGTCTCCAGCTGTTCTGTGCTCTACAATCCTCTCTGTGCCTTAGTGGCTCCATGCAGGCCCGTTGTCCTTAGGCCTTGGTGTGCTAATTTGGGGTCTAGTCTCTCATTTTCTCCTTTTCCTTCTTGGTTTGCTTCCATGTGGCCACAGCAGGTCAGCCCCTCTCCCCAACCTGTAGGTTTAGGGTTG
Organism: Echinops telfairi; assembly: GCF_000313985.2. Classification (NCBI taxonomy): domain Eukaryota; kingdom Metazoa; phylum Chordata; class Mammalia; order Afrosoricida; family Tenrecidae; genus Echinops; species Echinops telfairi. Next base: position 3,136,305 of record NW_022111316.1, on the reverse strand, counting down.
TCCTCTGTACCACATACTTCTAGGGAGGGGGTCAATTTGGCT
>NW_022111316.1:3125417-3135349 GCF_000313985.2 Echinops telfairi | reverse complement strand
ATTGAACTGTATTATATGTAAAGTATATCTCAACAAGATGATTTTTTTTAAAGAAAGATTTTGCAAAGAAATCCACAATCTCAGTTAAGGTGGAATAGTTGTAGGTAAGGGCAGACTAAGACCTATGAGGACCACTGAACCTTGCTAGGCTGTAGTGTTCCCTCTCCTGCTTGCTCACACCATGGAATGGGACACATGACATGTGTGCATACATAAATAATTGGGGGTGTGTGTCTTAGTTGTCCAGGATGTCACTTCTTTTTAAATACCACTCTCGTATTGGTGAAGGACTGCAAAAATGGTATATGGCATTTTAGTAGCATGAAACGAACTGGATTATACAATTTTTAGTGGATAAGACATTTTCACTACCTACCACGTTGTCTATAAAAAGATTATTCCACATATTCTTAAAAAAATGTTAGTGAACCGACTTGCTCCGACAATTAATGTGAATTTCTGTTGCTCTCCCTTAACACAAAATTGGAATTCACTAATTTTGCTTTAGATGACTCTGTTTTCGATTTTGATGCCTTTTGAGTAATAAATGCTATAATTATAATGAAAATATACCATAAAAGAAAATTTCATGATCAGAAAGCAATATTCTAACGTGATATTTTTTTTAGATCTATCTTTCATCTCTAACATAATTTAAAACACTTCTATCCTTTGTTCTTATACATTCTTCAGTCACAATTAAGCTGCTGAGCTGTGCCCACCTCCATACATAATAAAGATAGTGAATGACATCTTCCTTGAGTCCATGCTGAACAGCGAGGTTATCTGGGTCTCTTTGGAGATGAAAATGAGCATTCTGCTGTGTCGTTTGTGATTCTTGAAATAAAAATATATGTAAAGCAATGTCAACCTTGGGAAATATGCATTGTATTTTCTCTTCTGTTATAGAATAATAATTTCCTACATGAGTAATATTTGTCTTTCCCCAATCTGTAAACTTAGTTCTCATGTAAGGATGAAATGTTCAGAATTCTCCACGAAGTTTTGTACTGACGTCGTCGGATAACCCTGCACTGAATACTTAGATGCTGTCATAATTCTGCATCAAGTATATCCAAATTGTTTAAGAAGAAAAGATTCTGGAAGAATAATTTCATAAACTTTTGCCCTTTTTTCCAGGCAAGATTCAAGTGTGTCGATGATGATAGTTTACTATGTGGTTACTTGAAACTGACCTCAGACACTGAGTTAGTTAATTGTGCCAGCCTGACCGATAATCACATGTGGGGCTGGTTGAAAGGCGAAGGGATATTTTTATGGGTGGTGAAGTCTCGCCTTTCTAGTTCTCGGGTCTCTTGTTTTGTGATGGTTGCACCGGGTGCAGCTGCCTTAGCAGTTCCCTGCTTCAGCTTACAAGATTGACTTCCTACAAGACATCCCCAAGGAGAAGCTACATGGACCTACCCCGATGCAGCCCTGGGTGCTGGAGCAGCCGTGTGGAGACCCCTGCTAGTGCTGAGATGCTTATTCGTTCACTGACTCAGCTTTCCTCCTGCAGTCGGCATCACTGTTTTGTGAGGTGGAGGACTTTGTGGACTGGTGTTGGGTTAATGGGTTAATGTTGGACTTGTGGGCTTGGGCAGCATTGGGTTGGGATGTTTTCGTGATGCACCTTTTCTTTACATAAAACTCTCTTATACATGAGTCACTGTGGATTTGTTTCTCCAAAGTACCTAGACTAATACAGACACTCACTGATATTTCTGAAGCTCTGCTGTCATTTACTTCTTCTTTCTGGTGTTTCTGCCCTAGTGAACTGTTTGCTACAGGATGTGGCAGTATTTGCCTGACTGTGCTCTTAAACTATGTAAATCCCTGTTAATGGCTGGTAATTGTCTTTCATTTTTAAATCTTGGAGAAGCAGACTCAGATGAAAATGCTGCAGTATATTATTCAACATATGTACATACCTTACAGTTTCATTGTATTGGTTATGGTCTCAGATTCTCTTTTGGTAGACCTTTTTTTGTCTGTCTTCAGCAATGTTTTTTAAGTCACTTAGACTTGTTAGGTGTCTGGGGTGGTTTTATCTCGGGGTGACTCTAGCTTCTCGCTGTTTATTGGCCTACTGTTGATACGCAATAGGGGGAGAGTGATCACAATACAAGTACAAGGGTAAGTTCCAAATGAAGATGTGTTGGTTCACTTTGCACAGGACAGGACAAGATTCAACATGATTCCTGTGATTATGGTGTCAGTGCTGCATCCTTATGTGGATGATAAGAGAGAACTGAATGTGAGATTATATCCAGTTGGTCCGAAAGGAAAAGGAAAATATTGTTACAGTATACAAAATTTATGAAAAGATATCAATTTCATTTAGTGTCCTGCCAGTTCCTTTTCACTGAGATACTCACTTTTTCTTGAGTTCTGTCTGCTTAGCATCAATGAGTCTTTGCTCAGGAGAACTGGTGCTCCCATTTTGTTGATGCCCTAGATATGCTCTTACTTTGTCTACCGGGTAGTCATCCCTATTTCTGGCCAAAGTAGATGTGACATAGGAATAGCTATTGTAATGTGCCATGATTTATAAAAGTAACCATTAAAGACTGGACCTCAGAAATTCCTGTAAAATGGGATCAAGCACAATTTAAAATCATATTCAGTTCTTCTGCAAATGCATTGATGTGGTTGTCCTATCTCAGACAATGTAGAGGGTGGAGTGGGGTTCTCTTTGAAATAATGCCTAAAACAGGAAAGGAAAATAGTCAGAATCATGAGGCCGGCTGAGGTAAAATTCCAGTCATACATAGACTGCCGATTCCTTCTTCTTAGTTTGCTTTAGTGTTGAAGGCCTGCTGAAACCTGTCCAACATGGGTGGCCCTTCTTGTATTTGAAATAACATCACAGCTATAATCAAGACCCACAGCTAGAATACACAGACAGACAAGTTCACAGTATCTAGGTACTTGTTACTTACAACATAGACAATGTCAACATGCTCCAATCCCAGAACCATGGAGTCTACCCTACATTAAATACTGCATAGATATCTGGCAACTTCTGGGGAAATATCTACACCAATATAACAACAGAAGATCAGAGGTTGAAAGAAGCTTGGCTGGATTTTCTCCATTCAGGACAATGAAACCAAAGCCAAGACAGGTAGAGTGCCTGTCTGTACATGAGATAGGCGCCAGATGCAGACCAGGAATTGGGTCTCATTGCCCAAGAGTAGCTCTTTCTGCCTTATCTGATCTCAAGCTCTGGCATCTTACCGGCAACTAGAGCGGATGCAGAAAATTATGTATATGCATCTTTAATTCCAGGTACCAATAAATGCACACAATCATAAGTGTGTTGGTATGTGCCATCAAGTCAATTTCAACTCATAGCAATCCTAGAGTGGAACTGATGCGTCGGGTTTCTGAGTATGTACATCTTTACGGGAAGAGATCATCAAGCCATTTCTCCAACTGGAACCACAGAGTCTGCCGAGCTCCTTCCTACAACTCTAGAAAAGCATGAAAAGCACTACCTACAGGTTTTTAAAAATACAGATTTAAGGCCTGTTTTTCTACCTTTTTACTGTGCCACCTTGGGGAAGTATTTGCCTCTCTGAATCTTCCATTTTTCATATTCTGTCTATACAATAAAGAGATCCATTTAGATGGACATTTTTCTGGTCCACCTCATTTCTTTCTTTTATCCTCTTACACTGCTTCTCATTTGTAAAAGGACAAGAAGTTGTTGTTTTATAAATAAACGAAATCCTCTGTGAAATTCTAGATTATGTAACAGGTGAAGCTGAGCTCCTCTCCTTAAAACTGGTTTCAGTGTCTTGCCTGCTCCACCTTCCCCATACTTACAATTCCTAATTCTGTGGTTCTAGTACCCCATTGCTAGGAAGGGAAACAGGCAGACTCACTTATAACTCCTAACACTCTAGGTCAGACCCATCTCTGTTATGCCATGGACTAAAGAGAAAGAGGTTTGAATGTAGCTGCTCTAACTTATCCACTGAGGGAAAGGCTTGGTAGGGCTCTAGCATGAATCCAGTTCTCTCTCCCAGTTCCAGTGTGTCTCTGGTTTATGGAGTATGGCGTGTTCCCAGAAGCACCTGGGGGCAGCTGGGTTTACTGATAGGCTTGAGGGTCAAAAGGATGCCAACATTGGTTGGGTAGAATTGATTTCCGTTGACCATGCTTCCATTATACATATTCCTCACCCTCCATGGTCAGGTTCCAATAAGATATCCCAGGAGGCAATGAAAGGCAAGACTGGATCTTGTAACCAACATATCTGACTCTTTCAAATAACAGAAGTCATCTTTGTAAAGTGCTAGCTATTTTACAGAACATCTTTAATGCAAGGAGCTCTCCTGGATGTATCCTTCACAGGGACTTTGTGAAAGGGGTTTAAAAGTGAATCGGAAGGTTGGTTATGCAGAATCTGGTCATTCCATGATTCTGTGTGATCGTGAGAAAGGGGTAAGAAAACAGACAGGTTGTGCTACGTGGGCCTTTTTAAAACTTTATTTCGTGATAGCCACACAGCAACCCCCAAATAAAAGTATCCATAAATATATTTTGTGATGAGAAAGTAGAATTTTGGAGAAGCAGCTTACTAAATGGTCATACTGGTAGGTCACAACAAAACTGACTTTGTCCTAAGGCCTTCCAGAATCCAAAGCCTATGTTCTGTCCTTTATATCCCACCCCACCCCCACTCTCACTACGCAAACAAACAGAAAACCCCATATCAGTTGCTATTGAATTGATTACGACTCAGGGCTACTCCTTATGTAGTCCCTAGAACAATGCTCCATAGGGTTTCTGAGGAGCCTTTGGGTGGATTTGAACCACCAACCTTTTGGATAGTAATTGAGTACTTAGCTATTTGCATCACCCAAAGACTTCTCTCTGTATCTCACGTCCCCCAAAATATATGAAAAGTGTAAGACTCTTTTCATCTTTCAAGATAACCATCTGCAATGAATTTAAAAAGAAGTCATCTATTCCTGTTGAGGCAAACCTTTTTTGGCCAGAAGCTGATTCCCCTCGGTGAGTGTTTCATTTTTGATTTACCGAATATTCAACTTGAAAGGGAAGTCTATTGATGTGTCTGAAGCAGCGGGCATGCAAGATGCACAAGAAAGTGTCGCTGTACAAGCCTAAAAGACACCATGGCTTCTTTGAGGGCTCATGAAAGATGATGATCCCACACTGTTTATACTGGTGGCACTTCAATTTGCATTCAGTTGAGAAAATCTGCTGATTTCCCTACTACATCCATACACCACCAGCTTCTCTTCTGCCAGAACCAGGATCTCTGTCTGGCAGCTGAAAATATCATACCCACTCCTCAGAATCCCAGATCTGGACATCTTGTCTACATTCTTAGAGTTTCTCTTAAGTCTGAAACTGGGGAGAACATCACCACGGCTGATGTAATTAATCTTTTCTTTAGCAAAACAAACAAAAAATATCACTCTTTTGATTGGAAAGTGAAGACTATCCAGTTAGGATTCTTGAAGACTGGTATTTCAAAATCCTCGACTCCATCCTTCTTTAGGCAAAATTTCAGAAGGGATCCATTTCTCACTCTCTTTCTCTTTTGTAGATACTCGCAAAATGAAAACATTGTTAGTAGAATCAGTGAAGCTTTCTTTCACGACATTACCAAAGCACCTATCTAAAACATAGACCCAAACACATCATTCGATTATTCATTGGTTTGCTTCTTTTTATTACCTGATGACATTCAAAATCTTTAGCCTGATTTCCAAAGCCTTCACAACCCAGTGGTGCTTGGTGAATGCTGCCTGGGACTCCAACATCAAGGCCTACTGCATGTGCCAAGAAAGAAGAAAGATGTGCTCTTTGTCTAGCAGTTTTAAGTGTGGTGGGGTGGAGCTCATTAACCCTAGATATGGGTGTTTGGGGTGACGTTTGGGAGGCAGTTTGAGGAAGGCCAGGTGTTGAAGAAGGCACGATGCCAGTTGAAGAGTGAAAGAGGAGAAGGAAATGAGAACAAACAACTACAGCGGATAGCACAGCCGTTGGAGGAATTCTGAAAATGTCGGGAAAATGAAACTGCCATGGAGCCTGAAGGGAAGGCCACAGAGAGGAAGCCTCTGCAGGGGTGGTCCTCAAGTCATATCCAGCCCGGGGCAGAGCCGTTGGTGAAGCCTCTAATCAAGAGACCATGCCTGAAAGAAAACACGAGACAAGCAGTGATGGAAAGAGAAGAAGCTCAGAGCGAGAGAGGTCGAAGATTGGAGGGGGTGTCACAGAGGACAACGTTATAAAGCGCTATACTTAAACCTGGTTTTGTCCACTAAAGAGTTGCTGTATCTTACTAAAATTATATTAAAACTATCTCATTCTTATAGGATTCAGGGTAAGTAGGGGATGGCGTTCTATGAAATCAGCCTTTGAATAGCTGTATAAACTCACATGCTAAGACCTGCAAAAGTGTTACCCAGCCTTATCTTGTCAATCAGCTGTGAAAAATCAAGGTCAAGTCGGTATGGGACCGACCTGTCCTAGGCATCACCTGAAACTGAACAGTTTCCACCGCCGGCTGTGAAAGACATTCATATTTGAGATTCTTCATGTGTCAAGACAAGCTACGTGATCGTGCCTTGCTGAGTATAGAAAATGCCAACTAGAAAACTAAACTCACTGTTGATTCCCAGAAGGAACTGAACATTGTGATTCAGAGCCCTTTATACGATAATTTTCATCAGTGAAAGCAAGAAAGTTACAGTCGTAATGTTTCTGTAGTGCAGTGGTTCTCAACCTGTGGTTTGTGACCCCTTTAGGGGTTGAACGACTAACTCTTTCTCAAGGGTCACCTAAGACCACCCGAAAGCACATAAATATATCACAATATATAATTACATATTGTTTTGTGATTAATCACTATGCTTTAATCATGTTCCAGTTGTAACAGTGAAAATACATCTTGCATGCCAGACATTTACATGATGGTTCATAACAGTAGTAAAATGACAGTGATGAAGTAGCAACGAACATAATTTTATGGTTGGGGGTGACCACCACATGAGGAACTGTAAGAAAGGGTCGCAGCATTAGGAAGGTTGAGAACCGCTGCTGGAGTGCCATAATATTTGCAGCAAAAGATGAATAAGATTGACTGGTAGTTCTAAGCTGATAGAGCTGCATGTCACTGTGATTGAGCAATTGGCCACTAACCATGGGGTTGGAAGTTCAAACCCACCAGCTGCTACACAGGAGAAAGTTGAAGCTACCCACTTCTGTAAAGGTGTACAGCCTCCAGAATCCTATAGAGGGTCGCTATGAGTCAGACTAGACTCCATGGCAGTGTGTCTGATGTTATCAGGTTAAACATTGCTAAATTAAGATGGGTGTCAGATGTTTGGACAGCAGCTTCAGTTAAGGGCTTTGTGTAGGGGCTATTTTCCATAGATAGACTCTGTAACAGTGGTGCGCCATACACAAGGCCAGTTATCCATTCTTTGAAGATCCTTCCTGGAATGATGATTAGACTCAAAATGAGTAGCATCTCTGCTGGGAAACTACATCACTAAAGTATCTCCCACTGAGAGGCCCCACCCTGGAGTCTTTCCTTAAGAGACCTTTCTGAGACCAGGAATTTGGACTAGCACAGAGCCATTGTAGATCATGCATCTACTTGGCTGTGCTGAAGGTATCAATTATCAGGCATCAAAAAACAAGAAATCATATCATTGTGTGCTCACCTCCCTGATAAGATCGCTGAAGGCAAATGGGTGCATAAGCAAATGTGGTGAAGAAAGCTGATGGTGCCCGGCTATCAAAAAATATAGCATCTGGGTTTTTAAAGCCTTGAAGATAAACAAGCGGCCATCTAGCTCAGAAGCAACAAAGTCCACATGGAAGAAGTTCACCAGCCTGTGTGATCACGAGGTGTCGAAGGGATCAGGTAGCAGGCATCATCAGAACAAAAAATTACATCATTGTGAATGAGGTGGGGACTGGGGAGTGGATACCCAAAGCCCATTTGTAGACCACTGGACATTCCCTTATGGAAGGGTCTTGGGGAGGAGACAACCAGTCAGGATACAATGTAGCAATGATGAAACATACAACTATCCTCTAATTCCTAAATGCTTCCTCCTCCCCCACTATCATGATCCTAATTCTACCTTACAAATCTGGCTACACCAGAGGATGTACACTGGTACAGGTAGGAACTGGAAACACAGGGAATCCAGGGTGAATGATCCCTTCAGGAACAGTGGTGTGAGTGGTGATACTGGGAGGGTGGAGGGAGGTTGGGTTAGAAAGGGGGAACCAATTACAAGGATCTACATATAACCTCCTCCCTGGGGGACGGACAACAGAAAAGTGGGTGAAAGGAGATGTTGGACAGTGCAAGATATGACACAATAATAATTTATAAATTATCAAGGGTTCATGAGGGAAGGGAGAGTGGGGAGGGAGGGGAAAAATGAGCTGATGCCCGGGGCTTAAGTGGGGAGCAAATGTTTTGAGAATGATGAGGGCAATGAATGTAGAAATGTGCTTTCCACAATTGATGTATGTATGGATTGTGATAAGAATTGTATGAACCCTGATAAAATGATTAAAACAAGCAAACAAAAGAACTGCCCCTGTGAGTTTCTGAGACTGTAACTCTTGATGAGAGCAGAAAGCCTCTCTTGTCTACCTCCGAGTAGCTGGTGATTTCAAACTCGTGACTTTGGTTATTATCAGCCCAACACTATTTTAATTAATTTCTAGTACTCTTTCTTAAGTGTGCATATGTTTGTGTATCACACACACATCTACTCCCAAGGATAAATGCAATTTTGCTAGATACCACCATGTCCCCTTCCTAAAAATACCACCATGTCCCCTTCCTTTATATTCTCACCAGAAACAGGTGGGAGTTTCTGTTTCCCCCCAGACTACCCAACTGAATATGTCAAACTTTGAGTTTTTGACAATCAACTAGGTGAGAAAGGGTATCGTGTATAGTTATTTTTAAAAATTTATTCTGAAATAATTCTAGAAGGAAAAGTTCCCCGGCTTCACACAATGGTAATATCTTACATAACTTTAGTCCATTATCAAAATCATGAAATTGCTTTAGGCACAGTATAATTAACTAGATTATAGGATTTGGTCAGATTTAACCGATTTGTGCATCCTTTCTATTCTGTGGGCATGGGTCTAAAATATTTTATTGCATGTACAGATTTGCATAACTATCCACAACCACCATACAGAACTTATCCACTACCATGAAGGATCTCCTCTTCCCTTAACCCTGGAACCCACCGATCTCCCCATCAATTGTTAAGTTTATTTCAAAAACACTACGTAATGTAAGCATAGAGTCAGTAACTTTTTGAATTGTCTTTGCACCTCCACTCAGCCCTTAAGATTCAACAGAGTTATTGAAAATCAATAATTAGCTTCTTTTTATCTTTCAGTAGTAATCGATCGCATGGATGTGCCAAAGTTAATTCACCCACTGAATTAAAAAACTATGAGATGAAATGGTGTCTTCTGTTGGTGTAAGAAAGGACAGTTCCTTTTGAAAATGATCACTTTCAGGGGCACAGAAATAGGTTAGTGATTCTCTTGCTTAAAAACATCACACACACCACACACACACACACACACACACACACACACACACACACACCAGGATCTTTGACTTTCAAAGCTTGCTTTGTCAGTCCCTCTCTCTGAGGAGTCCCCACTTCAGAAACCACACCTTCCCAAGAACAGCTCTGTTAGTCAAAGTACTTTCAACCCTCTTTCGTTTTCTTTTTTGAAATAGTGTTACTGAGATATACTTAACAATATAAAATTCACCCATATGAAGTGTGCAATTCTATGTTTTTTGGTGTATTTTTGAAATTCTGCAATCATCTCCATAATCTAATTTTAGAACAGTGTCACCACCACAAAATAATTCCATGCCCATTAGT
>NW_022111316.1:3120559-3124489 GCF_000313985.2 Echinops telfairi | reverse complement strand
ATCTATCTATCTATCTATCTATCTATCTATCTATCTATCTATCATCTATCTATCTAATCATCTATCTACATGCGCACACACACACACATACCCATATAGGTTTGCAAGTGAGTTAGCTCTGATTCATAGCAACACTGCATACAGCAAAAATAAAACGGTACCCACGTTTTCACCATCATCGCCATCACTGCTATATTTGAGCCCAATTTTGCAGCCACTATGATATTTCATATCATTGAGGATTTTCCTCTTTTTCATTGACCCTATACTTGACCAACCTTGGTGCTCTTTTCCAGGGATTACCTGATAATATGTCTAAGGTACGTGAGAGGAAGTATCTTCATCCATATTCGACTAGACTTCTTCCAAGAGAGGTGTGTTTACTCTTCTGGTTGTCCATGGTATAATCAATGTTGTTTGCCAACCCCATAATTCAAATAAATCAATTGTTCTTTATTTATTGTCCAGTTTCACACATTTCCCTCTCTCTCACACACAGATATGATGATTGAAAATACAATGGATTCAGGTCTTCAAAGTGACACCGTTGTTTATTAACACTTGTAAGGAGCTCTTTTCAGGAGATTTGCCCAGTGCAATATATCATTTGATTTCTTGATTGTGGCTTCTAATGGCTTTGATTGTGGATTTAAGTAAAATGATGGTCAGAATAGTATGCTAGAATTTCCTCTTTTACATTACCTTACTAATTATTGAAGTTTAGTTTTTAAAAAAAACCAAGAGAACAAATTCTAGAGCAAACTCTCTGTGGCAGATTTCTTTGGCAAAGAAGTTAGGTCAAAGTCTTAAATTTTGCTTCTCTCCACATTCCCACTTCAGTCAACTGGCATCTTGCTAAATCCTAGATGGGTTTGAGGTACAGGACCAAGCGGTCGTTATGGTGTTGGTGAAGCTGTGGATAGTAAAGATGACTCATTTGAGGCTTAGTCCCATATTCTTGGGGTTATAGCCTGAGATGCTGAAAGAATGTGTCAGGGTCAAACATTGGAGAAATCAAGGTTGTCATTTCACAAAGATTAATTTACCAACACCTTGGAAGGGTCATTGCTGCTTTTAGAGAGAAGAGTCAATTGTCAGGACAAAGATATCACGTGGCACCGAGCCAGTCCTGGATTTAGACGAATAGACACTTGAAATCCTTCCAGCAAATCTGTGAGGTTAAATAACATCAAATAGGGAACTTCAGGTCACCATGGTCAGTATTCTACTAGACTTTTAATGATCAGTAACAATGAGGAAATGCTTTCTTTTTTCTCATATCTCTTAAGACCACCTTTGATTTCTTTCTTGTTCCTCAGACAGTAAATCAAGTCATTCAACATGGGGACCACGACTGTGTAAAACCTGGTGCCATCTTGTCATATCCCAGTGAATATTAATGTGTGTCTATACTTTTATAGTTACATTTGAAATGTCCCAGAATTTTCAATGGATAATATGAAGACTAAGTCTGAAGTATTTTTTGGTTTCATTTTCCCAAATTGATATCCACTTGTCTGAACATAACTAACTAAATGATTAAAGTCTCTGTTGACCATGTAGACATCATTTTAATTTATTTCCTATCCTGTTCTATTTTTCAAATCTATCAGCCAATGCACCATATATACATTCCTGTAGTATACTTAAATAATGACTTATAATCATATCTTAAATAAGCGACAGAACATTTTGGTAACTAGTAAGAAGTTCTTCATTCTCCCTCTCTGAGATCTTTAGGGTAGGTCTCATATTTGTACCTCTAGAAACATGTTTATAAGGAACTCACCACGACTTTTATTGCATTTGTTTTTTATGTTAACTTTAGATAGAAATAACAGATAAAAAGCTCTTGGGTTGGTTAGATGAAGTTACAGAAAGAGTGGTGCTAAAAATTTTATACGTAATCTTAAAATATTAATATAGGGAAGGTGGGGGAGAAAGGGAGAACCAATACAAGGATCTACATATAGCCCCTTCCCTAGGTGGCAGACAACAGAAAAGTGGGTGAAGGGAAACATCGGACAGTGTAAGACATAACAATATAAAAATAATTTATAAATTATCAAGGGTTCATGAGGGAAGGAGAGGCAGGGAGGGACGAGGAAACTGAGGAGCTGATACCAAGGGCTCAAGTAGAAAGAAAATGTTTTGAGAATAATGAGGGCAACAAATGTACAAATGTGCTTGACACAATGGATGTATGTATGTATGGATTGTGATAAGAGTTGTAAGAGACCCCAATAAAATGATTTAAAAAATATTAACATAAAATATTAACAAAACAATCAAACTTCATTGAACTAGCTGGTTCTGATTATGTAGATTCTAGGTTTCGAGCTCTCTCCTTAAAGTTCTATATCTGTATTTTAGCTTTCTCGTCTGTAAAATGAGGTAAGTACAGCTGTTTTTCCATCAGAGGAGTTTAAAAATATGTTTATGAAAGCAGTAATAATAGAAAAGCACATGGAAAGAAGAGTAATATAATGTTCTAAATCATCATTATTATTATTAATTGGAATTTAATACATATATCATATCATCCAATAGTTCAATCACATCTAGCAGAATTGTACAATTGCTACCACAATTGGTATCCAAACATTCTTTTTCTACATGGACTCCTTGATATCGTCTCCCCTTCACTCCCCACCACCACTGTACCCCCTCCCCCTGAAACCCTTATTCTACTTACTGTCTTTAATGGTTCGTCAACCTGGGTTTCATATATCAAAAAATGGAGAAACATGTAACACACCTTCAAAAGTGTGACCTCCCCTGTTCCCCAATGACATAACACCTCTGAGATACACCTTAATGTAAGCAAACAAAACAATCCAAATCAAACATACAGAAAATTTCCACACCCAAAGAAGAGTATTATCTAACTACTTGGAAAGAGAAAATTTTAGAGTCAGTATCATCTGTCAATGTCCCTCTAAAGATCACAAGATCCAGACGAGGTTCTTACACGAAGCTCTGAATCATATGTTAAATTGGCTTAGAATACATTTATTAGTGAAAGACGTAAATGCCTGAAGTTGGAACACAATTTCAATTTAAGAAATTGGGCAAAGAGACTAAACACACACACACTCAGAGTCCCTTTTTGTTTTAGTTTGCGTGAAAGTTTACAGAGTAAATTTGTTTTCCATTCAGCGATTCATACACATTTTGCTTTGTGACACTGGTTGCAGCCCCCTCAATGCAACGGCACCCTTCCCACTTCCGTCTTGGTTCCCAGTTTCCATTTGTCTGTCTTTTCTGCCCTTCTATCTTCCAAGTTTTGTTTTGGGGCAAATGCTGCCCTTTTGTTGTTGCCTGTTTGATTTTGTCCAAGAGCTCTATTGCCCCCTGGTGTTATTATTCACATCATAGGCTTGTCGAATGCTGGGCTGAAAGTTGACCCCCAGGTGTGGGTTTAGTTCCAGGGTGTCTAAGGGCCACAGTATCAAGAGTTCCACCAGTCCTTAAAACTTTTTAAATTGGCATATAATTCATATATCATAAAATTCAATAGTACAATTATATTAAGAAGAGTTGTGCAATCATCACAATCACTTTTAGAACATTTTATTCTTTTTTATAGTTATTGTTATTAGCGCCCCATCCCCCCCCCAACTTCCTGCCATATCTCTAGGTAATTATTAATAAAACAGTGTCTATATAGATTTACCTATCCTGAATTTCATACAAAGGAAAACATGTACAGCAAAATCATGGAACAAACAAAAGGGAAAGCAAACAACAATAAAATAAATCATTGGAAAACCTCAGCCAAAGAGAAAGCAGAAAATATTAAAAACTGGAACAAATTTAAAAATGGGAGAAAAGGAGATCAAATGAAAATGTGTAACCTAACTGCATCTGTAATAATCAACTTTACAAAGCTCTCTGTCTGATAGCAAGGCTATTCACATCCCTCCCTAT
>NW_022111316.1:3118154-3119736 GCF_000313985.2 Echinops telfairi | reverse complement strand
TGCCCAATGAATGACCAGATGACCATTTTCTGATTTACCTTTCTTGTGTCTCATTTTGGAGGTAACATGGAAGGTGATATAACAAAAACAGGCAAGAAATGATCTAGCGATAGGACTGAACACCTGTTGAACTGAAAGGTTAAATATGGCAGACATGTTAAGCATGCTTCTTCAAACCAATTCTTTCTGTGTACAGTTAACAAATCTTTTATCTGGTGTGTTTTCTTTTGCTTTATCCAAAGTAATAAATGAAGATATTAGTTTACTAGACTCAGCAGTGAAAAAAATAGGTTAAATATGAGAATTGACCTGTTTATCTAGTGGTGTGTGTGTGTGTGTGTGTGTGTTAAGGACAAGTACCCAGATGGGATCCTGTGAAGACCCTTGGTGGTCTCCTGGCACCTTCATCAGTACTGGCATTCCTGATCCTTAAGGGAGGACTGTACAATATAGTATAGAATATTGTCAGCAAAATGTTGCATCCTCCAAGTTATACAGTTATCAAAGTACTTGTGACCTTTAATTTAGTGGACTGCAACTGATATAGCATGGAGTTCCTGAACTTTCAGATGTTTTTCATGCATTTACCTGGCCTCATGCCAGTCGCGGATTTATTTGAGAAGAATGCACCAAGTGGCATCTAGCCCATAATTAGGAGAGCTGGGGATCAATGGTTTAGTCGCTGTTTTAACTACATGTCTTTGAACATCTGTATTAAGTTCCTACATGATCAGCTCTAGGAGAGAATTCTCGTCTTCCATCTTTTTAAGGCGTCTTTGATTTCTTTGTTCCTGAGGCTGTAAATCAGCGGATTTAACATGGGGATTATAATAGTATATAAGACTGACGCCAACTTGTTTTGGCTCAAAGAATCACCAGAGTTCGGATACATATAAACAAAGATCCCTGAGCCAAAGAACAGGGTCACTGCTGTTACGTGAGAAGCACAGGTGTTGAAAGCCTTGAACCTGCCTTCAGCTGATGTGATCTTCAGAATGGTGGCAACAATATAACCATAGGATATCATGATAACCAGGACAGAAGTCAGTCCATAGATGACTGTCAGCACAGAGGTCATGACTTGGAAGAAGAAAGTGTCAGTGCAGGACAGTAGCAGCAATTGGGGCAGGTCACAGAAGAAATGATTGATGACATTTGGCCCACAGAAATGGAGTTGAAGTAAGGCACATAATTGGATAAATGAGCCAAAGAATCCAGTTACGCCAGCTCCTGCTACCATTTGCATGCAGAGGGTGGGGGACATGATGGCTGTGTAGAGTAGAGGGTTGCAAATGGCAGCATATCGATCATAGGCCATAGCTGCCAGGAGACAGCACTCAGTCAGACCCAGGCTAGAGAAGAAAAAGTACTGGACGGTGCACCCCACAAAGGAGATGGATTTATGCTTCTGGAAGAAGTCTGAGAGCATCCTGGGGGATATAGTGGAAATATAGCAGATGTCTAGAAAGGACAAGTTACTGAGGAAAAAGTACATGGGTGTGTGTAG
Source organism: Echinops telfairi (assembly GCF_000313985.2). NCBI lineage: Eukaryota > Metazoa > Chordata > Mammalia > Afrosoricida > Tenrecidae > Echinops > Echinops telfairi. The sequence continues at coordinate 3,118,229 of NW_022111316.1, read as the reverse complement.
ATGGGAATCCATTCTGATGAGGGTAATAAGAGCCACGTTCCAGGACACTGTGATGAGATAGATTCCCAGGAATAT
>NW_022111316.1:3108560-3115958 GCF_000313985.2 Echinops telfairi | reverse complement strand
AATACATATTAATCTGAATTTGCAAAGATTTTACAAAGACAACTTGCAAGAAAAATGAGAAGCTCTTTTTGAAAGTCAATGGATTGAATATTAAAGCAAAATAGCATCATAGCAGACAGAAATACTTGCTCAAGGTGTTAAGCTATTTTATTCATAATAGACAGTATGGACATGAGTATATTTAATATATTTAAAAAATCAGATACTTGAATATGTGCACAAAGAACAAGTGCAATAAGGCAATCAGAAACTCTAAAAATAAAAAAATTATAGAAATAAAACCTCACATGATGGGTTTAATATTGGATAAAGAGAATTAGTGAACTTTAAGCCATGCTTGAAGAAATAATCTAGAATGTAGTTGGATAAAGAAAAAAGATAGAATAACTAATAAAAAAATTACAAGACATGAAAGAGAATTAGAAAGCCTAACTCTTGGATAGACAAGAAAAAAAACCTCATCAATCTACTTCCAAAATTAATTAGTGAAAATCTACGGAACCCAACAGAACATTATCTGGTTTGCTTTTTGGACATGTCATCAGGAGAGAATAATTGTTGGCAGAGAATAATATGTTTATTGAAGTCGAGCTCTAACAAGGATAAAGGAGACTTTTCATGAGATAATTTAGCACAATGACTGCACTGATAGTCTTTACATACATTTTAGTCACCTCAATGCAAAGCAAGTTAGGTAAAAAACAAATGTACATGTACACACATCACAGTGGAAAAAATTGAATACAAAGAAAATGTATTAAAAAGCATCCAGAAAGAAAAGGGAGTTTAAAGGAGCAATAATTAAAATTGAAATGAGCTTCTTAGCAACATTGGAAATTAAAAGGGAGTAGAGTGACATCTTTGAGATGATAATAGATGATTAGATGACAACTTCATCCTATAAACTATGAAAATATTTTTTAAGAATAGGATTAAAAATCAGGCCAAATATGTGTTTTGTTGTTGTTGTAATTCAAGCAGAATGATCCCATGTAGAAGGTTTAAAGTGTAAATAAGAATGAAAAGCAAATAAATCAATAAGTATGTTCATAAATAAATATTGATGCCACAGAACCATAACTCTCATGATAGATTTCAGCACACCTTACTCAGCAAAGCATAGACCAAATAGAAAAAGATATTCAATAAAGATATAGAATTTTAGTGAGATATAATTGCAAAATTTGATCTACACCAAACATTCTTCCTCTGACTACTGTAGAATATAAATGGTTAGAAGCAAATACAAATCATTTGAGAAAATTGATGTTCTATTGTCTAGCAAGCAAAGCCTAACAAAGTTCTAACTTTGGTTTATAATTTAGTCACTGCAATGTGATTGTTAAAAATTATATAAAATTAGGGAAAGCTTATAATTGATAATCGATGATTTATTACTAAATTATTCAGAAATCAGTTAGTATGGAAATTTAAAATACAATTGAAATATAATGTAAATATTATTTATCAAATCTTGCAGATTTCAGAGAAGTTGAACTTAGTAATTGTGATCTACATGCATGTAAAACGAGGAAGAGCAAAAATTAATAATCTATCATAGATTGGAAAGTGCACCAAATAATCCAAAAGCAAGGGAGTCAGCATTGTCTCTTTGGAATGGCTAAAAATGGACATTTCTGGTGAAACAACTAGAAAAAGGAATAAACATGGAATAAGGACATTGTTCCAGAGTCTGGCAGCATACAAGAACTAGTAAGAGGATACTTTTAACAAGTTCATGCCAATACATTAAAAAATTTAGTAAAATGTACAAACTTCTGGTACAATGTAACAGAATCTTTTGCTACCCGGCACACAGTAAAGAAGGCGATCTGATGGCACAGTGGCTAAGCACTGGGTAGCCGACTGAGAGGAGGGCTCTACAGGAAAAGAAGACCTGGCCAACTGCTCCCATGAAGACTGCAGCCTAGGTTACCCATCCTCAAAGGGATGGATTGACCCAGTGACTGTAACAAGGGCCTCAAACATAACAATGGTGAGCATGGTGTAGAAGCAGACAGGGTTTCATTCTGTTATCCAGGGAGTCCCCAGGAGTCTGAGCTGACTCAACAGCACCTACCAGCAACGAACTCTGTGGGGCAATCTACTCTCAGTAAACATCTTTCAGATAAGAAAACTAATGGCCCGAATGATGTTTTTACCAGAAAGTTGTACAAAGATTTCAAAAAGATCATTCCAATTCTGCACAAGATTTTCTAGTGTATAGCAAATTTAGCAATTTACAACTTAGTTTGTGGGGCTTTTATACCCTTACTACCAAAATTTGACAAGGATTGAGTAATATAAGAATATTGTTGCCAATATCTCTGTAAGCATAGATTAGAAATATTTTAAACATCAGGACTAAATTGAATTTATTCCAGAAATGCAAGGGTGGTTTAATATTAGAGAATGAAGTAATGCAATTCATCATATCAAGAGATTAAAGAAGAAACAAATATAATGATCTCTATGGATACATGTAGAAGATTTGATAAGACTAAACATCCATTTATGATTTTTAAAAATTAGAACGGTAGACACATAAGGGAAATTCTTTAACCTTCTAAAGCATATCTTAAAATCAGTTTCAATAAATTATATCTGTAAGGGTAAAATATTAAAAGCATTATTCTAAAAATCAAAACAAGAATTAAAAGCCACTAGCTTACTTCCACTTAGTCAATGCTGACTCACAGTGATCCCCTTGTGGGTCTCCAAGACTGTACTTGGTTATGGGAGTAGAAAACCCAGTCTTTCTCCTGTAGAGCTGCTGGTGGTTTTGAACTGCCACCCATGAGGATGGTAGCCCAACGTGTACCCACTCCAACAACAGCTAAAACTCCCTGTCTTATGTTATATTAAGTTTTGCCTTAAAGTTTCTAACCAGAGTAATGAAAGAAGAAAAGCATCAAATTTTAAAAAGCCGCTTTGGTGAAATATAACTTACATATACAATATGTATTAATTTTAAGTGTATAGTTGAAAAATTTTTTACTAGATTTTATACCACCACTGTCATGATAGAAATAATTTTCTTCACTCCAAAGTGTTGCCTGTGACTCCTTTCAGGCAACGCTTTCTCCTGGCCTGTTGCCTTAAGAACCACTGATCTGTTTTCTGTCACTACATTTTCAAAATAAAGGAAACCATACATATGCACTCTTTTCTGTCTGCTTCCCCCCCACTTAATGGAACCTTATAGTTGTGCTCATCAGTTCCTTTTAAGGGTTGAGAAATATTCTATTGTATGTACATAGCACAATATGTTCACCCATTGGCCTATGGATGGGCATTCAGACTCTCTATTTTTCATTATTATTAATAAAATCTATTAGCATTCATGTGTAAATCATTGTTTAGACTCACATTCATTTTCTCATATAGCTACTTGGGAGTGGAAAGGCTAGGTTGTATAGCAAGTTAAGGAGCTCTGTGGGCTCAGTGGTTAAGCACTCCACTGCTAATCAAAAAGTCAGTAGTTTGAACCCACTAGCTACTTCCTTGGGAAAGAGATGTGTCATTCAACTTCCATAAAGTCTACAATCTTTGGGATTGATCGACTTGATGATAATGGGTTTGGCTTTGAATGCTAAGTGTGGAGCCTAAGTTATGCAAGTAAGTACACAATTCTCCACTACTGGAAATGTCAATTCAAGTCCACTCTTTTTTGCCGTAGAAGCAAGCCCCAGCAATTTATGTGCCAGTAATCACAGCCATTAAAAATCGGACAGTGGGGTCCTCAAACTTTTTAAACAGGGGGCCAGTTCACTGTCCCTCAGACCCGTTGGAGGGCCAGACTATAGTTTAATAAAAAACTATGAACAAATTCCTATCCACACTGCAATATCTTATTTTGAAGTGAAAAAACAAGTGGGGCAAAAACACCCGGCGGGCCAGATAAATGTCCTCGGCGGGCCACATGTGGCCCATGGGCCGTAGTTTGAGGATGCCTGTGAGATATGACAAAATAATAATTTATAAATTATTAAGGGTTCATGAGGGAGGTGGGAGCAGGGAGGGAGGGGGAAAATGAGGGACTGATGCCAGGGGCTTATGTGGAGAACAAATGTTTTGAGAATGATGAGAGCAGTGAATGTACAAATGTGCTTTATGCAATTGATGTATGTATAGATTGAGATAAGAGTTGTATGAGCCCCCAATAAAATGATTAAAAAACAAACAAACAAACAAAAAATCCTATGGAGGTTAATTCTACTCTGACACCCATGGGGCCACCTTCCAGGAGTTGAAACCAACTCAAGAACCATAGATTTGATGCCAACTGTTTTTAGTTTGGGGTGTGTGTAGGGTGGGATGGTGTATGTGCATGTGCATGTTTTATGGTTCAATGGACTCAATGATAACTATTCTGTTGTTGTTTTTGTTGTTTTATGGTACATGTACATGTTACTGTAAAATAAATTGTCAAATTATCTTCCACAGTGGTTATACAATTTTCCCTTTTTTTAAGGCTAACTACAAATTTATATCGATTAAATCCTTACATAAACTAGTTACACCAACAATGGGAGTTGGTCAGGCAAAACTTACAATAATATTCACTGACAATTTCAGACCCAGGTCTGCTAGAATAATACCTATCTGAATAAAGGAGGAGGGCATTGAAGTGGCGAGTAAATGTTAGTCTGCCCACCAACAATTCAATACTCGGTATAACTATCTTCTGCTTCTTCACACACCATGTCGTTTCAGACTTAAGTCCTCGGGCTGCGAGGATGTTGGAGGTAGAAGCAGCTCATCTAGTGGGGTTTCTGCATTCCGTCCCCCTGGTGTGGCCTTTGGAGTATGCTGATGATCTTTCCATATCAGCAAGGTGGTTACCCCTGTGTGACCTCTGACAAATGTGTAAACCTCTTTGTCCCCCAGCTCCTACTCTAAGCATTGCCCCCAAAGCCCAAGAGCCAAGGCAAATGCCATCAGGAATGCCTTCAATCTATAAACAGCAAAGACGGCATCATCTGGACCTTTTGAAAATAGCTATTTAAAAAAAAACTAACATTGTACTACTTTTAAAAAGCCTTATTTTTATATAATTAACAACTATATTATTCACCTGGTTGTTCTAATTTACATTGTTATAAAAAACTACGAGAGCTTCAATTTTTGAGCATAAGAAAGGAAGAAATGATATTTTTATTTCCTTCAGAAGATCAAATTATTTTTGCACAAAACCAAAAGAAACTTCAGAACAATTATTAGAATTAACTGATATTCCTGATAATCTGAGTGTCTGAATAAAAAATCCAAATGAATATACAGAAAATCATTAGAATCAATGAGAATTTAGCATAGAAAAGAACTAATGTTTAAAATCAAGTTAATGCATACATTCCAGCAATCAAATATCTAGAAATATTAATTAAAAATACAACTAAAAATTGTACTTAGGAATAAATTTGACGCAAAATAAGAAACGTTCAGAAGGAGTCATAAACCTCAAGTAAAATGTCAAGTAACTACATAACTGGAGAGATAGACTATGTTTATAGACTGGAAGATTTAATACTTTTTAAACATTAACTATTACCAAGTCAATACAGATAGAAAAGAGATTTATGAAAGGTAGAAATAATTTTATTATAAAACATGACTTTGTTTACATGTTATCTTTGTATATAAAATTAGTAAATAAGATAGTAAAAAAAAGTTTAAAAATATCTCCACTAAGCCCAGCATATAACTGAGTAATAATATAATATGATGGTTTCATATTAAACACCTAGTTCTAAAATGTGGGAGACTGAGAGAAAAATGGAATAGTGCCAGCAAGAGTTCCCTGCATTTTGCCTATTACTCTGCATCTGGGCCAGCTACCCAAATCATTCCAGCTGAGAGCTCCAGTGTTTGTAGTCTTGTAATATGGTGAGAAGGGGTTGGAGGAGCTAACTGCATGGTTTCTTTCTTTCTGCAAAACCTGCCCGAAAAGTTTCCCTTGAAAACAGAGTGCTCACTCATGGTGATATCATTGAGTCATCTGCAATGATTTTCCTTGTAAAACTTGGGTGACCCCTGAGGGCCACGTTCTGGGAAATCAGTCAAAAGCACAATACTTGCTCCAAAAGAAACCCAGAAGACGGGGCCAGAAACGAAGAGGTGGGAGGAATGCAGTCATATTAGAACAGATTGCAAGTCATGCCACAAAACAAGATGGGCCTACACTGTGGCACGGGAAATGAATTTATCTAGTAAACTTTCACCCACACCATAAAAAAAGAATCCATAAAAAATACTCAAAGTTCTTACATCAGACTCTCTGGGGCTAGCAAGCAGACATGAGCATTTGTTTTAACTCCCCATGAGAGTGTGACTTATCCACCTGAAGAATTGGTAATATGGATTGCTGGATTCCATTCCCAGGAACTCTAAGATAGCAGGCCAGGGAAGAAGACTGAGCATTTGCATTTCTAATAAGTTCCCAGGAGATGCGGATGTTGCTTATCCAGAGAGCACATTCTGAGAAAAGTGAGTTGTTTGTGTTGTTTTGCTTTTGCTAGAGCATAAGCCAATAGAAGGGTTGGCTATAGTTTTATCCATTCCGAAGCAAAACCATACTCCACACCTATGTATTTTTTGACCAATCCAATGGTGTACACATTCTAGGTGCAAGCGAATACATCTCTTGAAGGATCTCCACAACCTTTGCCAGTCTCTAAGAAGAATCATATTTCCAGCTAAGAAATTCCTCCTTTATTTCTATTGTTACTTGCTGTCCAACTCATGGCAGCCCAGAACTGCTTCCTGGCTGTAATCACCATGGAAGCAGTTTTTAGGCCTTTCCTGTGTGGCGTTATTGGGTGGGTTTCAACTGCCAACCTCTAGCATCTCACTAACTACTTGGACCACCCAAGCCAACCCACTGTCCACTGAGTTGACTCCAACTCAGATTGACCCCATAGGTCAGGAAAGAACTGCTCACAACTATAAAGCTGTGTTTTGTAAAGTGGCTAGTAGGTTTGAACCATCAACCTTGTGGTTAGTGGCCCAATGCTCAATCCACTACACCACCACTAGGGCTTGTCTGGTTCACTCAGGCTCCTTAAACTTATTTCCAGTAGTGCAAAAATAATTAAGCTGAGAAAAGTTTTCTTTAGTTTTGGAAAATAATCACACTCAGGGAATTAGGTGACAATTTTAAGAGGTTGTTCGATTCTTTGAGCTATCACTATCCCATTTTGGAGATGAATTACTTTTTTAAGTCAGATAGTCTTCGGTCATAGAATGAGAAGTAGAATTTGAGTTTCTCAATGATATCATAGCTAAGTAAAGTTGACGAAAAAATCCAGAGTGTTTCTGTTGGCATCGCTATTTGTCCTGTTGACTTCTGCTGACCAACGTCAGCTCCCAAAAGACCCAGAAAACATTTCTCCTGGGATC
>NW_022111316.1:3104686-3106158 GCF_000313985.2 Echinops telfairi | reverse complement strand
AAAAAGGGATAATGAATTACTTATGAGAAGTAAAGAGGTCTTTGACTCCATTTACCAAGTTTTATGATTTATTTTAGTCAATTGCACCTAGGCACTTCTCCTATTTTTTTACCTGTGAAGTGGGAAGGATCATCACATCTTAGGGTTTCTGTGATCCTTTAAAACATGGCAGATGAAGAATGCAATAGAGTTTGCATAGGAAGCACTAAAACACAGAATTTGCAATATTAATAAGCAAAATTATTATACCTGGAAAGTAATTTGCCAACTGAAACTTTTCACAGGGGAAAAGATGAGATTTCATGGTGGTGAAAACTTTGGACTTCATGATCCAGATGAAAGCTACTGAGACCCTCTACGCCTTCCATTTCCTACTCCACTCACGTGCTAATCTTTGAAATTTCATGTTAGGCGCTATCCTTTCAGCTCAACTGTCTTGGTTTATGCCCCAATTAAAATCACAATGGAATAAGAGAAAGAGATAATGGGTGTCATGGGGGGCGGGGGGAGGTGTGGGGCATAAATGCTTGAAGTATTGAGGTGAAAGCCCAGTAGAGCAGGATAGCATAAAGAAGAAGCTAATTTTCCCCTATTCTGATTTTACCCACCCAAATATTCTTACAAGCGTCTGGCTCCTGACAGGTGTGCCTTGGTGAAGTCTGGGAGGTGCTGCTGCCACGTCTGCCTTTGATGGCCATGCTCCTGATGACCAGGCACGCGTAGAGTTCTCTCAGAAATTACAGGCTACAGACATCACACTGTGAGCATTCAGATAGAGATGTGTCACTTCTGCCAGGCTCTGTGCTTTGGGGCCATGGTTCCCACTGGCCATTGCTGCAAGAGAGGTGCTTCCAGCTCAAGAGTCTCTTAAATCTCTTACATGTGTCCTTAGGGTCCTGTGTGGGGAGAGAAGAAGCAATCATAGTAGGCACTGTTTGCAGCTGATTATTCTCTAGAGTTACAGATGCAGAAAACAAATGGAGAAATATCCCCCACTGATTCCATTTCTCTGCCCTTCCTGAACTAATTGAATCAAGCAACAAACTTCCTTGCTTTGAGAGTCCCTCACAGATTTCGTGATCCTAAAATTTAAAAAGGACATTTGTTACTTGATTCAAATAGTTCATAAATCATTTAACTACCAATGGGGTTTTTTTGGGGTTTGTTTTTTACCTACTCGTCTTTCAGCGCTCCCATTAGTGAGTGACCCTGGGTAAAGTTAAATGGTTTTATGTCAACTAGATATCCAGGACAGGTGTGGAGTCAGACCTTGTCAGCCTGGTGCTGTCTCCTAGGGGGCGTGGCCTTGTCATAAAATGGACCTTCCTCACCTCCTCCTCTCTCTCCCCCTTCACCTTTCTGATTGTTGAACACCCTGGGAACTGCTGGAGCCCTACCATGTTTCCTCTGACCCTGGATCCACAGGACTCTGCACCCACCTAGCTGTGATCTTGTGTTCGGCATCACATTGC
>NW_022111316.1:3093859-3103737 GCF_000313985.2 Echinops telfairi | reverse complement strand
TTGCTTATGCAACTGTTTTGCCTTCAGTAATTGTGTCAGGAAGATGAGCCTCATGGAATTCCAGGTTATTAGAACAAAGTGTTGTTGCATTGAGGGAGTACTTGAGTAGAGGCCCAATGTCTATCTGCTACCTTAATACTTAACATATAAATATATGTACATAGATATATATGTCCCTATCATTCTATATAAATATATTTACATATATACTTGCCTGTATTTATACCTCTATAAATGTCTTTTGCCTCCTAGTTCTTTCCTCTATTTCCTTTTATTTTCCTCTTGTATCGCTATCATGTTCAACCTTCATTTGGCTTTCATAATTCTTCTTGGTACATTGCACTTGATCAAACCCCACCAGGCATTCTATGCCCTCCTCGCTGTCAATTTTAGATCACTTGTTATTCTGTTGTCCCTGGGTTTGTTGGCTCCACCCCCTTGCTTTCCTTCACCTCCTCCTCTACAATTTCGTTTCCCCCCTATGGGTCAGTGAGGTGATGCCTTTTCTCATGATAGTGCCAGTCCTACAACCCTCCCTGTACATTTGCTGAGCAGGAATATTGCCCTCAGAGCTTGGTGGGCCAGAATGTGGTCCACTTTCTCTCTCTTTCCTTCCTTCTTAGTTTGCTCCCATGTTGTCTGAGCAAATGCACCTCTCCCTGAGCTGTATCTTCAGTGCTGTACTCTGTAGTGTATTCTTCTGGGGAGGGTTCCACGTAGCTTGGATTTGGGCCGGCCCTGCAGACCTCTTTGTTGGTTCACTACTTCATGCCAGTATGTTGCCTTCAAGTCTTGGTGCACTAGGTGTCTGATACCTCTCTCCCTTTCCTATGGAGATATAAACAATACGCTGCCCATGGATGGGTTAGTGCCCTGTTCTCTCCCTACCCATGTCCTTTCTTTTTCCACCCCCCTCATTTTAAGTGGGCTGCCTTATGTATCCCTGGTTGGGTCTGACCCCTGCCAGTTTGCCTGGGCCTCATCCTGGGAATTTATGCATCTAGTCGCTTTCCCCCTATGCCCTTTTGCTTTTTAAGCTTACCCCAGTGGACTCATGTTGTACTTGTCCTTTTGTGATTGGCTTACTTCACTTAGCAAAATTTCCTCCAATTCTTCCCATGTGATAATATGCCTCATGCGTCCATCACTGCTTTTAAAGCATGTGCAGTACTCCATTGTATGTATGTACCAGAAATTTTTAATCCATTTGTCCATTGATGGAAATTTAGGTTGTTTCCAACTTTTTGCGATTGTGAACTGTACCATGATGAACATTGGAGCGCAGATGTCTGGCCATGGTTTTCACTTGCCTCTTCTGGGTTTATGACCAGTGGGGGGATTTCTGGTAGCTCGATTGATTTCCATATTGACTTCACATACCACAGGTCCACCAGTAGTTGATGAGTTCCTATCTTACCACAACCTCTCCAACACTTTTTGCTTTCTGGTTTTTTGAATTGGGCTATATTTGAGAGTGGTGGTGGTATCTCCTAGATGTTTTAATTTGCATTTCTCTTATGGCTAATGATTGGGAACATTTTCTCATGTTTATTGGCCATTTGGATTCCTGCCTTGTGAAACTTCTTCTGTTCAGGTACTTTGCCCACCTCCTCACTGAGTGATTGTTTGTTTGTTTTTTTCTTATTGTAGGCTAACAGAGTATTATAGATTTTAGTAATAAGGCCTTTGTCTGATGTGTCATGGCCAAAGATGCTTTCCCAATTTGTGGTCTCTCTTAATACTCTCTAGGCAAATTCTTTTGATGTACACCAGTGTTTTATCTTCAGTAACTTGTCAATTTGTGCTTCCTCTGTGTTAGTGTACGTCCCTATTTCTGATAGCCTATGTACTCCCTGCACTAAAATTCTCAGGTTTTTCACAGTTCCCTCACTGATGGCCCTGATAGTTTGGGGTTTTATTTTGAGTCTGTGATCTACCTTGAGTTTATTCTTGTGCATGGAATGAGCTAAGGGTCTTGCTTCTTTTTTTTTTCTCCTGCAGGTAGATATCAATTTTTTCCAGCACTACTTGTTACAGAGGGAACTCTCTTCCCTTTTGATATTTTTGGGCCCTTATCAGAGAACAGTTGTCTGTGTGCTGATGATTTTAGTTCTGGGTTCTCAGTTCTCAGTTCTTTTCCAGTTCTCTCATTCTATCAATACCAGGCTCTTTTGACCACTGTGGCTTTATCATAGGTGCTAAACTCAGGTAAAGCAAGTCCTCTTACTTTGTCCTTCTTCTTGAGGAGCTCTCTGTTAATTATTTTTTCCCTCTCCATATGAAATTGGTAGTCAGTGTTTCTAGTTCTTTGAAGAAAGATGATGGCATTTGTATTGGGATAGCATTAAAGTTATACTGTATTTTGGGCAGAACTGACATCTTTACTATATTGAGTCTTCCCATCTGTGAGCATGGGCTATTCTTCCATTTGTGGAAGTCACTTTTGGTTTCCTGTAATAGTATTCTCAAGTTTTCCTCATACAAATCTTTTGATTTTGGAGTCAGGTATATCCCTAGATATTTCAATTTGTACTTGACTATTGTGAAGTGTACAACCTTTTAGATCTGTTCCATAGTCTTGCCCAATGTATATAGGAGTTCGATAGACTTCTGTTTGTTGATCTTGTAACCTGCCACTCTGCCATATTCCTCTATCACTTCCAGCACTCCTCTTGTGGAGTTTTGGGGGTTTCCATATATAAAATCATATTTTCGGTAAATAATGATAATTTATTTATAAAATGTATTTATATTTATAAACATATTTATTTATATCAATTTATTTATATTTATAAATATATTTATATTTATTTCTAAAAATAGCCTCTTCTTTTTTCAGATGAATACCTTCAGTATCTTTCCTTTGCCTTATGTTTTTAACTAGGACCTCCAGTACAATGTTAAAGAAGAGTAGGAACAAGGGCATCATTGTCTGGTCCCCTTTTCCAGTGGGCTTGTTTTCGTCTTTTCTCCATTGACTACACGTTGACTATTGGTTTTGTTTCCATTTCTATCTTCTTGAGTGTCTTAAACAGGAATGGATGTTGAATGTTGTCGAATGCTTTTTCTGTGTCTATCCACAATATCATATGGCTCTTATAATTTTTCATGTCAATGTAGCAAATAATAATGATGGACTTTCATATGTTAAACCATCACTTCATCCCTGGGAGTGTGTCCCACTTGGTCATGGTGAATTATTTGTTTTATATTAATTTGTATTCTATATACCAGCATTTTGTTAAGGATTTTTGCATGGATGTTCGTTAGAGATATTGATTTGTAATTCCTGATTCTTGTGGTATCCTTGTGTGCTTTAAGTATCAGTGTTATATTAGCTTCATGGAAAGAGTTTGGGAGTTTGCCATATTTTTCTATGCTCTGCAAGAGTTTGTGTAGTATTGGTGTCAGTTCTTCCCTGAAAGCGTGGTAGAATTCTGTGAAGCCATCTGGCCCAACGGATTTTTTTGTTGGTAATCTCTTGATAACCTTGTTTATTTCTTCTATTGCAATGGGTCTATTGAGATTCGTGATGTTCAATTGGATAGTTTAAGGAGGGATTGTTTTACCAAGTATTTGTCCATGTCTTCCAAGTTGTTGAATTTATTGGAGCACAGGCCTTCATAGTACTGTGCAATTAGTCTTTTTATTTCGTTAGGGTCTGTTGTAATGATTCCTGTTCCAGCCTTCATCCTTGATATTGAAATTTGTTCCTTCCTTACTTTAGTTAAGTTTACCAATGGTCTGCTGATTCTCTTAATCCATACAAATAACCAACATTTTTTTCCTCTTGTTTTTCCTTTCATGCATGTCAGTCTTGACCTTTCTTTCTTACTTTTCTTTTGCTATTAGTAGGTTTGTACTGTTAATTCTGCTCTAATTGCTGGAAGTTTTGTGCCAGCATATAAATCATAAGTCTCACTTCCTTTTTCATGTGTGCATTTATTGCTATCAAACTTCCTCAGATAACTGTTTTTTTCTGTGTGCTAAAAGGTTGGGTACATCGTATTCTCATTCTTGTTGGTTTCTAAAATCTTGCTAATTTCCTCTCTGATCTGGGCCAGGACCCACTCCCTTTTCAATAGAGAGTTATTCATCCTCTAACCCTTGTTTTCTTAATCATCCTTTTGTGATTTCCAGCCCTGTGTCATAACGGTCTGAGAGGGAAGTCTGAATAATCTCTATGTGTGTTAAATTACACAGATTCAACTCGTGGCCCTGCATGTGGTCTGTCTTTGAGTATGTGCCATGTGAACTTAAGAAGAATGTGAGAAATCTGTGAATTTGCAACTTGCTTTTGTTGCCTCATCCTTTAACTTGTGTATTTCCCTTCAGCGTGTTGCCTTTATCTTCTCTATCATTTCATCCTTTTTCTGTATTGCTTCCCTCATATCCTGTAAGACTCTAAGCAGCATTCTGAAGATTTCTTTCTGTGGCAGATCAATGTCTGCCTCTTCTACAAAGGTTGTTAGTTTCAGGACATTCTCTGACATTTGATTTTTTCCCCATTTTCTTGTTGAGGCAGATTTCTGTTTACATGTCATTTTTTTAGGAAATCAGCACCATTTTCCTAGGAGTCAAAGAGCTCTGGGATCTCTCTTTGAGAGGTTGGTAGGAATGCTTCTGAAGACTGCTTGTAACCAACTGTCCTAGGACCTTTATCCCAATGGGGTTTTACTTTCATCCTAGCCTATTGGTATTCCTTTGTTTGAAGGGCAGGTTGGATGGCCCTTTCAGTCATCAGGCTCCGTGGTCAGCTGCTTTGCCTTTGATCACCACTTGGGCTTCTGTAGGAGCCTATTTGAGGCTATGAAAGCCACCTGTAGCTGCACAGACTATGGACTGAAGGTAAGTGGTGGCCAACATGTTGGAATGTGAAATTCAGGGGATGTGAGGGGTGGTCTGTGCCCAGTTAGAGGCACTGTGGTAGGACACGTGGGTGGGGAAAAGGCCCCAGCTGCATATGTTAGCTTAGCATGCAGCTCCACAGCTCTGAGCACAGGAGGTGAGAGAGAAATGGGCAGATCAGGGAAAGGGCAGGAAGGAGAAGGCTGGTCTTAGAGGAGGGATTTGCTATCAGGTGGCAGGAGCCCCCTGGGCCATTTGGGATGTCAATCCACAGCTGGAAGCACCGTCATTCAGCAGCTGAAAAGCTTGGAGCACTGAGGCTGGAGCATGGGAAGACAACTGGGGTTGATAGCCATAAGATATGCAGCAGGTTCGGTGGCGTGGGATGGACCAGTCCATGCAGCAGGCCAAGGGGCCCTGGGACTCCATAGTGGGTTCAGGACACAGGATAGAATTCAGCTCTCGGTTCAGGGAAGCACTCGGGGCTGTTGCAGAGATTAACCAATGGCCTCAGTTCCCCTATTGGGCTCCCAGATCTCCCCATTCACCGATCCCCCTGGAGCTCCCAGTACGAGCTTCCTACTTGGGTGTCATCTTGCCTGAAGTCCTATGTAGCTCTTTCTTATCCATATATTAAAGACACTCAATTTGCTTCTGTAATCATCTTGGCCAAATACACCATATATAAATATTTTTCCTGGAAGTGACATATGCCATGCCCACTTATTTTTAATTTGCCAGAAAAAGTCACAAGACCCAACCTAAATTAAAGAAAAATAGGAAGAAGTATGATTTTCCTCCAGTGTGTAGAGGGGAGGCAGATATTGATGCACAGGTATACAATACACAACAGGCATAATACTTTCTACTTTCATACACTGTTGTATATGTTTTGTATTGTTAGGTGCCATTGAGCTGTTTCCAATTCATAATGACCCTATGTATAACAGACCAAAATAGTGCCCAGTTCTGGACTATCCTCACAATAATTCTTATGTTTGAGTCCATTGTTACAGCCACTCTGTCAATACATCTTGTTGAGAGGCTTCCTCATTTTTGCTACCCCTCTACTTGACCAAGCATGCTGTCCTTCTCTAGGTACTGGTCTCTCCTGACAATATGTACAGAGTATGTAAGATGAAGTCTTGCCATTCTTGCCTCTAAGGATGTACTTCTTACAAGACACATTAATTTGTCCTTTTAGTAGTCCAAAGTACTTTCAATATTCTTTACCAGGACCACAATTCAAATGCATCTATTTTTTCATAGGTCTTCCTTATTCAATGTACAACTTTAACATGCAAATGAAGCAACTATAAATACCATGGCTTGGGTCATAGTCACCTTAATCCTCAAAGTAACTATTCTTGCTTTTCATACCCTAAAGAAGTGTTGGACCATAGATTTGCCTAATGCAACTCACCTTTTGATCTCTGGACTGCTGCTTCAATGAGCATTGATTGTAGAATCAAGCAAGACAAAGATCCTTGATAACTCCAACCTCTTCTCCATTTATGTTTATCTAGTTGTAAGGATTTTTATCAGGTTTACATTGAGTCCTGAGCCATACTGAAGGCTGCAATACTTGATCTTCATCAGATTTTCCAGAGGTACAATTTGAGAACTGCCTTAAAGATCTCAGAGTAGGAAAATGAAGAATTTTTTTAATGCAGGGATAAACATATGGTAAATAGATTTAAACAGGTAAAATTTAAAAATAGAACAGGATAGGAAATCAATAAGCAATGACATTTACATGCTTACTCAACTAGAGGGGCAGCAAAAATGATATTAGCTTTTTAAAAGATGAAAAAAAAAACCCATCCTAATTAAAGCCCACATTTAAAAATGCCAATAATTATTGTGCATTAATAGATAAAAATCTAGACAAACTCAGCCAATATTTTCTACTGGTCTCTTAAAACTCCATATTCAAGATTTTATCACCTATCTTAGAATAAAATATGAAAGCTTTGCCAAAAAGTAAAGTCAGGAGAATGTTCTCTTCTCCCATGTGTCTAGGGTATCACTAATGCCCTTGTTCCTTAGATCAGTGCCTTTAACACAGGAATCGCCAAGTGCACACAACAGATACTAGCTTGTTTTCATTGGAACTGGTGCATCAATACACAAACGTACCTGAGCCAAACAAAAAGAGCATAGATGCAAGGTGAGAAACACAGGTGTTGAAAACCTTGGACCTCCCTTTAACTGAAGTGATATTCAGAATGATGTCAATGGTAAACCATACAATATCATGAGAACCAGAAGAGAAGCCAAACCAATGATCACTATGAGCATAGATGTTATAACTTGTAAAAAAAATATATATATTTCAGAGTAAGATAAGATCATCAGTTGAGCACATCTCAGAATAGTTCATGACAGATGGCCCATGAAATATAGCTGAAGTAAGCCATATAATTGGATAAATGAGCTAATGGATCCAGTTATGTACAATCCTGGCATCAGACAGACAGAAAGTAGGGGATATGATGGCTATGTGGAGCAAAGGCCTACAAATATCAATATAATGACCATAAGCCATGGTTGCAAGAAGATAGCACTTACAGCAAAGGTAGAGAAGATACACTTCTTGATGTACTCATAAAAGAGATGAATTTTAGCTCTTGGAAGAAGTCTGAGAGCATCTTGGGGCTGTGGAGAAATATAGCATATATCAAAGAAGGAAAGTTTAATGAGGAAGTAATACATGGGTGTGTGCAGATAGGAGTACATCTTGACCAAAGGGATAACACCTGGGTTCAAGAATAAGGTCATAAAGTAGATGCCCAGGAATATTTAAAACAGGACGACTGTGAGCTTTAGAAATTCAGAGAATCCCTAGAGGATGAACTTGGTAACTAGAGAGCTCTTCCTTCCTTCATCTATTGCCATGGTGATTGCCATGGTGCTCCTGAGATGCATAGGGGAAAAAAGAAAATCTCGTGTTATCTCAGAATTCTTGAGCTATTAAAATTAAATAGGAGATATCACTCTGTAACTCATTCCTCCAGGTTAAAAGGAAAAAGAAGCTACCCAAATGTTTTTATTTCTTAACGTTTTGTAAACTTTTTCTTAAAGTATAATCTACACGCACAAGAGGACATTGGCAGCAGTGTACAGCTACACTATTATTCCAAAAATAATATCGCATATTGAACATTTATTATGTTGTTAGTAGCTATGGACTCGTGCTGACTCCTGGAGACCAGGTGGTGCAGAACAAAATATTGCTCATCCCCGCACCATTTCTATGACAATAGGTATGGTCGAACACATTGTTGCAGGTACTTTATCAATTCACCTCACAGGACCAAAACGAAATAAACTCACTGCCATCAAGTGGATTCCAAGTATAGTGACCCTATAGGACAGAGTAGAACTGCCACTGTGAGTTTTCTAGATTGTAACTCTTTCTCTGCATAGAAAACTTTGTCTTTCCCCTATAGAGTGCCAGGTTTTTTCCAACTGCTGATCTTGTAGTTAGCAGCCCAACACATAAGCAGTAGCCCACCAGGCCTCCCTTCATCTCATTGAAGGTTTCTCATTTTTCACTGACCTTCTATTGAATTGAGAGTTCCCACTATTTTCACTCTCTATGTTAGCAAATATGTGTGCATTTCCAGTGATTGATATTTCTTGATAATGTGACCAAGGCAAGCAATATTTTTGTTTCTAGGGATCATTTCAAATTTGGAAGATAGCTATTTTTCCAACTGATTGGAAGAGAATCATCTTTGTACCCAGACCAACAGAAAGCACAAATTATAGAACAGTGTCATTAATATCACATTTTAAATCTTAATAGTTAGGCCCCCACTTGTCTGTCAGTTTTTGGAATTGTGGTGGCTTTTCTGTCGCTATGATGATACAAGCTACAGAATTTGTATTTCAAATACCATCAGAGTCACCCAAAGTGAGCAGACTATAGCAGAGCTTCCAGACTAAGAACAGACTATAAAAAGGAATAGGCTGTCTACTTCAGAGGAATTAATCACTGAAAACCTTATGGATAGCATCAAAATATTTTCAGCTACTGAAAACCAAATGAACAGAAGTAGAATATTGTCTGAGATAGTGCCAGAAAATGAACCCCTCAGGTCAGAAGGCACTCAAAATATAACTGAGGAAGAGCTTCCTTTTCAAAGTAGAGTTGATCATAATAATGTGGAATGAGTACAATGTGTGAGTAGAGCCTTAAGAATCTTGATTTGCTGTGGAGCATAACTCAAAATGGAAAGAAACAACTGCAAGCATTAATTCATAACTGGAATTTGGAATGTATGAAGTATGAGTCTAGGAAATTTGGAAGTTGTTAAAAATGAAATGGAACACATAAAAACCAATATTTTAGGCATTAATGTGCTGAAATGGACTGATATTGGTCATTGTGAATTAGAAAATGATACGGTTTACTCTACCACAATGACACAATCAAGAGGAATGGCATTACTTTCATTGTAAAAAAGAACACTGCTGTCTGTGATAG
This sequence comes from Echinops telfairi, assembly GCF_000313985.2. Taxonomy (NCBI): domain Eukaryota; kingdom Metazoa; phylum Chordata; class Mammalia; order Afrosoricida; family Tenrecidae; genus Echinops; species Echinops telfairi. Next base: position 3,094,397 of record NW_022111316.1, on the reverse strand, counting down.
GATGCTGTCTATCTGCATACAAGTAATTCCAATGAAAACAACTATAATTCAAATTCATACACCAAACACTAAAGCAAGTTAGGAAGAATTTGAATAATTCTACCCCTGTTGTCAGTCTGAAACTGAACAAACATGCAATCAAGAAGCACTGAGAATCATTGGTGATTAGAATTCAAAAGTTGGAAATAAAAATAAGAAACCGTTAGTTGGAAATTATGGTTTTGGTGATAGAAAGAAAGCTAGAGATTGCATGATAGAATTTTGCAAGACCAATTATTTGTTCATAGCAAATACTGTTTTTCAACACAGGGTATACACATGGACTAATCCAGATGGAATACACAGAAATCAAACTGACTACATCCGTGGAAAGAGACGATGGAGAAGCTCACTATCAGCAGCTAAAACCAGGCAAAGGCTGATTATGGAACCAATTGGTAGCTGATTAAGCTACCAATTGCTCATATATAAGTTCAGTGTGAACTTGAAGGCTCTCCCTGTCCAGAAGGAAGAAGAGTGATGAAAAATCAAAGACACA
>NW_022111316.1:3090395-3092323 GCF_000313985.2 Echinops telfairi | reverse complement strand
CTTTGTCTTCAGGGATCACGTCAGGAAGGTGAGCATCATGGAACGTTAGCTTAATAGAACAAAGTGGTCTAGCATTGAAGGAGTACTTGAGTGGAGGCCAAGTCCAGCTTTCTTCTATTTAAACTTACTTCAGTGGGTTCATGTTGTACTTGTCCTGCTGTGCTTGGATTACTTCACTTAGCATGATTTCCTCCAACTGATATTCATTCAATATCAACAAACGTTACAAACATTGTTTTCCACTTTTATCTAAATCATAAATTTACTCTATGTCATTACTTATATAATCTCCTTCCCAAACTACTATAGGTGGCAGTTGGGTCAAATGCTTTATGTGCCAAACGTGGATTTTTTTTCTTTCCAACAAGCACTGTTTCATTCACACCCACTGCCTAGCTTAAAGACACTTACAAATGTTAAAGTTTTAATATTTTTTACAATACTAAACCATTCACATGTACGAGTTACCATAACAGTTATGATAGATTATGCTATTAGGTAGAGAAATATATACATAAAGACTTCTGCCTGGAAGTGGAAGAAGATGCTATGCCCATTCGTGTTCTGCTTGCCAGAAAAGCTCACAAGACCAAGTCTAAATTCAAAGACATGAAGAAGTATGATTCCACTCCAGTGTGTGACAGAGAGGCAGATATTGATACACAATCTACTACTGGAGTAATAAGTTTCATTTTTTCACACACAGCAGTATATGGTTTGTATTCAGGATCTTAAGAGGTATCCATAATCAATAGTGTCAGGAAAAAAAGAATGCAGAGAAGTTAAGTGGAGAGGGGAAATAGAGTACCAGAAACGGAACAGGAATATAATTAAGGACACTATCAACACATTTCAAATAAGGTAACTAATGTCATTGAACAATTTGTGTAGAAATCATGCAGTGAGAAACTAATCAGTAAATGCAAGTACAGCCAAAATGCAATAAAATACGATTTCTTAAAAGATGAAAAGAAATAATCTGCATTACGATCCCCACCAAGACCTGAGGACAACATTCCTGCTCAGAACAGCCAATGCACAGAAATGACTATAGGGCCTACCCATCACAAGACACGACATCCCTCACTTACCCATAGAGCTACTGGGGATAACACTGATGACACAGTGTGGGAATTGTGCGCAATCGGACCCCACCAAACTGGGGTGAAACACTAAGGGTGTGCAACAGAGCAGCAAGGAGAGAAAAGCAATGAAGTCCCTGGGGAATACCAAAAATAGACTTCTGGGGCAGGCGGTGGCATCCCAGCAGACTCAACCACAAAACAACAAAGGTCAACAAACAGACCTGGAATTATTTAAAGGCTTTTCTCTTTTTGTCATTGGTTTATTTATTTTGTTTTCTTTCGCTATGTCTTATTTTTGTGTTTATTAGTGCCTCTGCATGTCCTTCTAGACAAGATAGGCAGGATAAACAATCCAGAGGAGAAAACAATGCGACCAACGGTTCCCTGGGGACAAGGGAGAGAAGGATGCTGGGGAAAGGAAGGGTGGTGTCAACAAACCCAGGGGTAAAGGAACAACAATTGATCTAAAATTGATGGCAAGGAGGGCATAGAATGCCTGGTGAGGCTTGATCAAAGACAATGAAGCCACGAGGAATTACTGAAACCTGAATGATAGTGGGACAAGAGAAAAGTAAAAGGAAATAGAGGAAAGAACTCAGAGGCAAAGGACATTTATAGAGGTCTAAATACAGACATGTACATATGTAAATATACTTATATATAAATATAGAGAAATAGTCCCATGTACATATGTGAAGTATAAAGGTAGCAGATGGACATTGGGCCTCTACTCAAGTACTCCCTCAATGCCAGAACACTTTGTTCTAATAACCTGGTGTGTTAGTCTGGGTACTTTAGAGAAACAAATCCAGAGAAACTCATGTATAAAAGAGAGTTTTATAT
>NW_022111316.1:3083883-3089059 GCF_000313985.2 Echinops telfairi | reverse complement strand
AAAAAAATCCTCATTTTAAAACACCAATAATTACTGGTCATTAGTAGATGGAAGTCTAGCCAGGCTCAGGTAAGTGGTACTAAAGTATATATATTTAAAACTAAATATTCATATTTATCACTTATCTTGGAATAAACTACACAAGATATGTAAGCCTTATCAATAAAATAATGTCAGGAGAAAATTCTCTTCTTAGATCTGATTAGGGCATCTTTGATTTCCTTATTTCTCAGGCTATAGATCAATGGGTTTAGCAGGGGAATCACCAAAGTGTATATAACCGAAGCTAGCTTGCTTTCGCTAAGAGAATCATCAGAACTGGGGCATAAATACACAAAAGAGCTTGAGCCATAGAAAAAAGTCACTGATGTCAGGTGAGAAGCACAGGTGTTGAAAGCCTTGGACCTGCCTTCTGCTGAGCTCATCTTCAGAATGGTGGCAACGATATAACCATAGGATACCATGATAACTAAGACAGAGGTCAGTGCATAGATCACTGTCATCACAGAAGTTATAACTTGTAAGAAAAATGTGTCAGAACAAGATAAGTTCAGTAGTTGGGGCAGGTCACAGAAGAAATGGTTAATGACATTGGGCCCACAGAATTGAAGCTGAAGTAAGCCACACAGTTGGATAAATGAGCCAAAGGATCCAGTTATGCAAGAGCCTATGAAGAGCTGTAGACAGAGAGTCGGGGACATGATGGCTGTGTAAAGAAGAGGACTACAAATGGCAGCGTATCGACCATAAGCCATGGACACTAGAAGACAGCTCTCAGTCAGACCAAAGCTAGAGAAGAAGAAGTACTGCACAGCACACCCCACAAAGGAGATGACTTTCTGCTCCTGGAAGAAGTCTGAGAGCATCTTGGGGATTGTGGAGGATACATAGCATATGTCTAAGAAGGCAAGTTTATTGAGGAAGTAGTACATGGGTGTGTGCAGATGGGCATCCATCTTGATCAGAGTGATCAGACCCAGGTTCCAGAATACTGTCATGAGGTAGATCCCTAGGAATGTTGAAAAGAGGATGACTCTGAGCTTTGGCAAGTCAGAGAATCCCAAGAGGATGAACTTGGTAACTGTAGTTCTGTTCCTTACTTCAGTTATTGTCATTGTACTTCTGAGACCTTCAAGGGGAAAAAAAATTCTTGTTATCTCAGTATTCCCAGTCGATTGAAAGCAAGTAGAACATGTTATCCTGTTACTGAGTCCTCCAGGTTACAAACATAAGAAGTTGCTCAAAAATTTTTATATATTAATTTTGGGGAAATGTGTTATTAAAGTATTACCTAGATATAAAAAATAATATATATAGCAGTATACAGTTCGACCAACATTGTGACTTGAAATAATATTGTGTATTAAATATTTGTTGCTGATATTGTTAGTAGCTGTGGAGTTGCCGCTGCCTCTGGAGCCCTTGTCTATAAAAGAACAAAGTGTTTTGCATAATTTCTATGATCATTAATGAGTGTAAGCACATTGTTGCAGATGTTGTGTCAATCTACCTCCTTGAGGGTCTTCTCATTCTCACTGACTTTCTGTCATTTTTCACTTACCCACTATGTTACCAAACTTGACATTCTCTTTTATCGCTTGAACTTGCTTGATGATGTGTCCAAGGTAAGAAATAAGTCTTACCATCCTTGCTTCTAGGAACAATTTAATTGTATTACTTCTAGAATTTATTTGCTCATTCTTCTTGAAGTCTGTGGTATTTTCAAGTCTTTTTTCCGAAACAATTCAAATGCATAAGTTTATCTTATTTTTTATGGTCTTTCACTTGCCTGCACATGACGTGATTGGCAAGACCAGGGGTGGGGCAAGGCAGAACTTAGTCAGCAAAATGACATCTTTATCTTTGGCTTTTTCAAAATTTAAACAGCTCTGTTGCAGCAGATTATGTTAAGTATATACAATATATTAAATATTATACATTACAATATGTCTGGAAAGCCCTGCCCCAATGACAGGGAATGGATTGAGGTGAGAAAAAGCAAGACAATTCTAAAATAAAAAGGAGAAACTAAATAGTTTGTTGAGGTAATGTAGAGGACTAATAACCTTTTCAAAAAATGGAAAATACCAGATAAAATATATTCATAACCTGCTTTGATGTAAAAAATTTTAACCCTAAGAAAAAATAGGATCCAGTGAGGTAGAAGAATATGAATCTGGCTTTTGTATTGAAGACACTTAGCAAACAAAGTGAACCTGGGTATAGATTTTTAGCTTATTGGACTCTGGCACCTAGAATAAAGGCCAAGTCAAGGTGGAAAACCTACAGAAGAGCCCATACAATGTTTGGGCTCTTCATCTCAAAGAATTTCTGGAATTTTTCTGTCTAAAAACCCTAATTTTGAAAGGAGAAGATGAAATTGATTTGAACTTACCACGAAATTTGTTGGAATACCCACTTGACACTATTTTAAATGCCTGGTCCACACAGTTCAATTTTACACTCCTTAGTATGCCTGAAAGAATCCCAAATGGTGATGTAGTTTAAAGAAATCCTGGGTTGAAAGAAGCCAGGATATCTTAACAGTCAGTCCATGGACATATTGTAGCAAATATACTATGAGATAAGGACCTTGTGGCTCATTGCAATGCTCAGCTTGTTCCTGAAGGAGCTCTGTGAAATAGATGACAGCAGAACTATATGATCATAAATAGTGTAGTCACTTCTGTAATTGCTTTACATTCTCTGGGTCAATTCTTCATCCTATTAAAAAATAAAAAAGATAACTAGCCAAAAAAGGCATAAAATTTGGAATTTATGAAACACATGCCTGTCATTTAGGTGACCAGCAAATATAGGAAGAAATGAAAGCAATCATTAGTCAGTAGAGTGATGCAAATCCACACAGCAATAAGATAGCTTCCCACCCCAGCAGTAATAGCAGTGATTAGTAAAACAGAAAACCAAGAAATGTTGACATTAGTGTGGGGAAGAATTGTAAATTGGTACAACCACTGTGGAAAATGGTATAGTGCTACCTGGAAACATAACAAATAGAGACCATGTGATCCATTCACCCCACTATTAAATATATATCCTTCATAATTAAGTGCTGTAACACAAATAGATACATGCACACCCATGTTCATCACAGCACTATTCACAATAACAAGAAGATGGAGACAATCTAAGTGCCCAACATGTGATGAACTGATAAACTGTGATACATGCGCAATGAGAGAGTACACATTATGGAATAACCATGAGTTTCATAACATAGATGGACCTGGAAGACATTATGCTGGGTAACATTATAGTCACAAATGGACAAATGGACACATTACAAAATGTCAGGAAAAGAAGCAGAAGAATCAGTTGGTGCATGGCTACCACTACTGGCCATTCCTATTGAGAACACGGTACAAGGTTCTGGACAGAGTAGGAGGAAACGAAAATTGCAAATAAAAAGAGCAGACTTCCTGGTTTAATAGAGACTAATGAAACCCCAGAGGCTATGGCCTTTAGGCAACCTTCAAACCTGGAACTGAACCTGGAGATCACCTTTCAGCTAACCAAGAAAGTGGACAATAATATCTCCGAGAAAGATATTCCGCAGAACAATCAAACATTTGAGACCATATGGACAGCATGGTCCAAAACAAAGCTCTAAGACAACATGAATCAGGAAAGGAGAAAAAAATAAAAATGAAGAATCCAGAGGGAAAGTGAGAAAAGTGCAGTTGCATACAGGAGATTGCAACGAATTCCATGCGGGAAAATATGTGTAACTACCAAACTCTGTAATCTTTCACCCAAAACACAGTAGCACGTTCAAAAACACAAACAATGAAAACACTCTTTCTGAAGAAGTCCAGGGTATGAAACGGAATTCATAGTGACAGTAGAAAATGCTGTAACTAAACAATAACTCTCTGTTGTGAGGTGTCCTCAAATCAGTTGTCTCAGCATAGAGAGTAAGCACTGGCCAGGTCAGCACCCTCTTCATCATTGCTGTTCAGCCCGTTGTTGCAGTCACTCCTTTTTATTTTACCAAGCATGATGTCCTGTGCCAGGAACTGGTCTATCCTGATGACATCCATGTCTATCCCTCTTTTTCCGTTTATCATGATGTGGTCTAGTAGTCCCATTGTGAGGATTTGTGTTGTCTTTATGGTGAGTTGTAATCCATACTGAAGTCTTGGGTATTCATCAGCTAGTACTTCAGGCCCTCCTGCCTATTAGCAAGCCAGGTGTGTCATCTGCATAGTGCAGGTTCTTAAAGAATCTCCCTCCTGTCCAAGTTATCATTTATCTATTGACTAAATATGGTGAAAAGAAACAACCCTGACACATACCTTTTTTTATTTTAAACCGTGCAACACCCTCTGCTCTCTTCCTGCAGCTGCCTCTTGATCTATGGACAGGTCCCACATCAGTACACTGAAGGGTTCTGAAATTCCCACTCTTTACAATGTTATTTATAATCTGTTATGATCCACACAATAGAATGCCTTTGCATAGTCAGTAAAGCACAAGTAAATGTCTGGCATTTTCTGCTTTCAAACAAGATCCAGCAATATCCTCTTCTGAATCTGGCTTGAATTTCTGGCAGCTCCCTTTCCATGTACTGCTGCAACTGTGGCTGAAATATTTTTAGCGATTTTTATTTGCTTATAATATTAATTATATTGTTTGATAATTTTGGCATTCTTTTAGATTACACATGGAATGGGCACAAATATAGACCTCTTCTAATTGGGACCAGCTAGCTGTGTTCCAAATTTCTTGACATAGATGCATCCATTTTCCAACATTTCAATTGGCATTTGGTCAATACCTGGAGCTGTGTTTTCAATATGTTCAGAGCAGCTTGGACTTTCTCCTTTTGTACCATTGGTTATTGATCTTATATTAACTCTAGAAATAGTTTAATGCTGACCAGTTCTTTTTTGGTAAGTAACTGTATTTTACTTCCATATTTTGATACTTCCTGCATCATTTAATATCTTGTCCATTCAAACTGGCTGCCATTGAGTCAAACCTGACTCATAGCCACGCCATAGGACAATCTAGAACTGTCTCTTCTTTGTTTATAAGACTGCAACCCTTTGGAAGAGTAGAAACCATTATCTTTCACTTGAGGAGTGGTTTGTGGTTTTGAACTGCTGACCTGTGGTTTGCAACTCAATGTGTAACCCACTAAGCCACCATAGAA
>NW_022111316.1:3075413-3083560 GCF_000313985.2 Echinops telfairi | reverse complement strand
AAAAAAAAATGTCTTCGGGCTTTTCCAAATATCCCTAGGAGGTGGGGGTGAGATGAAAGGGCAAAATATTCTCTATCTGAGAATAAATTTTCTCAATCATTTTCCCACAATGACTAGTATTAAAAGATCTTAATCAAAGTTGAGTAACAGGCAAAAGGAGAGTCTTCACAACATTAATTTTAAAAAAAGTAAAGTAAAAGAGGACAGAAAAGAATGGCTGATAAAGAAAATCCATTAAAATGATTGTCTAGTAGTCGGTTTAAGACATGGAAAATAAAAAAGAATAGTATATAAATTATCAAAGGGATATGGGGAGAGAGGACGGGGGAGAAAGGGGGTAAAATGAGCTGATGCCTGGGGTTCAAGTAGAAAGAAAATGTTTTGAAAAAGATGATGACAACATATGTACAGATGTGTTTGACAAAATGGATATATGCATGGATTGTGATAAGAGCTGGAAGAACCTGCAATAAAATAAAATTTAAATTTAAAATGTCTCAAAAAATGATTGGTTCAAACATGCTGCCATAAAGTTAACAAATACCTATTCTTTAAAAATTGATGCTGAGATATGAAGACTTAAGAGAGAGATGAGAAGTCAACAGAAGTGAATGAAAACTGAATCTGCAGAACTCAACTACACAGGAGGGGGGGAAAGCACCACCACAGAAGACAGAAATGAAGTGCATGTAACAGAGAGCAATGAAGACAACAATAGATCGCTAAAAACACTACAAAGGACATGGAAAACAAGCTTGAGAAAAGTAAAAAAAAAATTGGAAGGAAAAAAAACTTTAATTAGAGAGAAAAGCCTACAGATAGGACACAAAATAAATATATTATAAACACATTTGGTATCTCAAGGAAGTAAATCAAAGTAATATAATAGGACAAAAGTGAACAATAATTCAATAATATGTTCCTAAAATAGTTAAGGACTTAGACTTACAGATTGAACGTATACATCTTGTTTCAGGGTGGGAGTGGGGGTGGGAGGATATCAGTATATAGTGATCAACACTAGGTCATCTCCTGGTGAATTTACTGGAATTCAAAGATTGAGAAAGAACTCTGAACATCCAGAAAAACATTTTAATTACCTTTAAGAAGAAAAACTCATATATTGAACTCTACAGTAACATTCACATATAAAGAAGGTAAAAACAGTGCTTATAAATCATGACAAGCAGGTTGGTGGTAGCATTATAGATACACAAATACACTCTTCAGCCATTCAGAATGAAAATGTAAAGCTTTATGTCCTGACAGTAAAAATATGCAAGCTGTAGGGAGTGGGAAAGCAGGTTACAGATTGTCGATTTAGTATCTGAAAGGATAAAAAAAAAGATAAATTGAATCTCAACCTCATTTACATAAAAATCAACTCCATGAACATTAGATACTTAAATTTTAGGATTATGGAAGATAAATTAGGAGATGACCTTCCCATCATTGGACTAGGTATAACTTGCTATATAAGAAACAATAACCACTAATTATAACAAAAAAATTGATTTAATCTAACTAAAAATAAGAATTTTTCTTCCAAAGGAAGCTAAAATGAAAAAAAATTGCTGGATTAAAATGCATTAAAATTTTCATTAAAAAAAGACACAAAGGCAGATATGTTAACTTATTTTAGCACAACTGACCATATTCAGAATATATAAGAATATTCACATCTCAATATAAGAGCGACCACCCAACAAAAAAAGACATTAAATAAGCACTTGGGTCCTCTGTAAACTGAACCTGGGTCAGGTCCCCATATGAAGGATCATAATGAGAATAAAATCTTCAGAATTCAGCTATATGGGGGGGGGCGGATAAAGAAAAAACACCACAGAACACTGAAATGAAGCTCAGGTAGTCAACAGAAATGAGTAAGGAAAAACCTACACGTGTTTTAAAACACAGCAAATAAAGGACTAATGAATAGTAACCACAAACTAAAGACCTGATTCAATTGCAGGGCTATAGTTTAATCTATTCACCTTTCTCTTGTAAGAAGAGATAAACTGGAACCTGAAGGAATTGCTACCAAATATTACACAATCCAGTAAATCTGAGATTGGGGTGGACTGTAGTGGATGCTCTATGTACAAGCCAGACTCTATCCTCAGGACTAAAGCACTCATTCTCCCACAGAGCATTTGAGCCTGATGACTCTACTGAGTGTCTTCCCAGGAATTCCCTTTAGGCACCTCACTAAAGGTCATGACCCTCCGAAGGCAGGATAACTTGAGGTCATCTTCTTTCTACAGTTCCCATGGGAACCCCTGAGGCTTTTTAAAAAAATTTCACTGTGATTCACTTTTGCCCAAATCTATTTCTTCCACCTCCTACCAAGTGTTCAACCTGAGAAAATTTCCCATTTAATTTCTTTCAGGCAAGTGTTACTCTCACAGCTCATTTCCAAGGGATCACAACCTAAAACAACCACTTTTAAAAGCAATGAAGTCAAACAAACATACAGCAACATAGCAATTCAGTATGGCCCAGCAATTCAACTTCTGGATCTATACCTTAAAGAAATTGATAAGCATTGGACACATATATCAAACTGCTCATAGTAGCATTGTTTGTATTAACTCAAATTGGAAACAGCCCAAAGATCCATTCAGGTGGACTGGATCTATAAATTGTGGTCTGAGTCCTAAAACATACTGCTATATAAAAATGAACAAATTAGGAGGGCAAAATTACAATGAAGAACCTTACAAATATAATATTTAGTCAAAGAAGCAAGGCTCAAAATTACACTTCAATAGGACTCCAATAGGAATACAATTATATTGCCCAGTGATGTATTCATAAATTGTAAAGTATAAAGCAAAGAAAAGAAGCAGACATATATGGTGGATACAGAAGCTGTTTTGGTTCAGGAAGGCACAAAGGGCTTCTGGGATGATGCTGGTGTACCTAATACCCTGATCTGAGCTGTGGTAGTTGTCCAAATGTTCTCTCTATCACCTTATGTTGAATGCATTTTTGTATCAGTGGGACAATTTTACCAAAAACATTTAGTGTTGAAAAATTATTTAAGAAGGATCATTTCTCCCACCATCCTGGGCCATTCTTATGAATGTTTTTATATTTGAACTCATTGTTGCCATTCCATTATAACCTCCAATTGTCAATGGTGTGACTTTTATCAAAATTGCTTTATTCCTCTGAGCCTCACTTCCATCCTATATTAAGTGGTGATAGTAATAGTCACCTTTTAGGGTCATACGGAAGGCAGTGCTACCACATACTAGGCTTTTGATAAAAATTCATTGTAATAAGAGTTTATTATCCTGTTATTGTTGTGATTGTTAGCTAAAGGCCATTTAATGAGTCACTCCAAGTTGGAATTAGCAGAAGCAAAAAGGATGACTATTTAATATCTGACATCAATGAGCATCAATACGGCATGAACTCCAGACATCTCCAACCCTCCATGCCCATTCTGCAAAATGACTAATGTTGAGCATTCTAGACAGGATGGTGTGTGTTTAGCTAAAAAGACTTTAGTTTCTGTTAAAATACAAGTCATTTTTGTGTGGTGCAATATGAGAAAATAAAAATTAGTAGTATTTGGAAAGGGGGGAGGGTATATAATGGGGTTTTCTGAGGAGAATAAGACACTGCGAAAAAAGAGGAAAATAAGCAAACCGACTTGTTGCCATCAAATGAATTCCAACTGATGGTAACCCATGTGCTATAGAGTAGAATTGCTCCATGGGGTTTTCTTGGCTGTAATATATTTGGTAGCAGATTGCCAACCTCTCTTTGGCAGCACCGCTGGTTAGTATTCGATCGCAAGCTCCATAGGATAGGGAGGTGCTGCTGGAGAGTTGGAGTTTCTGGAGATCATTTGTTTTAGGGCATTCCTGTCAGTATTACTTACTCTGATAGTACTGGTAATTCTTCACCTGGGTAAAGTGTGACAGGGCCATCAATCTGCTGCCTTCTTTTGGTCCTCTTTCACAGCTTCCCCCTGGGTTCTCAAGAGACCACCTAGATTTTTTTCAGCAGAGGTTCTCTTAAATGTTTCCTTAGGGTCTAATAATGAGAAGAGGAGACAATTAACGGAAAACAATGCTTTCCATTAATTGTTCTCTAGGGTGTTGGAGAAAAGAAACTAGTGGTGACTTTTCTTAGTTAATTCCATTATTCCATTACTTCATCCTATCAGGAAATTTTATTGCATTTTTATGTTGTTAGGAGCCATCAAGTTCATTTCAACTCACAGTAAGCCTGTGTACAACAGTACAAAATACTGCCCTGATCTGCGCCATCCTCACAATTATTGTTATATTTGAACCCATTGTTGGGGCCTCTGAGTCAATTCTTCTAGTCAAGGGTCTTCCTCTCTCTTGATGTCCTGCTCCTTGATCGAGCATTCTGGACCCAGGACTGATCCACAGTCTGTGAGATGGAGTCTCATCATCCTTGCTCCTAAAAGCTATTCTGCCTGCACTTCTTCTAAGACAGAAAGTTGTCTATTTTTCTAAAAGTCCGTGGTAACTTTCAGTAATCTTCAGTAGCACCATCATTCATATGCATCACTTCTTCCGTCTTCCTAATTCAATGCTCAACTTTCACATGTAATACGAATCAGTTGAAAATACCACGGTGGGGCACATGTAGCTTAGTCCTCATTGTAATGTCCTTGCTTTTAAACACTTTGAAGCAGTCGTAAGCAGCAGATTTACCCAATGCAATGCATCATTTCATCTCTGAACTACTGCTTCCGTGAGAGTTGATTGTGGATCCAAGCTAGATGAGATCCTTGACAATTTCAATCTGTCTTCATTTAGCGTAATGTTAACTATTATGTTTCGGTATAAGGATTTGGGTTTTCTTTACATTAAGTTGCAATCCATACTGAAGGTTGCAGTCCATAATCTTGATCTTAATCTTAATCCTTGGTCTTTTTCAACAAGTACTTCAAATTCTTTATTTCAGAAAACAATGGTATGTCACATTCAAAGAAGCTGATAAGCCTTCCTCCAGCCCAAAGCCAAATTCTTCTTCATATAGTCCAGTTCTTAGAATATTACTCATCATATAGAATAATTATGGTGAAAGGCTAGAACCTTGACACACACATTTCCTTTCTCTGTTTAACAACTGCCTCTTGGTCTGAATGCAGGATCCTCATGAGCACAATGAAGACTTCTCATTCTTCTCAATGTTATTCACAGTCAAATACCTTTGCATAGCCAAAACACACAAATGAACTTATTCCTGGTATTCTCTGCTCAAAGCCATGTTCAATCTGACATCAGCAATGCTATATCTCCTGACATATCCTCTTCTGAATTTGACTTAAATATCTGTCAGCACTTGGCTGATGTACTGCTGACACCTTTGTTGAATGATCTTCAGCAAAATTGTAGTTGCATGTGATATATTTCATGTTGTTTGATCATTTCTGCCTTTGGTTGTGTTACCTTTCTTTGGCATAAGTATGAATATGGATTTCTTCCATTCCGTTGGTCAGGTAGTTGTTTATTCAATTTCTTGGTGTAGATTAGTGAGTGTTCCCAGTGCTTCATCAGTTTGTCGAAACATCTCAATTGGTATTCTGTCCGTTCCTGGAGACTTGTGCCTCACGAATGCCTTCACTGCGGCTTTGGAATTCTTCCTTCCATACCATTGGTCCTTGATCATGTGCTACCTCTTGAAATGGTTGAATGTTGATGAGTTCTTTTTGGTAGAATGACTTCTTGTATGCCTTTCATCTTCTTTCGGTGCATCCTGCATCTTTCAATATTTAACACATAGAATGTTTTCACATTGGAACTCAAGGCTTGAATTTTTTCTTCAGTTCTTTCACATTAAGATATGCTGAGCATGCTCTTTTTGGGGGAGGGGTGCTTTCTGCTTTCAGATCTTGGCACATTTCCTTATAATACTTTACTTTGTCTTTTCAAGCTGACCTTTGGAATTTGCTGCTCATAATTTTTGCTTCATTTCTTCTATTTCCTTTAGCTATTTGATGAGACGAGCATGTTTCAGGGTATCTTTTATTATCAACTTTGATCTTTCTTCTTTCCTGTCTTTCTAATGACCAATTGTGTTCTTCATGTATGATGTTCTTGATGTCACTCAACAGGTCATTAAGTCTTCTGTTATTTGTGTTTAATGAGTCAAATGTATTTTTCAGATGCTCTCAGAATTCGGGTGGGATATATTCAAAATTATATTTTGGCTGCTATGGATTTGTTTTAATTTTCTTCAAAGTCAACTTGAACGTACCTATGAGCATTTGATGGCACATTCCACAGCCAGCTCTTGGCCTCATTTTGGCTGCTGATACTGAACTTGTCTCCCTATTCTCCCCACTCACCCTTTGCAATTGAGTCGATGTTGAATCATAGTCAATTTGATTCCTGTGTATTACATCTGGTGAATTCCTCATATACAGCACCCCCCCTCCATTTATATTGCTGAAAGAAATATTTGTAACGAAAAAGTTTTTGATCTTGTAAAATTATCTCTCTCTTTTTTCCGATCTTTCCTCTGTTTATTTTTTTTATTTTAAAAATAATTTTATTGGGAGCTCATACAACTCTTATCACAATCCATACATACATCCAGAATTCTCTTATGCAGAGAATTTATCCATCCATATTTCTATGGTTCAATTTACTTTGGCATTTTGAGTATCTTCTGATCTGTGGGACTCACCTTCCAGTACTGTATCTGACAACGATCAGCTCTTGTTTTTAAAGTTTTAGATATATCAGACAATGTTATGAAGCTATTTAAATAATTTTGAGTGGTGGACTACTCAGAAGTGGAAACCTTATTCCTTTTTCATAGTCCAGTTTGTGTCTGGTAGCTCTGCTGAAACCCAATAACCTTTGGTGACCCTGTTGGCAATTGGTGAACTGGTGGAATAGTTTTCAGTCATCATAGCAAAATGAAAACCACCACGTTAAGACAGACGGACAGACTAACGGTGGTATAATTTTTATAATACTTGTTATATCAGACAGTATTGTGAGACCTCCACACTTATTAACTCCATCTTGCAATAGCCTGGACTCATTTGACACATGTGAAAGCAGAGGCACAGGAAGGTTAAGTGCCTTGTGTAAGGCCACCCCACTAATCAGTGACAGAGCCAAGTTCACACTCAGTCTGTGAAGCTATAGAGTCTGCCTGTGGTATATGTTCCTGACTCTAAGACTTAGCTGGTTCAAATTCTAAGCTTTTCAAGTTTTAGAGCAAGAGGGGAGCTTTATGTATATCCAGAAGTAGCATCTTTAATTTCACTTTCATGGTCAATTTTGAGTGCATAACCACAAAGCACAAGGTAAATAAAACGAATGGCACATTGTTGCTTTTGCAATTGTCAGGTGCCTACAAGTTACTTCAGATTTATAATGACCCTATAACAAAATAATAAAATACTGTCTTTTCCTGGACTATCCTCACCGTTGTTATGATTGAGCCCAGAGTTGCAGCCACTGTTGGTTCATATTGTTGAGCCTCTTTTGCTTTTCATTGACACTCTACCAAGCATGATGCTGTTGTTTTAGGACTAGTCCCTCCTGATAACTAGTCCATAGCACGTGAGGCAAAGTCTTGCCATCCTTACTTCTAAAGAGTGTTCTGACTGAAATTCCCAGTATGGATTTCTTTATTCGCAGGCAGTCCATGGCATAGTCACCATTCTTCACCAACACGATAATGCAAAGGCATCAATTCTTCTTTGAAGAATTTATGCATATAAAAAAGACTTACATACTTTGGACATATTGTCCGGAGAGCGCAGTCCCTGGAGAAGGACACCATGCTTGGTAATTGGAGGGGGAGTGAAAAAGACGAAGGCCCTCGACACAATAGAAGGGTACAATGGCTCCACCAATGGGCTCCAGCATAGGAACAATGGTGAGGATGGCGCAGGACTAAGCAAGGCTTCATTCTGTTGAACACAGGGTCACTATGGCTCAGAGCTGACTTGATGGCACCTAACAACATAGGTTCCAAATTAATACAATTTATTGTTCTGAAATTCTCATTCTTTGAAACGTTATCCATAATTTGTTACGATCCACACTGTCAAGTACCTTTGCATAGTCAATGAAACAAAAATAAATATGTATTTTATTTCTACTTCCAGCCAAGATCCATTTGATATAGACAAT
>NW_022111316.1:3073166-3074646 GCF_000313985.2 Echinops telfairi | reverse complement strand
ATTTCCTTTAATTGTCTAGACACCTAGCATTTGGTGAATTTTTGGCATAGACAAGTGAACGCTTCCATTTATTCTAACATCTAAATGTGTATCCTATGAATTCATGTATACTTGTTTTTCACCAAAGCCTTCAGTTCAGTTTGGACTTCTTCTTTAAGTCCCATTGGTTCTTGATCGTGTGCTACCTCTTTAAATGGTTGAACATTAACAAATTGATTTTGGTAAAATGACTATGTATCCCTTTCATCTTCTTGTGATTCTTCCTTTGACATTCAATATTTCCCCTTAGATTCCATCAATATTGCAACTTGAAGCTTGAGTATTTTCTTCAATTCTTTCAGCTTAAGAAATATTGACTATGTTTCCCTCCTTTGGTTTTCTGACTCCATGTCTTTCCTTTTTCTTTGTGACACTTTGTATTGCTAGTGTTCAGGAAATGCTAGCATGATTATTGTTTTTCTCCAGTTGTTCTTATTGTTCTAGGCTGTTGAGTTGATACTGATTTATAAAGATCCAATAAGAGAAAGCAGAATCCACAGGGTTTTGTAGTCTTTAAATTTCCAAGGTCATACTCTCTTAATTGTTTTATTTTCTGATATAAATGAGGCAGACTAGCAAAAGAAACTCCATTTTTGTAAGCTGCTAAGTAACTTGCCTGCTCCTCCCATCTCAGAAAGTTGACTGCTAGTTGACCTGCCCATTCTCCTTCCTCTTATGGGAAAGTCTCTGCTGGTGATTAATTTTAGTATGTATTCCCATGTTCCCAGGTTCTGGACACCATAATTAGTTTTGACTATTCTTCAATATATCATTTGTTCTGATTCAATATTGTTCCCTTTGATGTGATCTGGGTGGTGTAGTTATGGTAACCAGGATGTTATAGTCAATTTTGGTATTGTTCCATTTATGATAAGGAGTGTTCCTTGTAATGCACGCTTGCTCTCCTTGAAGTTACCAAAATGTTATAATCAATGATCTACCTTGTAATGCTCCCTTACCCTAAAGAATAGTAACATTAATTTTGCTTTCTGCTTCTGTTCACACTTGCTTAAATCTTAGACAGAAGATAAATGAGTTTTTTGTCTTTAAAAGATGGACTGAAAAGTGAACTCAGGAATGCAATCAAGAATCTCCTTTAGATTCTAGCAGTCTGGTTATAACCGAATAAAGACCCTTCTAAACTTTCCTCTAGTTCCTAAATGGATCCCCTCCCACTCCCACACTATCATGATCCCAATTCTACCTTACAAATCTGGCTAGACCAGAGGATGTACACTGCTACAGATAGGAACTGGAAACACAGGGAATCCAGGGCGGATGATCCCTTCAGGACCAATGGTGTGAGTGGCAATACTGGGAGGGTAGAGGAAGGATGGTTTGGAAAGGGGGAACTGATTACAAGGATCTACATGGAACCTCCTCCCTTGGGGATGGACAACAGAAAAGTGGGTGAAGGGAGTCGTCGGACAGTGCAAGATAT
>NW_022111316.1:3059964-3072308 GCF_000313985.2 Echinops telfairi | reverse complement strand
CCCCCAGTCTTGGAGGGCTGTGCAGGGGCTTTTTCCCAACACAATCACAGCTTGCTGCTGCCATCTCAGGGAAGGGACAAAACCCTTACAGCTCCATAGGCAGGGATCGGGACACAGCTACATTGCTGCTTTTGTTTCCCTCTCTTCACTATATCTCCACAGAGTCTCAGCTGGCCTACTTTTTAATTTTTTTCCTCCTCTTCATCTATTTCCTGTTCTTTCACACTCCACCGCTGACCTTCAGACCACTTCACTTAGCCTAGGGCATTTATGCTTGCTCCACACCCAGCTAGGTGAGCTTCACCCTGTGTAGCTAGCCCAAGGCTGGGAAAGCCCTGTTGACCTCCACCAAGGAATACTCTGCCCAACTTCTTACCCAGGAACGTCTGCCTGTGTCCCTGGGGGTCTAAGGCTGCTAGGCCACCACTCATCAACATGCCAAGCTGCTGCAGAAACCTCTGAACAACCTCCACCACACCAAAGCAGGCAACCCACCAGCCTTCTTGGGCACTCCCCTGAGACAGAAGCCATAGGAGGATAAAGTGGTAGGTTAATTCCATAGTGAAATTAGCTGTAGGTAATTTGAAGAAGCATTCCTACAAGTCTCCCAGAGAGAGCCAGTGCTCTTCAACTTCCTAGAAAATGGCACCTGTCTCCTCTAAAAAAACATAACAGAAACAGCCATCAGCCCCAATGACCTCAATGACAAAACAGGAGAAACAAAAGGCAATGGCAGAAGATGTTGCGAACATAATGACATGCATAGAAGAAGCAGACATTGAAAGCCACAGAAAGAAATTTTCAGAATGCTCCTTGGAGTAATACAGAAAATGGATGAAGATAGAGGAGATAAAGGCCTTACACCAAAGGGAAATACAGGAGCTTAGGGAGGAGATAACAAAAACCAGTAGCAGAAATACGGACCTCAAGAATTGACTGGAGGAAGCAGAGAAATGCATCAGCGACTTGGAGGACAGCCAAGCAGACTTTAACAAATGCAAAAGAAAAATCTAATAATATCATCAGAGAAGCTGAAGAAAAGTTAAGAACTATGTCTGATGCTATGAAGTGCAACAACATTAGAATTATTGGAGGAAGACACAACAAAAAGTCTTCTGCAACAATAGTGAGTGAACTCTTGGAGGAAAACTTCCCCAGCTTAATGAATTAAAACCAGGCAACCATTCAGGAGGCTGAAAGAACACCAGCTAGACTGAATCCCAAGAAGAAGTCACCAAGGCACATAATAGTTAAGCTATACAACTTTGAGGAAAAGGAGAAAATCATGAGAGGAGCTAGGGAAAACAAGCAATCACATATGAAGGTTCCCAACTAAGAATATGCTCAGATCTATCAGCAGAAACTATGAAGGTGGAGAGAATAGAGTAACATATTCCAAAAATTGAAGGAAAACAATGCAAACCCAAGAATACTAGCCCTGAATATCAATGGCCTGAACTAAGGCATAAAAGACTGAGATGAGCAGACTGGCTTAGAAAACACAACTCCTCGATCTGCTGCCTACAGGAGACACATCTCAAGGCTAAACACAAAAACATGCTGAGAATCAAAGGCTGGAGAAAAGCATACCAAGGAAACAGCAATTCAAAAAAATCAGGGGCTGCAATCCTAATCTCGGATAAAATTGACCTCAAAGTGCAAACCATAAAAAGAGATAAGGAGGGACACTATATAATGCTCAAGGGAAGGGTAGACAAAGAACCACTAAGCATTGTAAACATATATTCCCCGAATGAGAGACCCACTGAATACATCAAACAAACACTCCAAAAGATGAAAAAAGAAACCATAGCCTCAACAATTATAGTGGGTGACTTCAATACACTGCTCTCTGAGAAAGATAGATCACAGGGGAAGAAACTCAACAAGGAAGCTAGAGATCTAAACACTACAATTAGACAATTCAACCTGAGGAAAGTCAAAGGAAATAGAGGAAAGAGCTGGGAGTCAAAGGGCATTTATAAAGGTCTAGATAAAGACATGTACATATGCAAATATATTTATATATGAGGATAGGGGAATAGATCTATGTGCATATATTTATAGGTTTAGTATTAAGGTAGCTGAAGGACATTGGGCCTCCACTCAAGTACTCCCTCAATGCAAGAATACTTTGTTCTATTAAAGTGGCATTCTATGATGCTCACCTTCCCAACTCAACCGCTAAAGACAAAGCGGGGGAATAAGCAAATGTGGTGAAGAAATCTGATTGTGCCCGGCTATCAACAGATATAGTGTCTGGGGTCTTAAAGGTTTCAAGGTAAACAAGCGGCCATCTAGCTCAGAAGCAACAACGCCCATAGAGGAAGCACACAAGCCTGTGCAATCATGAGGTGTCAAAGGGATCAGGTATCAAGCATCATCAGAACAAAAAATCTTACCATAGTGAATGAGGGGGGATAGAGCAGAGTGGAGACCCAAAGGCCATTTGTAGACCACTGGACATTCCCTTACAGAAAGGTCTCGGGGAGGAGACGAGCTAGTCAGGGTGCGATGTAACAGCAATGTAAAATACAACTTTCCTCTAGTTCCTAAATGCTTCCTCTCCCCCCATTAACATGATCCCAATTATATCTAGAAAGTCTGGCTAGACCAGAGGATGTACACTGATACAGATAGGAATGGAAACACAGGGAATCCAGGACAGATGAACCCTTCAGGACCAGTTGTGTGAGAGGCCATACTGGGAGGGTAGAGGGAGGGGAGGTTGGAAAGGGGGAACCAATTACAAGGATCTACATGTGACCTCCTCCCTGGGAAACTGACAAGAGATGAGTGGGTGAAGGGAGACGTTGGACAGGGCAAGATATGACAAAATAATAACTTATAAAGTATCAAGGGTTCATGAGGGAGGGGAGAGTGGGGAGGGAGGGGGAAAATGAGGACCTGATTCCAGGTGCTCAAGTGCAGAGCAAATGTTTTGAGAGTGATGAGGACAATGAATGTACAAATGTGTTTTAAACAATTAATGTATGTATGGATTGTGATAAGAGTTCTATGAGCCCCTAATAAAACAATTAAAAAAAACCAATGCGTCCCTTCTTTTGATCATTCAGGTCTTAGTGTAGTAAATGCTTCTCCACCATTACTAGACTAAGTTTACTGGGCCAGTATTTTTCACAAAATTTACCGACATCCTTTTAATAGTCTCTTTTA
The DNA here is from genome assembly GCF_000313985.2 of Echinops telfairi. Lineage (NCBI taxonomy): Eukaryota > Metazoa > Chordata > Mammalia > Afrosoricida > Tenrecidae > Echinops > Echinops telfairi. The sequence continues at coordinate 3,069,131 of NW_022111316.1, read as the reverse complement.
AAAACCCTCTTCAATCATGCTGTTTGAATTTGCCATATATTTACTTCCAGGGCCTTGACTAATACAGAATGCTTTTATTATTTACAGAAAACTTTGTTCCTAACCAGAGAGGTAACTATTTTGCAATAATCAATACAATGCCCTAATATTCTGCGAAAATCATGTAGAAGATACCATAATAGTTAAGACTGAATGAAATAAAAAGTAAAAAGGAGAAAAAACACACACATTTTTCACATGTGAACTGAGACAATGGAAAGGTGATCTTCCAGAACCATTGAAGGCCTAAGTATTTCTCTCTTGTTGTTAAGCTATCCTTAAGAAGTGCTTTTCACTCAAGGTTCAATATCAGCCCTCTGTCTCTACTCATCATGTTACTTTCCAATCCAGATGGAGAGATAAAGAAACCAAGAAGGTAAGAATCTTTAAGAATGGTTCTTAGAAGCTTTATATATCACTTCTGTTCACATAACACTATGCAGAAATTGTCACCTAACTTGGATCCAGCTGAAAGGGTCACTGGAAAATTGAGAAAGTGACACAGAGGTCATGTCTGACCTCTTCCAACTACACAAGGGGGAAGGAGACTACAACTCCACACCAGTCCCCGTCGGAATGCCACAGCAGAGATCAGCCAGGCCTCCATCTTCCATCCTTCTTACCCTATCCTGACATCAACCATTCCTCCCAAGGCACTCTGAGTCTCTGCTAGACTCAAAACGTGTTGCAATGGTCACACAGCACTCACAACCAAGGCTCGACATGATGGGCGTGTGTTAGGGAAGTTTGTACATTACAAAATGAGAAGGATCCAGTATTTTCTTGCTCCACAGCAGCTCATTTCAGCCATGCTGGAAGGCATCTCTCTGAGCAACATATATTTTGGTCTCTGCCTCTTTAGGCCGGAAGTCCATCCACCTCTCTGTCTCATGGTCTCAGTGTTGTGGCCTTTGGTGCCTCCACCACTTCAGACAGAGATCTCAAATGTGCTCTATTAGTGAAACTTCTTTCTTGATGGTCATGAGATTCCTATGCCTGCTTTTGAGATGGTCACTCTTAGGCCCAGCAGAATCACAGAAATGATGAATCCCTGAGTTAGAGTCCTCTTTACCTATTTCCACCACTTGTCTGTCAGTTTGATGTACTGCGGTGGCTTATGTGCTGCTATGATGTTGGAAGCTATGTCACTAGTATTTCAAATGCCAGTAGGCTCATCCAAATTGAACAGGTTACAGCAGAGCTCCCAGACCAAGAGCAGAAAAGGACTTGGCTGCCCACTTCAGAGGAAGTACCCACTGAAAACCTTATGCATAGCTTGGAAACATTTTCAGATTCTGAAGGTCTAATGAATGGAAGCAGAACATTGTAAGAGATAGTGCCAGAGGATGGGTCCCTGAAGTTGGAGAGTACTCGAAATATGACTGAGAAGGTGCTTATTTCTCAGAGTGAAGTCCACCATGGTGACATAAGTGGGGGAAAACCTGTGGGAGTAGAGCCTTTGGAATCTTTATTTGCTGACGAGGCATGACCCAAGGTAAGGGAAACAACTCCAAAAATCTGCTATTGATCAGAATTTGGAATGTGAAAAATATGAATCTAGGATAATTGGAAGTTATCAAAACTGAAATGAAACTCATAAAGGTGGATATCCTAGGCCTTAGTGAGCTGAAATGGCCGGGTATAGACCATTTTGAATCAGAAAATCGTATGATTTACTATGTGGGGAATACCACAGTCAAGAAGAATGGTGTTGTCAAAAAGGATGTTTCAAAATCAATGTTGAAGTACCATGCTTTCTGTGCTAGGATTATGTCTATCTGCATTCAAGGAAATTCAATCAAGACCACTATTATTCAAACTTATGCACTAACCACAAAAGCTAGTGATGAAGAAATTAAAGAATCTACAAAGGACTTCAGCCAGAAAGTGATCAAACATGCAAGCAAGATGCATTGATAATTATTAGCAATTGAAATGCAAAAGTTGGAGAAAAAAAAGAGCAAGGAACAGTAGTTGGAAGATATGATCATGGTGAGATAAATGAAGCTGGAGATCTCGGGAAAGAATTTTGCAAATCCAACAACTTGTTCATAGCAAGTTCCTTTTTTCAACAATACAAAAGTTGACTATCTACATGGACTTTTCCAGACTGGATTCACGAAGTCAAATTGACTACATCTGTGGGAAGACACAACAGAGAAGGTCAATATCAGCAGTTGAAATCAGGCTATGGGCTGACTCTAAGACATACCATCAATTGTTCATATGCAAGTTCAAGATAAACTGAAGAACATTAAAACAAATCCAAGAGAGCTGAAATATGACCTTGTCTATCCCACCTGTATTTTGAGAACATCTCAGAAACAGATTTGATTGTTGGACAGTAATGACAGAGACCTGATGAGCTGTGTGAGGATATCAAGAACACCATTCGTGAAACAAAAGGTTACTCAAAAGACAGAATGAAAGAAAAAAATCCAAGTTAATGTCAGAAGAGACTCTGAAACTTGCTCGTAATCATAGAATGGCCAAAGCAAATGGGGAAAAAGTGATGAAGCCAAAGAACTGAAATTAAAATTGCACAGGGCAGGTCCAGAAGACAAAGCCAAACATTATAATGAAATGTGCAAAGACCTAGAGTTAGAAAACCAGAAAGAAAGAGCATGCTCTACATATCTTAAACTGAAAGAACTAAGAAAATATTCAAGCAATGAGCTGCAATATTGAAAGATTTGGGGAAAATACTTATTTATGCAGGAAGCACCAAAGAAGACAGAATCCAGAGTCACCATACCAAAAAGAACTAGTCGACATTCCATCATTTCAGGAGATAGCACGTGAGCAGGAACCAATGATTCTGAAGAACAAATTTCATGCAGCATTAAAAGTGTTAGTCAAAAACAAAGCTCCAGAATTGATGGGATACCTATTTAATTGTTTCAACAGGCTCATGATGAAGCACTTATTAGTCTATGCCAGGAAATTTAGAAAATAGCTACTTGGCCAAATGAATGGAAGAGATCCATATTTGTACCCATTCCAAAGAAAGGTGACCCAACAGAATGTTCAAATTATAGAACAATATCAATAATGATGTATGCAAGAAAAATTTTGCTGCAGATCATCCAATGATGGTTGCAGCAATACATTGACAGGGAGATGCTAGAGGTTCAGGCCAGATTCAGAAGAGGGCATAGAACAGGGGACATCATAGCTAATGTCAGATGAATTTGGGCTCAAAGCAGAGAACACTAGGAACATGTTCACTTTTGTTTGTTGATTATTGAGGTAGTTAGTTTATTATGTCAACCTGGCGGATAAACACATGTGGGGTTAATTGAAGGGCAGAGAGATAAATGGCTTGGTGAGCCTCACCTTTCTAGTTCTCAGGGCTCTTGCTCTCTGATGGTCAGACCAGGGTGTAGCTGCCTTAGCCAGTTTTCTGCTTCAGCTGACAAGGCTCACTTCCTGAAAGATATCCCCAAGGAGAAGCCACATGGACCTACCCCGATGCAGCCCTCGGTGCTGGACCAGCCGTGTGGAGACCCCTGCCAGCGCTGAGATACTTACACATTCACTGATTCGGTGTTCCTCCTGCAGTCAGCATCATTGCATATGTTTTGAGAGATGGAGGAGCACTTTGTGGATTGGTGTTGGACATATGAGTTAATGGGTTAATGTTGGACTTGTGGGCTTGGGCAGCACTGGGTTGGGATGTTTTCTTGATGTGCACTTACCCTTTATATAAAACTCTCTTATAAATGAGTTTCTGTAGATGATTTGTTTCTCTAAAGTACCCAGACTAACACAATTATGCCAAGGAATTTGGCTTTGTGTGGATCATAGCAAACTGTGGTAACCATGAAAGGAATGAGTATTTCAGATCACTTCATGGTGCTCATTCAGAACTTGTGCATGAATCAAGAGGCAGTTGTGCGAACAGAACAAGGGAATCTTGCATGGTCTAAAATCAAGAAAGGTGCACATCAGGGTTCTAGCTTCTCACCATACTTATTCAATTTGTATGATGACCAAATAATAATCAGAGAAGCTACGTTATGTGAAGAATGTGTGTGAGGTTTATTAGCAACCTGAGATTTGCAGATGACACAACCTTGCTTGCTGAACATGAGGAAGACTTGAAGCACTTGCTAATGAAGATCAAGGCCTGAGGTCTTCAATGGGTATTACAACTCAATATCAAGAAGACCCAAATCCTCACCACTGGTCCAATGAGCACCAGCATGATCAGTGAAGAAAAGATTTAGGTTGTTAAGGATTTTTGTCTTGCTCAGATCCACTGAAAGCAGTAGTCAGGATATCAAAGGATATATCACATTGGATAACCTGCTGCATAAGACCTCTTTAGCGTGTGGACAAACAAGGATGCTACATTGAGGATTAAGATGCACTTGACCCAAGCCATAGTGATTTCAGTTACTTCATACACATGTGAAACTTGCACATTGAATAAATAAGACCAAAGAAGAATTGATACATTTCAACTGTGGTGCTGGAGAAGCAGATTGAAAATACTATGGACTGCTAAAGGGACTTGGAAGAAATACAGCCAGGGAGCTCCCAGAGGTAAGGATGGTGAGACTTTAGTTTACACACTTTGGACATGCTGTCAGGGGAGACCAGTCAGTCCTTGGGGAAGGAAATCATGTTTGGCAAAGTAGAGGGGCAGTGAAAAAGAGAAAGGCCCTTAAGGAGATGGATTGAAACAGTGGCTGCAACAATGGGCTCAAGCAGAGGAACAACTGGGAGGATGGTGCAGGACAGGGCAATGTTTTGTTCTGTTGTGCTGTGGGTCACTGCGGGTCAGAACCGACTCCACAGCACCTAACAGCAACAACATCACTTTTTCCCTTGGTCCCATCCATTCTATGGATCAGAGGGGTAACCTTTATGAACAGAAGAGTCATGCTGGGCAATTTCACTTCACCACAAAAAGAGGACTCTTTTGAATCCAAATGAAATGCTGAGCAGTTATAGTTCTTAGAAAAAAGAGCAAGCAAATATATTAGTGCTCCATCTGCAGGTTCTCTCCTGCAGTGGCTTCCACAGGTGGTCAAATAGTTTCATTGATCTTTGTGTGTTGCTGCTGCTCTGGCGGCAATACCAAAGCGAGCCCCCATGAAAGAAAATGCAGCATCTACCCTCCGAATATTAAAATGGCCTCATGTGTTAGGGTCTTTGTAACTCAAACACCTTCTATATCTAACTCTTTCTAGACAGGAGCCCTGGTGGTGCAGTGGGTTACATGTTGGGGTGCTAACCTCAAGGTCAGCAGTTCAAAACCACCAGTTGTTCCCTGCATGAACGAGGAAGCGTTTTAATCCTGTAGAGTTCTGGGAAGCCAAAAGGGCCACTCTTCTCATGACTCAGATGGCTTTGAGCCAGAATTGACTTTATGGCCTTGAGTTTGACTTTTGTTTGAGACAAAATATTTATGCTTTGAATTTTTTTTTGCGAAAACTAGGTGTTTTTGGTAGTGAAACACATTTTGAATGAAATGATTCTGAGGCAATATGAATTTTGATACAACTAGTAGGGACAGGTGACCTGAGGGGTCTCTGGTGCCGAGGTTGCTGGGTTGGGGCCCATTTCTTAAGACTCACACAGCTATACGTGTATCCACCAGATGACAGTAGATACGTGAGGTGGGATGACCAAACCACAACTGAACTCACTGCCACGGAATCAACTCACAGGGAACCTAGTGGGCAGGATAGAACTGTCCTTGTGGGTTTGGGAGACTGTGACCTTTTATGGGAATGGAACACTTCCTCTTTCAGATTGTCACTCGTCCCTGGGAGGAAAAACAAGTCCATTGAGTCAATTCCAATTCATAATGGCTTGATAGGACAAGGTAGAACTGCCCATGTGGGTCTGCGAGACTGTAACTGTTTATGGAAATTTAAAAAAACTCATCTTTCTTTTGTGAGGCGGCTGGTAGATTTGAACTGCTGATATTACAGTTAGCAGCTGTGGATAGACTAGAGAAACAAATCCACAGAGACTCATATATATATGAGAGAGTTTTATATAAAAGGTAAGTATACATTAGTGTTAGTCTGGATAGACTAGAGAAACAAATCCACAAAGACTCATATATAAATATGAGTTTTATATAAAAGGTAAGTGTACATTAAGAAAGCATCCCAACCCAGTCCAGTCCAAGCCCATAAGTCCAACATTAGCCCATATGTCTGACACCAATCTACAAAGTCCTCCTCAAACTCACAAAACACGCCATGATGCCAACTGTAGGAGGAAAGCTGAATCAATGAGCATGTTGTAAGCATTTCAGCACTGGCTGGGGTCTCCACACAGCTCCTCCAGCACCCAGGGCTGTATCAGGGTAGATGCATGTGGCTTCTTCTCAGGGATGTCTCGCAGGAAGTGAGCCTTGCCAGCTGAAGCAAATAACTACATAATGCAGCCGCACACTGGTCTGACCATCAGAGAATAAGAGAGACCAGAGAACAAGAAAGGCGAGGCTCACTGAGCTGTTTATTGCTCTGCCCTTCAATTCATCCCACATGTGTTTATTGGCCAGGTTGGCACAATAAACCTTAACTAGCACAACAGCCCAACCATAAACCAGTACCCCACAGACACTATGTTGTTAGGTTGTTGATTTCATTTCTTTAGCAGGGCTCTGTTTGTGTGCATAGTATTATTTCTTTAAAAAAAAAATCATTCCCGATTTCTTAACCCTAACACCTCTTAAGTGGTCTGAGTGGCTTAAAAAAGCCAAAAGAAGGCAAAGTAAATTTGAAATGGCCTTGGAGCCTTTAGTGATGCATAATTTCATCACAACCAAAAACTGTAGAAATGACTAAGGGGCAGGCTGTGTTCAGTTCTGTTGTACAAAGAGTCTCCACGAGGTGGGCCTGACTGCACAGCACTTCACAACCAGCCACCCTGGCTCTGCAGCTGCACTGTTACTCCAAAAGGTCCAAGAGCCTTGGGTGTAGTCGTTATGCATTGGGCGGTTAACTGCAAGGTCAGCAGTTCAAAACTACCAGGGACTCCTCCCAAGAAAGACAGGCCTTCTTACTCCTGTAAAGAGTTACAGTCCTGGAAGCCCACAGGAGCAGCTCTACCCTCTCCTACAGGGTCGTTATGAGTTGGCAATGACTCGAGGGCACTGAGTTGTTGTTGTTATTGTTGTTTAAACAAAAAGGTCAGCAGGTGGAAGTGACCAGAGACTTTCTTTGGGGGAAAATTATGTGAAAATCTGCTTCTACGAAGATTATAGCATTAGAAACCAGATGGAAGTTGATCTACTGGCTGCTATGGTTTGACATCAACTTGGTATTAGTGGGGTTGTTATTCTGATTTGTCCTGCTCCGCCATCTTCAATATTTATTCCTCAAGCAATATATTTTCCAAGTCAGCTATGTCCTCCCAGAGGCCCATTTTGTTTCCTCACTTGGGATATACTGGACCTTATCTTGCTTATTAACCTGCAAACAGTAAGCAGGGCAGGGTTTAACTTAGATTCCTGCTGGGCAGTTAGCTCAGTTGAAGTTGTTACATGAGTTTCAGAAACCAGTGGGAACTCCTCTCTTTTAAAAGGAGCGATCCGGAAATGACTGTTTAGCTGAGCAAGTTGCTCTTGTATTAAGGGAATGCGCGCGAGGAGGCCCAATGTCCACCTGCTACCCTACTACTAAACCTATAAATATATGCACATAGGTCTATTCCCCCCATACTCATAAATATATTTACATATGTACATGCCTGTATTTAGGCTTCTATGTATGACCTTGGCTTGAAGGTAAACAAGCAGCAATCTAGCCCAGAAGCAACAAAGCCCACAGGAAGCAGCACATCAACGTGTGTGATCATGAGGGGCGGAGAGGACCAGGTTTCAAGCATCAAAGGCGGGGTGGGTGGGGGGAATCATATCATCGTGAATGAGGGGAGCGCGTGATGGGGACACAATGCCCATCTGTAGACAACTGGACATCCCTTGCAGAGGGGTAGTGGGGAGGAGATGAGTCACTCAGGGTTCTTTTTGTCAGCTCCACGTGATCAAATATTTGCCATATTGTTACTTTTCTCATACTTCCATGTTAAATAAGTATGGCCATCAGGTGCATGATAACGGACATCATCAGGTTCCAATGAGACAATCACATCCTACCTCCCTAACTTTATTTTCCATGAACTCGTTTGTCCAATTAAGAAGAGCTACTAAGCATGACCTTCAATTCAGAGATACTAACAATGTCATATGATGACTACACCGTTGATTTGGCCCTTGCTGCAATTCTGAGTTTGACTTGTTTTCTCTGGGTCCTTCAAATTTTTAGAAAACCCAGGGGGTTAGAAATGACAAGGTTCATGTTCTGCATGAACTTGAAAATACTCAGATTTCTTGACATTTTTATTCTCTTTTAGTCTTACTGACAAACTGACCAGTTGTTTTGTGACTTAGCTCTTTCTTGTAGATCGTGTTAAATGCATCCAGTAGCAACCAACCCATGTTGTAGACATTCTATTTTCATACTTTTCATCTAAAGCTGAAATTTATCTTTCAGCATTATGTATAGAACCTCCCTTTCGAGCTACCACAAGGGACAAATGAACCAAACACTTTATTTTGCCAAACAAAAATTGCTATCCTCCACTTTTCAATAGTACACTTTTTTTAACACATTCACTACCTAGATTTAAAGACAGAGGAGTGTTAACATTTTAATAATTTTTGAAAAAGGACACCACTACCTATATAGATATCCATAATAGCTTTATTGGCAATCAATCCAAATGTAAAAAATATTTATTGATTATAATACATATCTGTCTTGGGACTGAGTCATAAACTAATGAGAACATTGAGAGATGAGTAGGGATAAAAACCCAAATATAAAATGTTGGCCCAGGGATGATATATTTCATGTCCATTCATACTTCATTTGCCAGAAAAAGTCACACAATAAAGCCTAAATTCATGGGGATGAAGAAGTCTAATCCTTCCCCAGAGTAGACAGGGGAGACAGCTATTGACATACAGATACACAATAAACTAAAAGGGTAACAAGTTTCATTTTTCATACATGGTTGTATGTGTTTGTGTCCTGAATCCTAAGGCAGCCCAATCTCAAAAACAGCAGGAAACCAAAGTAAAGATGAGAAGATAAGCAGGC
>NW_022111316.1:3058170-3059498 GCF_000313985.2 Echinops telfairi | reverse complement strand
AGCAAATATTTTTACCAACCTCACAAAGGTATTAAACTAGATATTTTTAAGACCCCAGATTCATGCTGCTTATCACTTACTTTGGAATAAAATGTGCAAACTTTGCATAATATTGTCAGGAGAAAATCCTTCTCTTACATCTGATTAGGGCATCTTTCATTTCCTTATTTCTCAGACTATAGATCAATGGGTTTAGCATGGGAATCACTATAGTGTACACAACAGAAGCCAGCTTGCCTTGGCTAAGAGAATCATCAGAATTGGGACATAAATACACAAAGGAGCCTGAGCCATAGAAAAGACTCACTGCTGTCAAGTGAGAAGCACAGGTGTTGAAAGCCTTGGACCTGCCTTCAGCCGAACTCATCTTCAGAATGGTGGCAACAATATAACCATAGGATATCATGATAACCAGGACAGAGGCCAGTCCATAGATCACTGTTAGCATAGCAAATAAAACCTCAAAATAAAAGGTATCAGAACAAGATAAGTTCACTAGTTGCGGCAAGTCACAGAAGAAATGGTTAATGATATTTGGCCCACAGAAATGAAGCTGAAGTAAGCCACACAGCTGGGTTAATGAGCCCAAAGATCCAGTTACGGTGGATCCAATCAACAGCTGTAGACAGAGTGTCGGGGACATGATGGCTGTGTAAAGGAGAGGGTTACAAATGGCAGCATATCGATCATAAGCCATGGACACTAGAAGACAGCTTTCAATCAGACCAAAGCTAGAGGCGAAGAAGTACTGCACAGCACACCCCACAAAGGAGATGGATTTCGGCTCCTGGAAGAAGTCTGAAAGCATCTTGGGAGTCGTGCAGGACACATAGCATATGTCTACAAAGGCAAGTTTACTGAGGAAGTAATACATGGGTGTATGCAAATGAGAATCTATCTTGATCAAGATGCTGAGACCCAGGTTCCAGAAAACTGTCATAAGGTAGATGCCTAGGAATGTTGTAAAGAGGACGACTGTGAGCTTTGGAAATTCAGAGAATCCCAAGAGGATGAACTTGGTAACGGTAGTTCTGTTTCTTCCTTCAGCCATTGCCATGACGCGCCTGAGATCTATAGGATCGTTTGTTACCTCAGTATTCTCAGGCTTTTGAAAAGGAATAGAACATTTCACCATTACTCATTCCTCCAGCCTAAAAGAGAATAAAGAAGCTTCCTGCATATGTTTATTTCTTATATTTTTGGAAAAAAATAAATTAGAACCTACAAGTAGACAAGAATATTCACTTCAGTGTAGTGCTCGACTTTCATTGCTTTTAGAAATGATATTATATATTTGCTGTTGTTGGAATTACTATCTATGGAGTTGG
>NW_022111316.1:3055125-3056192 GCF_000313985.2 Echinops telfairi | reverse complement strand
GGAGGGGGAGGGGCAAAAAAAGGAAAATGAGCTGATTCTGGGAACCCAAGAGGAAAGCGAACTTTGGGAATAATGAGGGCAACAAATGTATAGATGTGCTTTACACGATTGATCTATGTATTGTGATGAATTGTATGAGCCCCAATAAATAGATTTTAAAAAAAAGATGAGCCTTTATCCTCCTGCAAAAAGTTATGACTTCAGAAACCCAATGGGCAGTATTTTAGAGTTGCTATGATCAGAACTGACCTAAAGACAATGAATTTGAGTGCAATAATCAATTAGATTTTCCTAAAACAAAAAAGACAGTAAAAACCTATCTTTAATAGTAGTACCCAAAAACCCTGAGGCATCTAGGAAGGAATCTAACAAAAATGTTCAAACTCTTTAGGGAGAATATTTTATTTTATAAGTTTATTGAAAAACATTAGAAAATACTCCAATGAAGAGATATGCTCTGGTCTTGGTGTAGTGACTAAATTAATTAAATATGTTCAATTTCTCCAAAATCTATAAAATTCAATGTAATTTAGCTCAAAAATCCCCATAACTAGTTATTTTCTTATTTTTTCCATTGAAATTTGAGATACTGAATATCTGATGTTCATGACAAACCTGAGGCCATCATGCCCTGCGCTCCACAAGAAGGAGAACTCATATTCAGAAGAGGTGGGCCTTCCTAGCAAATGAGCTGATGCATCCTCCCAAGTGGAAGAGGTGCCCAATTACCAATTGACCATCTAGTGGATGGTTGGTCTCTTTAAGGGATGGTTCTGTACTGGGGACTGAGGCATTGTTCTCTGTACTTGTCAGGTAAATATTCAAGAGCAGGCATGAGTTACGCAGCATGTTCAAAGTTAAATCACTGTTATACCGAAAATATTTTTTGCAGTGATATTGTGGACAAAAGTAATGTGTTAGTGAATAATCCTACAGCTGCCCATAAGTGTTAACCGAATTAAAGAGAAATAACCACAACTCTTACACACACACACACACACTCCCATCTATGGAGTTGGATCTGAACCACCAACTTATGTATGACAAGAAAATATTGCTCAGTCCAT
>NW_022111316.1:3052070-3053955 GCF_000313985.2 Echinops telfairi | reverse complement strand
CAAGTCATCCCCTGGTGAATTTACTGGAATTCAGAAATAAAGGGAATTCTTTGGATATCCAGGGATAAAAAAGTAAGCTACCTGCAAGAAGAAAAACTCATATTTGTCACGGATTTCTCCACAGCAATATATGGCATCAAAAGAAAGCTGAGCAATCTTAAAAGTCATTACACATAGTGATGCAGTATAGATACACACATGCATAGTAAAATGATTTCTTGAGAGTTTTTCAGCCCCTGGAATTGGTAATGTAAAACTTTATGTAGTGACCCTCAAAATATGAATATACAAGATTTAATAAGTGGAAAAAGTAGATGACAGATCCCACCTCCTTCATATTATCGATAAAAGCCAAAGGAGAACTAAAGTGACAACGAAAATTCTGAAAGGCAAAAAAGCAAGAATAGAAAAAAAATATGTTAACATAAATGACCTTTTCCTAAATATAAAAAGAAGGTTTGCATAACAATAAAACAGAGGACACAACAGAAAAATAAAATCAGTAAACAAACTGTGAGTTGGAATTGGGACAGGTCTAAGTGCATTACTTATACATAATAAAGGGAAAAATAATAACAGTTACACACTAAAGACCTAGTTTAGTGGTGATGGGACATAGTTCATTCCATTAATTTATCACTTGTAAATTTCTCCAGGAAGAGTTAAGCTGGAATCTGGAGAAATTGTTCCTAAAACTACACAAATAAATCTGAGTAGCCCAAGGACTGAACTGTAATGGATGCTGTGGTGCACTACCCACATCCCTTCCTCAGGTGAAAGCTGCTCATTCCCCAAGCTAGACATATTATTTGTGGCCGATGACTCTTAGATGAATCCCCTTCACACATCACCCTGAGACACCTCATTGAAGGTCCTGCACCCTCCAGAGGGAAGACAACCTGAGGTTACAGGTGGATGGCTTTCCTACCTCCATAGAATTGGCTGAGGCTTTTGTTTGACTGCATCACTATATAACTCCTCTCCTGCCCAATTCTATTTCCTCCACTTTTTATCAGATGCTAATCCTAACAAAAATTTCTAATAAATTTCCTTCAGGAAAATCTTGGAATCCTAGCAATTTTCCCCAAGGGATCTCTACTTAAGACAACCCTTTTGTAAGACAGTGAACATCTCCACACAAAACAGGAAAACACTTACCTATGATTGAACAATTCAATTTCTAACACTAAATCCTGAAGAATTTGCTACTTAAATATATACTGGATACATATGTGAATTTGCTCACAAGGACATCATTTGTATTAGCCTCAAACTGGAAACAACCCAAATACTTATCAATATGGAATGGATATATAAACTGTGGGGTAGTCTTATAAAATAATACTGCTATCTGAAAATAAAAATGAACAAAGTAGGGATGCACAATTATACAGAAGAAGCGTACAGATACAATAGTAATTAAATGAAACAAGACACAACAGAATTTTCAATAAGACTCCATAAATCAGAACCTTATGAACTGGAGACAAAATTATATTATCCAGTGATAACTACATAAATGATAAAATTATAAAGCAAAACAAAGAGGTGTACTTTGCATGGTGTGGAGGGAGGCTGTTGTAGCTCAGAAAGTTGCTAGTACCATGTCACAGTTCTATTTCCTGATCTCAGTGGTGGTGGTTACCCAAGTGTTCTCACTATAGCACTCCTAGTGGACTTTAAAGTTTTATGCATTTTTACACACATGGAAGAATTTTACCAAAAACAAAAAGGATATTTTAAATGTTAAAGAGAAACCATTTAAGTAAGTAATCCCCCCCTCTACCACCACCATTGCATGAAAACCTGTGTTGAAATTGGAACTCCCAACAGAATGGAGCAAAACAGACGCCTGCAACTTTCTAAGGACGCTTTCAAATTATCC
>NW_022111316.1:3004411-3051595 GCF_000313985.2 Echinops telfairi | reverse complement strand
TGAGCTCACAGTTAGGATCTAGGGCAGCCCCACCACACATCAGGCTCCTGCTGAATAGTTATTGCAGAAAGATTCCATGATTCTATTATTGTTGTTGGTAGCTGAAGGCAATAAGGTAGGTCACTCCAAGTTAAAATTACCAAAATGAAAACAAGCAAACCTTTGGCAAAATGGTCCCACGTAGCATGTCCTCAGTAAATTTCCAACCCTGCATCTCCATTCCACAAGCTGGCTTATGTTGCCATTCTAAGAAAGAGCACTTATTATTAGCTGAAAGACCGTGGTTTCTGTTAATAAACAAACACTTTCACGAGAAGTTCAATGTGTAAAAAGAAAGAAGAAGAATAGGTTTCAGGAAAATGACGGTGTTATTAATGGGCTAGGGTCAAAACGTTGTTTCTTAAAGGTCATGGTTGAGTTAGGAAAGCAAAACACTGAGAGGAGGAGGAAATACAAATAAACAAACCTATTGCCATCAACTTGATTCCAACTCATGGTAATCCCATGTGGTACAGAGTAGAATTGCTCCATAGGGTTTTCTTGGCTGTAATATTTACAAAAATTGTCCATCAGCTTTTCTTCTGCAGTACTGCTCGGTGCATTCAAACCATCAGCCTTTTGGGTTAGTAATCAGTCACAAGCCAAATGGACCAGGAAGGTGCTAATGGTGGATTGGAGTCACCATAGATCATCTGTTCAGGGTATTCCTGCCAAAATTACTTACTGAAATACTCCTGAAATTTTTTTGCCAGGGTAAAATCTGGAAGGACTATAATCTATTGCCTTCTCTTGATCTTGTATCACAGCCTCTCCCTTGGTTCTCAAAAGACTTTAATATCCTTATAGGAGAGGTCCTTTTGAATGCTTCCAGTGAATTTAAATGTTTCCAGCGGAGAAACAGAGACAATTAACAGAAGTCAACGTTTTCCATTAATTATTCTCTAAGGTGTTGGATAGTCAACTAGTGCTAATGTAATCAGCTCATTCCATCATCCTATTTCTCAGTCCTATCATGGACCCCCCCATGATGAAATGATAGTTATCCATTTTAATCAGACACTTTTCTAAACCCTCCACATGTGTTAATTTCCTGCTCTCAATAGGCTGGGTGCAGGCTTGTTATTGTGCTATCAGACACATGTAAAAGCTGAGAAACATAGAAGTTAAAATTTCCAAGGCCACCCCACTAAATAGTGCATTCAGTCAGCCAGTCTTGCTCCAAAGTCTAGCTGTGGCCTCTGACTCTGGTGTACTCCTCTACCTCTAAGATTTGAACAAATCTACTCTAAAGTTTTTCAGACTTTAAAACAAGATGGGACTTTTGGGGTTTCAGGGGGGAAAAAGTCTCTAATTTTACTGTCGCGGTCAATGTTGAGTTCATAAGGACTAACTCATTAAAAATAAACTCACTGACATTGAGTCAATTCTGACTCAGTGGCACTACGGGAGAGAGTAGAACTGCCCTTGCAGCTTTCTGAGACTAGTTTTTTACAGGAGTGGGAAGCCTTGTCATTCTTCCACATAATTCTGACACATCGTTGTTCTTCTTGTTAGGTGCCATCCATTCTGACTCAGAAGCATGGCCCAGTCCCATATGATCCTCTAAATGGTTACTACCTTTGAGCCTATGGTTGCAGTCCTTGTGTAAATCTTGTTGAGTGCCTTCATATTTTTGATAGCCTTCTACTTTTCTTTTAGCTTAAAATAACAGATTATGATGATGATCCCAAGTTCTGCGAGTTGGCTGGGCTCAGCTGGGTGGTTCTTTTTTTCCTTTTAAAAAAATCATCTTATTGTGGGCTCTTACAGCTCCTATAACACTCCATACATCAATTCTATCAAGCACATGTGTACATATGTTGCCATCATCATTTCCAAAACCCTTTCTACTTGAGCCAACCTTGTACTTTTCCAAACATGATGTTTTCCTCTACGGAATGATCTCTCTGGATAACTAGTCCAAAGTATAAGAGATGAATTGTTGCCACTCTCACTTCTAAGGAGCTTTCTGGCTGTTCTTTCCACAAGAGATTTCTTCATTCAGGCAGTCAATGATAGATTCGCTATTCTTTGGCAATTCCCTAATACAAAGGGACTATTATTTTCCTTCATCATCATCCAGATTTTATATGCATATGAGATGATTGAAAATATTATGGCTGTAGTCAAATGCACCTTAGTCCTCAAAGGGACATATCTGCTTTTGAGCCATTTAAAGAGGTCTCTTAGAGCAGGCTTAATCAGAGGAATACATCCTTTGATTCCTTGCCCACTGCTTCCATGGACATGGATTGTAAATCAGGTAAAATGAAATCCTTGAAAATGTCAATCTTTTCCCCATTATTTATGATATTGCCTACTGGTTCAGTTGTGAGAATTTTGTTGTTTTTTTAAATTAACAAATCATTTTACTGGGGGCTCATACATATAATATCCATTATATCAAGCGGACATGTAAAAATGTTTCCATCAACAATTAACAGAAGATTATGTACCTGTCATAAGGTCCAAACCCATCCACTACCTCAATATATTGCCATATAAATATATGTACATAAGTCAATACCTATTTTTAAGTAGTAACATATTTACATATGTACATATCTATGTTTATACCTCTAAAAATAGTTTTGCTTCCTAATTTATTCCTCTATTTACTTATACCTTCCTTTTGCCCCCCTATCACACTCACCCCTCATTTGCCTCTCAGTAATTCCTCTTGGCTAGATAATGGTTGTTCCAACACCACCAAGTACTCTATGTCCTCCTTGCCATTGAGTTTAGATCCCCAATATTGTTCTTTGGAGGGTTATGCTCCCAGGAGGGAATATCATGTCTGGAGCTGTTGTCAGCCTTACAGTCCTCTCTGGGCCTTATGAGCCAGAATGGGGTCTGGTCCCTCATGCTTTCACTTTCCTTGGTTTGCTCTCATGTGGGCAGGACAGGCCGGCCCTTCTTCCTAGCCTGTAGCTTCAATGTTTTCTTTATGTTAAATTGTAATTCATATCGAAGGCCATCACTTTTGATTTTCATTAGTAAGTATTTCAAATCCTCTTTACTTTCAGCTAGCAAGGTTGTGTCCTCCAGGTGTGTTTCTGTGAAAAACAAAAGAATTCTTTCACACAAATTTCTGATCTTTTACTTTTCATTACATTTTCCAATTTTCTTAACACTTCTTTCTAATAAGGCACAACTGTTGTCCTTTGGAAAACAGTGATTTCCAAGAAGATTTACTGGGCCAGTTAAATTAAAGGTCAGCTCAAAAGATTATGGCAACTGCTTTTTGGGAATTCCAAGATTTTGGTTTTTTGGAAAGGGGTTCACTGTCATTGGGTGTATGTCAACTCAGATTAACTTTTTAAGGGAGTAGAAAGTGTCCTCGGGTGGTTTCAAACGGCCAACCTTAAGGATCACAGTCCAATGTGCAACCACTCTACCACTAGGGGTCCTGGGTGGAAAGGGGATAGTAACTGGTAACCATCTTTCAAAGAATACATGACAATTATTGTGACTTACAGGAAAAAGTTTTAAGAAAACTGAAAACTGCAATGAAAACAAAAGACCTGAAAGGTGTGCGAAATAATTCTTTTTCCATCAGACCAACACACCTGGTTATTCTTCCAGGCTGTGCTAGGAGAATTTAATTGGGAAAATTTACCCTATCCACCCTATAATCCTAATCTTGCCCCATTCAGACTTCTTTTGTTCCCCAAACTCAAAGGACATTTAAAAGGAATGAAATTCATGTTTTGACATGGTGTAAACAGAGGAGTGTAGAATTCATTGAGAAGAGTAAAACTCTGCAAACTCATTCCGATACAGTTGATTCCAACTCATTGTGAGCCTATAAGAACAGGGTAGGACTGCCCCTGCAGGTTTCCTGGATGGTAACTCTACACAGGAATAGAAAGCCTCATCTTTCTCCCACACAGTGGCTGGTGGTTAGCATCTCAACATATAGCCCTGATCTTGTGGTTAGCAGCCCAACATATAGCCCTATGCTTCCAAGGATCTAAGGAAGGGTCGTTGTTGTTGTTAGGTGCCATTGAGTAAGTTCTGACCCATAACGACCCAATGCACAACAGAATGAAATACTGCTGGGTCCTGCACCATCCTCACAATTGCTCCTGTGATTGAGCCCATTGAAGCCACTGTGTCAATCCATCTCACCAAGGCCCATCCTATTGGCAGCTGCCTCTCTACATTACCAAGAATGATGCCCTTCTGCAGGACTGGTCTCTCCTGACAAAATGTCCAAAGTATATACGACGAATCTCACCATCCTTGCCTCAAGGATCACTCTGGCCATACTTCTTCCAAAGCAGGTCTGTTTGTCCCTTTAGCAGTCCATGTTATTTTCAATATTCTGCATCATCACAATTCAAATGTATCCATTCTTTGTTATTCAATGTCCAACTTTTACACGCATAGGAGGCCATTGAAAATAGCATGGCATGAGTCAGGAGCACCTTAGTCCTCAAAGTAACATCCTTGCTTTTCAAAACTCTAAGGAGATCTTGTGCGGCAGGTTGACCTAAGAGAACACATAATTTGATCTTGACTGTTGCTTCCATGAGCATTCAAACTAGACAAAACCACAACTTCAACCTTTTCTCTATTTATCATGATGCTATCTCTTGGTCCAGTTGTGAGGATTGGGGTCTTCTTGACATTTTGTCTTGCATTCCTTGATCTTCATACTAAGTGCTTCAAGTCCTCCTCACTTTCAGCAAGCAAAGTTGTGTCCTCTGAATATCTTGAGTTCTTAATAAGCCTCCTCCAAACCTGATGCCAAATTGATCTTCGTATAATCTGGCTTTTCTAATGATTTGCTCAGCGTAGACATTGAATAAGTATGGTGGGAGAATACAATGCTGATGCATACATATCCTCATTTTAAACTATGGAGTATTCTCTTGTTCTGTTCACACAGCTGCCTATTGATCCATTTTCAATTTCGGTATGAACATCATAAAGTGTTCTGGAATTCTCATTCTTCTCAAGGTTATCTGTAGTTTATGATGATCCACACAGTTGAATGCCTTGGCATAGTCAATAAAACACAAGTAAACATCTTTCTGGAATCCTCTGCTTTGAACAAGATCCATCTGACACCTTTAATGATATCCATTGTTCCATGTCCTCTTCTGAATTCAGCCTGAAAATGTGGATCTCTTCCAGTCAGTTGACCACGTAACTGTCTTCCAAATTTCCTGGCATAGAGGAGTAAGTGCTCCCAGTGCTTCATCAGCTTGGTGAAACATTTCCATTGATATTTCATCAATTCCTTGAACCTTGGCTAATGCAGTGAGCACCTCTTGAATGTCTTCCTCAGTTCTTTGTTCATATGCTACCCACTGAAATGATGGAAATGTTAACTCGTTCGTTTTGGTACAGTGACTCTGTGGATTCTTTCTATCTTCCTTGGATGCACCTGCATCATACAATATTTTGCCACTGGCATCTCTCAGTATTGTTTGAATTCTTTCTTGAGTTCTTCCAGTTTAAAATATGCTGAGTGGGTTCTTTCTTTTTGATTTTCCAAGTCTAGATCATTGCACATTTTATCATAATATTTGACTTTCCAATTTTCTAGAGATACCCTTTGAAATGTCTATTTAGCACGTTGGCTTCATAATTTCTCCCATTTGCTTTAGCTACTTACTCTATGATTAAAAGAAGATTCAGAGTCTCTTCTGACATCTACTTTGATTTTTTCTTTCTTTCCTATCTTTTTTTCTTTTAAAACTCATTTTAGTGGAGGCTCATACAACTCTTATTACAATCCATATATACATCCATTGTGTCAAGCACATTTGTAAACTTGTTGCCTTCATCATTCTCCAAACATTTTCTTTCTACTTGAGCTCTTGGTATCAGCTCCTCATTTTTCCCCCTCCCTCCTCAGCCCCCATCCCTCACAAAACCTTGATAATTTATAAATTATTATTGTTTTGTCATGTCTTACACTGTCTGATGTATCCCTTGATCTACTTTTCTATTGTCCATCCCCAAGGAAGGGGATTATATGTAGATCCTTGTGATCAGTTCCCTCTTTCTACCCCACCTTACCCTTACCCTCCTGGTGTAGCTAATCTCATTATTGTTCCCAAGGGGTTTATCTGTCCTAGATTCCCTGTGTTTCCAGTTGTTATCTGTACCAGTGTACATTCTCTGGTCTAGACAGATTTGTAAGGTAGAATTGGTATCATGATAGGGGGGGGAGGGGGAGGAAGCATTAAAGAACTAGAGGAAAGTTGTATGTTTCATTGTTGCTATACTGCACCCTGACTGGCTCATCTCCTCCTCATGACCCTTCTGTAAGGGGATGTCCAGTTGCCTACAGGTGGGTTTGGGTCTCCACTCTGCACTTCCCTTCATTCACAATATGATTTTTTGTTCTTTGATGCCTGATACCTGATCCCATCAACACTTCGTGATCACACAGGTTGGTGTGCTTCTTCCATGAGGACTTTGTTGCTTCTCAGCTAGATGGCCGCTTGTTTACCTCAAGCCTTTAAGACCCAGATGCTATATCTTTTGGTAGCCAGGCACCATCCACTTTCTTCATCACATTTGCTTATGCACCCACTTTGTCTTCAGTGATTGTGTCGGGAAGGTGAGCCTCAATTCATTTAATTTTAATTCATTTTATTCATCACTTGCTTAATTCATCTGAGACTGTTTTGTCCTCTATTAAGGTGAGCATCATGGAATGCCAGTTTAATAGAACAAAGTGTTCTTGCATTGAGGGAGCACTTAATTGGAGACCCAATGTTCATCTGCTACCTTAATACTAAACCTATAAATATATGCACATAGATCTATTTCCCCATTATCATATATAAATATATTATATGAATTATATTCTTAATGTCCTCTCACAGCCCATCAGATCTTCTGTCGTTAGGGTCCAGTGAAACAAATCTATTCTTGCCATTTATTTTTCAATTCAGGTGGGATAGATTTAAGGTCATCTTTTGGCTCTCATGGACTTGTTTTAATTTATTCAGATTTAACCTGTACTTACAAATCGACAATTGGTGATCTATTCCACAGTCAGCACCTTACCTGGTTTTAGCTGCTGCTACTGAGCTTCTCCATCATCTCTTCTCACAGGTGTAGGCAATTTGATATCTGTGTATACCATCTGGAGAAGTCCATGTGTATAGTCACCTTTTATGTTGTTGAAAAAGAACGTTTTTGAAAATGAAGTCCTTGATCTTGAAAAATCCCATCATGTGATCTCCAGTTTTGTTTCTATAGGAAGACTATGTTTTCCAACTGCTGTTCTTTCCTCCTTGTTTCCAACTTTTGCATTCCAATCACTAATAATTAGCAAAGCATGTTGATTGAATGTTTAACCAATTGCAGTCTGAAGACATTGGTAGAATTCTTCAATTTCTTTATCACTAGTTTTGTGGTTGGCGTATAAATTTGAATAGTTGTATTGATTGGATTTTCTTGAAAGCAGTTAGATATAATCCTATCACAGACAACATGGTACTAAAGATTGATTTTTCAAAGTCTTTTCTGAAAATTAATACAAAGACTTTACTCTTGATTTTGTCATTCCTGGCATAGTAAATCACATGATTTTTTTTTTTATTCAAATGGCTAATACTAGTCCATTTCAACTCACTAATGCCTAGGTCACCTATCTTTGGGGGTGTATTTCATTGTTGACAACTTCCAATTTTCTTAGATTTATGCTTTGCACAAAGTTACAATTATTAGCAGATATTTAGCAAATGAAGATCTTGAAGGCTCCACTCCCATTCATGTCACCCTGGTCAACTCCACTCTGAAATAAGGTCTTCCATAGTCACATTTAAGTGCCCTCCAACCCCAGGGGCCCATCCTCTGGCACTAGATCCGATAATGTTCTGCTTCCATTCATTGGGCCTTCAGTACCTGACAGTGTTTCAAAGCTATGCATAAGGTTTTCAGTGGCTACTTCCTCCAAGTGGGCAGCCAAGTCCTTGTTCATTGTCTGTTCTTAGTCTGGAAGCTTTTCTGAAACATGTTCACTCTTGGTGACCCTATTGGCACTCGAAATGCCAGTGACATAGCTTCCATCATCAAAACAACACACCAGCTACCACAGTAGAAATTGAAACACTGCATTCAGAGTACCATAGACCAGATAGAGGATATGTAAAGAAAGAATAGCATTACACTGTGATATTTTTGTTTAGTAAAGGTTTCTATGCTGTTGTAGCAATATTTTTGACATACATTTATACTGTATTTTGTATTTAGTTTGAGTTATTTGGCATTAAGAGCATCTCCAATAAGAAGGCTATCAATGGAGCTTGATTTTCTTTTAACCCATTGTTACAGTTTACTTACTTAGTTGTTTGCATTGTTTTTTCCTTCTTTTAACAAGTGAGTTTCATACACACACAACCTTGACTGTCATAATTGTTATAGTCAGCATTGCTTCTGCATCCTTTAAAGTCTTTTTTGTTGTATGAAGTTTACTTGCTTAGCTTCATTTTTATGGTTGATGTTTGCCTGATTACTCCTCAGCTCACATTCTTTCAACTGTCTAGTTTCTCTCAGAAGTTTCAGTGGGGAATTAGTAGTTTTTCAATTTGTTCAATCTAGTAGGATGCTCACCTGCTTTATCAAATCAATCTCATAAAAATGAGCTCAAGGGCCTCCTCTTGAGTGTAATTTGAGACATACCTGCTAATCCATGTGAACTGTTATTCTTCACATCTTCCTTAACCAGTCGGTCTGTTTCAGTCAACATCCATTCTTTTATAGTAAATGTATTATTCTATATATGTGCTAAGGCTCCCAAATAGATATAAGGCTGGGAAACGTTATTTATCTTCTCCCCTTCATTATCCACTTGATATATTTATTTAATATGCTCATAGAGATGACTGGGGGATCAAATCATCCCCTTTATGTATCATATGGTCAAATTTTTGTGCAATTACTGCGAACCAATTAAATTATCCTTTAATTTTCATATTTGGCTTTAGTCATAATGTGTGGATCAGCTAAGAGTAAAATCTGAACCATACCATTGTCCTAATTGATATTCAGGGACATCTCTGTGTAACTATGTTTCCCAGTCTTCAATTTTGTCCATTAATATCATAAATACCTCAAAGCTGACTCTCATTAGTACTTTCTGCAGCTCGTGGAGTCAGTTCTTGACCATGAGCATCAGTGAGACCATACAGCATCCCAAGACACACTCAGCACCACCAAAAAGGTTATCATTTAACTTCCATCATCAACTTCAACACACCATCTCCCTGAGCTCACATAGTCCATCAAGAGCTGCTCTTGTTCAATATTAAAGAAAAATGCTCACCCTAGCTGCTAAGAGTCACTGAGTAGTACAACGGGTGCTTGACTACTGAGACGTTCCTCAGAAGACAGATCTGGTGCTCTGCTCCCCAAATATCAAAGCCTTTCACACAAGCTCCTCTCTGCACACAAGGCATTGTCATGAGTTGGAATGGACTCGATGATAGCAGTGCCTGGCCGTCATTGTGGGGATGACTGAGGGCCAGGCTGTGTTGAGCAGAAGGTCTGCAAGCGTCGGAACTGACTCCAAGGCACTTATCAACCAACAGTCGCCCTAGTTCAGGGCTAAGGGTGCGCTGGTTAAAAGTTGGGGATTTTAAAAAAAATCACATATGGAACGCACTAGACCCTCTTCGGGAGGAAACTGTGGGTCTATTTCTGAAAAAACTGAAATCTTGAAAATCCAACCGGGGAAGATCCATGGTTGCTATGGGTCTATATAAATTTGACCATAGTGGATTTCATTTTCTGATTTGTCTGGTTCCAGCACCTTCAATATTTTGTTCTCATGGAATAAAATATTTGACAAGTAAACAGCTTTCTCCAAGAGCCCTGTAGTATTTCATCCCTTGGGACATGCTGGACCTTATCTTGCTCATTAACATGTAGACAATAGTAATAGCAGGGCTTATCGTGTGATCTGGCAGGGAAATTAACTCTGGTGAAGCTACTGCATGGGGATCAGAAACCAGTGGGAACTTCTCCTATTAAAAAGAGCAGCTTCCTTTTGTAGGAGAGTTTGGAAAGACTGGGGAGTTTATGATCTTTAGGTTCATATAACAATTTTCTCCACACTAGGGTTTGGAGTCCCATTCTTTTCTTAAAGGATCCTGATAGAGATTGAAGAGACATATCAAATCTGTACAGTCTTCTTTGCAACTCTGTTACTTTTAAAATCGAAGTTTAGATGCTATAGCAGCACAGGGTACAAAAGTTCCCTTAGGTGACAAAAGTGCATGAAAAGAGACAGCGGTCAGTGTAAGACATGGAAAAAAAATTAAAATAATTTATAAATTATCAAGGGGACATGGGGGAGGGAGAAAAAATTTAAAATGAGGAGCTGATACAAGGGCTTAAGTAGAAAGAAAATGTTTTGAAAAAGATGACAACATATGTACAGATGTGTTTGACACAGTGCACATATGTATGGATTGTGGTAAGAGCTGTAAGAGCCCCCTATAAAATAAAATTAATATTTTAAAAAGTTTCCTTAGTAACTGCTATGAAGTTCATCTAGCTTTCACAGGGTAGCTTAAATTGGTAATTGTCTACCCCTAACCTATGATTTTGATTTTGTCAATGTTTCCATTGTAATTAGTAAAAGTCAGTTCTCTCAACATTTTTTATTGTCTTTGCCTGTGCAATAGTTGTGACCATGACCATCGCAAATTGCAGTGTCTTGTAGTGCACTTGAATCTCATTTCCACTGACTACAGTCTTTTGATATATCTGTGTGCTGGGTGTTAGAACCCTATGTCTTGTGGTTAGGTGCTGTCTAGGAGGTTTCACCTCATAGTGACCCTACGTGCCGCAGAAAGAAACAATACTTAGGACTATGCCATCCTGTCTTATTCTGATTTAATCTGGGCTAAAACCTAAGCAAAAGTTAAGATGATGTTTTTTGAATGGAGAATGTTATTCCACTTAGTAAGAATGAATAAAACAATAAGTAAGGCAGGGAAGGAAGGTAAACCAAATTTTAAAAGTATAATCAAACTGTTCACTGCAACTTACAATTAATTGTTGATCTCATAGAACTGATCAGCAGGAAGATGAGGGATAAAGGTAGTTTTCTCCATTACAAATTAGCTGGGCATGCCACAATACGAAATTGGAATGAAAGCAGGCACACATTAGACACCTATGGGGACAATCCAAGGCTGTACATGCTCAGACCAAGGTCACCTAGACACAGGTGAAGGACAACCTGGGCATGCAAACTAGGCACCAGCGACACTACATCACATGTGCATGTGAACTCAGTCACTGAGAACAGCCAATCCCCTCCCCCATGCCCCATCAAGTTTGGGTGTGAGGGGATAAAAAGCAGAGACCAAGGACAGTCACCATCTTGTTCTGGTGCTTCTTCTGTATGGATTTTCATGGTCCCCTGAAGTGGTCACCTACAGTTGCAAAATCTTGCATGGTCTCCCGCACGGCCTTGCAGGCTTTCCAGAGATAGCATGTAGTGAGACTCTCCTACCCGAAACTCCCCTTTCCCTCATAAAAGTTAGTTGATTACAAAAGTGCTTTTGCAGCATGAATTCTTTCAGCTTTGAGAAACAAGAACTGAAGAAAACCATCCCAGAGAACTGTATTCCAAAAGGCTATACAGGGTATTTCAGGACAGTATGCCCAGGAAAAGTAAAGGGAGAAGTGTTATATATCAGCTTCCTTTGATCAGCTTCACATTGGTCAAATATGTGCCACATTTTACTTTCCTCATCCTTCCATGTTAAATATGTATGAACATCAAGTGGATGAGGGTGGACACAATCAGATTCCTATTGAAGAATCATCCTACAACACTAACTATTTTCCATCAACTACTTTGTTCTATTTAAAATAGCTATTAAGCACTCAGGAGCACTGGTAGCATAGTGATTGTGGGTTGAGCTTCTAACCACCAGGTCAGCAGTTTGAAATCACGAACTGCTCCAAGGGAGAAAGATGAGGCTTCCTACTCTAGTAAAGAGCTGTTATCTCAGAAACCCCCAGGGACAGTTTGCCCTGTGCTTTATGGCTGCAATGAGTCAGCATTGACTCAATGGCACTGAGTTTATTTAACATTACCTTCAACTCATTAGAGATCTAAGCAATGAGGTACAATGGTCACATCCTTGACTTGATCCTTGTTTCAATGCTACGTCTAATTGACCTATTTGCTCTGAGTCCTTCAAAATTTAGAAGTTCTAGCAACATAGATGTGACAACAATTTTCATGCCCTAACTCTGAAAAACCCCCAACTTTCTTGATTTTTTTATATTCTCTTTCAGTTTTACTTGCAAGCTTACCAGTTGCTTTGTGACTGACTCCTTCCCTGTAGAACTTTGTTAAATGCATCCAACAGTATCCAGCTCTATTTTCTCATTTTTAATGTCAATACAAAATTTACTTTACAGCATTGCTTATACAACTTTCTTTTCAAGATACTTCAAGGGACAGTTGTCCCAAATGCTTTATTTTGCCAAATTTGAATTTCTATTTTTCATTTTGTAATAACAAGCTTTTCCACACCCACTACCTAGATTTGTTTAAATCATTTTACTGGGGTCTCTTGCAGCTCTTATAACAATCCATACATCCATTGTGTCAAGCACACGTGAACATATATTGCCATCATCCTTTTCAAAACATTTTCTTTCTATTTGAACCCTTGGTATCATCTCACTTTGTTTCCTCCCCCACCTCATGAACCTTTGCTAAATTATAAAGTATTATTATTATTTTCATATCTTACACTAATGACTGTCTCTCTTCACCCATGTTTCTGCTGCTTGTCACCCTAGGGGGTGGGTAGATACATTGATCATTGTGATCTGTTCCCCCTGTTCTCCCCCCACCTTGCCCCTACCCTCATGATATCGCTACTCCCATTTTTCCTAAGGGGGTTATCTGCCCTGGATTCCGTGTGCTGAGACCTCTTATCTGTACCAGTGTACATGGTCTAGTATAGCCAGATTTGTAAGGTAGATTTGGGGTCATGATAGTGGGGTGGGAGGGTATGGAGTATTAAAGAACTAGAGGAATGGTGTATGTTTCATCAGTGCTGTACTGCCCCCTGACTGGCTCATCCCTTCCTAGTGACCCTTGTGAGGGGATGTCCAATTGTCTACAGATGGGCTTTGGGTCTTCATTCTGCACCCTCTGATTCACATCAATATGATTATTTGTTTTGGGTGTTCTGATGCCTGACACCTGATCCTGTCAACACCTCATGATCATATAGTTGGTGTGCTTCTTCCATGTGGGCTTTGTTGCTTCCCAGTTACATGGCCACTTGTTTATCTTCAAACCTTTAAGATCCCAGACACTATATCTTTTAGTAGCCAAGCACCATCAGCTTTCTTCACCACATTTGCTTATGCACCCATTTTGTCTTCAGACCTATGTATAACAGAATAAAATGTTGCTCAGTCCTGCAACATTTTTATGATCACTGGTATGTTTGGGCACATTATGGCAGAACTTTGTCAATTCTACCTTACTATATCTTGCTTACCTTTGACATATCTATAAGGAAGATCAAGCATTACAAAGGACATTATGTCTATTAAATAGAAAGCCAGTAAAAATTAAGGAAACATTCAAGGAGGAAGAACTCAGGGATCTATAGTAATGGGCCAATCTAGGTGGAGAATCTAACTGAAGACCCACATACATATCTGGGAGTGTGTGTGTGTGTGTGTGTGTATACACATTGGATTATATCAGTAACATAAAAGTAAATGGTGAGGGAATTTCATAGAATTTAGGGGAGGACGAGGGTTATGGGGAACAGGGTACTAATACACCCATGGGGAGGGTATTGTTTATGTCTCCACAGGAAAGGGAGAGAGGGACCAGACCCCATCCCAGAGCACCAACCCTTGCAGGCAATATTCGGGCACAAAGCAGCAAACTAACAGAGAAGACAACAGGGCCAGGCCCAAGCCGAGCTATGTTGACTCCCCTCCTCAGAAGAAAGTAATACAGTATAGAGAACAGCACTGAATGTAGAGCCTGGGGAGAGAGGCAGATCTGTCCAGACCACACTGGAGCAAACTAAGAGCGCGAGAGAGAAAGAGAGAGATTGAGAACCTCATCATGGCCCACCAAGCCCTGTGGACAGCATCCCTGCTCAGAGTAGCCAATGTTCAGAGAGGACTGTAAGGCCGGCCACACCACGAGACACAACGCTCCCTCACTGACCTATAGCACTACAGTAAACAGCACTGGAGACATTGTGTGGAAAGTGTGCCCTATCTGCCCCCTGCAGAGTGGGGTGAAATGCAAAGGAAGTGCAACAGGGCAGCAAGGGGAGCAAAGTAACTAAGTCCCCCGGGGAATCCTGGAAATGGACTTCAGACTTGGGGGACAGTGTTTGGCACCTCATCAGACTTGATTAGAAAGCATACATAAGGGTCAGCAGACTTATTATGTTGTTTTGTTTTTGTTTGTTTTAGGGTGTTTTTTTTGCACCCTATATCCATCCATATAAGAAAGGCAGGATGAACAATCCTGAGGAGAAAACAATGGGACCGGCAGTTTTGGGAGAACATGGGAGTGGAGGGGTGAGGAGCAGGAGTCAAGGACCCAAAAACTCAGGGATAAGGGAAAAATAGAGATCTAAAATTGATGGAAAGAAGGGCATATCATGCCTGGTGGGGTTTGATCAAGAGCAATGTATCAGAGAAGAAATACTGAGAGCTGAATGGAGGGAGAGCATGATAGTGGGACAGAAAGAAGGTGAAAGGAAATAGAGGAAAGAAATACGGGGCAAAACTGTTTATAGCGGTATAGATATAGATATGTATATATCGAATTTATTAATTTATAATAAAATGCATAGAGGCCAATGTACATATATTAATGTTAAGTATTAAGATAGCAAATGAACTTTGGTCCTCTACTCGGGCTTCCCTTAACTCAAGAACACTTTGTTCTGATAACCTGACACTCTTTGATACATACCTTCTCAACACAATCACTGAAGACAAAATAGGTGCATAAGCAAATGTGATGAGGAGAGCAGATGGTGCCCAGCTGTCAAAACATATAGCATCTGAACATATAGAAATTTTAAGGATTGAGGTTAAACAACCAGCCATCTAGCAGGAAGCAAACAGCCCACATGGAAGAAGTACTCCAGCCTGTGTGATCACGAGGTCCACAGGATCAGTTATCAGGTATCAAAAGATCCAAAACAAACAACTATATCAATTTGAACAAGGGGGGCTGGAGTGGAGACCCAAAGCCCATCTGTAGACAATTGGATATCCCCCCCACCCTATGGAAGGGTTATAATGTAGTATATACAATGTAGTATAGTACCAATAAATCACACATCATTCCTCTAGCTCTTAAATGCTTCCCCCTCTCCCCCCACTACCATGACCCAGGTCTACCTTACAAATTTGGCTAGACCAGAGAAACACACTGTTACATATAAGAGCTCTAGACACATGGAATGCAGGACAATGCCCTGAGGAACAGTAGTGGGAATAGCAATATCAAGAGGGGAGGGTGATGGTTGGGGATTGAGAAGAGGGAGAAATGGGGAACCCATCACAAGGTTGGGCATTTAGCTTCTCCCCCTGCCAAGGGAATGAATAACACAAATGTGGGTGAAGGGAGACCATGAACAGTGTAAAATATGAAATATTAATAACAATATATAATGGATCAAGGATTCATGAAGATGAGAGAGTGGGGGAGGGAAGGGAAAAAAAGAGAAGCTTATACCAAGGCCTCAAATAGAAAATGTTTTGGAAATGATGATGGCAACATATGTACAAATATGCTTGATACAATTGATGTATGGAATGTTAGGCAGTGTAAGAGCCCCCAATAAAAATGATTTTTAAAAAGAAAGAAACCTGACATCAGGAAAAAATTTTAAGTACTTAGAAAATATACATTGGCAAAAATGATTTATTAGGACAGTGAAAACTTAAACCTAAAAAACAAACTTACTGCCAGTGAGTCATAGCGACCTTCTAGGACAGGACAGAATCTTCCCTGTGAGTTTCTGAGACCATAACTCTTACAGGAGTAGAAAGCCTGGTATTTCTAGTGAAAACTTAAACCGCTTGGTACATAATTCTAAAATCACACCACAAAAGCACTTCCGTTACGGAGGTTGCTAAGAACAACTCATTGTAATCATCTACAAACTGTCAGAGCAGAGAACTGAAGGAGCACTGAAAACTGACAGCACGAGGCATGATTATGTTATTAAACCTAAAATTGAGACCCTCAAAAAGGAAACCTACAAATGAGTCTCATTCATTAATAGATTCAACAAGAGTAAGGAAAATATAGCCAAGAAAAAGGACATACCATCCAGTGGTCATGGAGGATTCTAAGACTTTCATGAACTAAGGGAAGGAAGAATATTTTCTTCACATGAAAAAGGTTGACTACAAAATTGTATATTAGCCAAGTCATTCATTGTAAAGTAATGAAAGCCTTCCTTGTGGCTGTCTTCACGGCTACTCTTCACTGTGCGGTGGGTCACACCCAACAGGGTAGAAAAGTAAAATAAAATTCTAAGGATCAGAGAACCAATGTTGTCATTATTCACAGATTATATTATGCTCTATAAAGAGAAAGTTAAAATAAAAGAGATAATTACAGAGTGTAGCATGATTTGGGGATTTTAAAAGACGAGGCTTTCCGGTCCTGTAAAGATTTATAGCCTCAGGCTGCCTGGGTGGTGTGGCAGTTACATAATCTACCAACTTGCCAAGGGGTGGAGTCTGGCCTGTCAATCAGGTTATAGCCAATGAGGCCTCTGTGTTCTCCTGAGGATTCTGGAAACTCCTGTTTTCCTTCCTGGAGGCAGGACACACACACACTCTGCTTGTCTTCCTGCGGACAAGCCACATGGAGACCCCTGATGGAACCAGAGCCCTGGAGCTAGAAGAGCCACATGGAGACCCACACCAACGCTGAGATGCTTCCACTGCCACGACATCCACAAGACTTTCCACCCACTGGCCTGTGACCTTCCTGCATTTGACATCATCTCATGTGTTGCGTGAGTCTGACGAGGAAATTATCAACTGATATTGGAAATATGGACTAATATTAGACTTATGGACTTGATCTGGACTGGGATGGGATATTTCCTTAATATACAATTGGTCTTTGATATCAACTTCTCTATTACACACATACGAGTGTCTCTGGTTTGTTTCTCTAGCCTACCCAGACAAACAAGTGGTCATGAGTCAGAACTGACTTCTTGACAGTGACTTTGAATGCAATAATCAACTAGATTTTCACGAACACTCAAAACAAAAAGCACAGTAAAAACCTACTGTTATGGTAGCCTCACAAACACATGACGTATCTAGAAAGGAATGTAACAAAACTGTTTAAAATCTTTGTGGAGAATATTCAATAAATACGTAACCACTATAACACCAGCGCTCTTTATGAAAGAAAGAAGATCACAATAGGTAAAATCACTATTTGAAAACAACACAAGGTTCTCAGATGAGGAGGTTTTGTTTTAACTATCAAAGACTATTACTATAAACGTACAGTAACTGAAATAGTATTTTACTGGTGAAGGATAAACAGTGTGGCTAGTGGAACAGAACAGATAGCCTAGAATCAGGTTTGAGTGTAGTGCTGGCATTATAGATCTGTGAGAGAGCAGCAGCCATTCCAATGAATTCGCCCAGAATAATCCAAAACTTTTCTTTTTCACTTTTACTGGGAAGAACAATAAACGCGATCAAATATCCAAACATTACAAGTGGTTCTGTTGTGTACATGGAACTTCTAGTAATTAAAGAAATAAATAATGTTGGTAAATATGTATTTAGTAACATTGTTTTAGGTTTCACATAACTGTGAGGTCACTTTTGAGTTTGAGATGTGAGAATAACGAAGTGGCAACGTATAATTATCTCTTAAAAGAGTCCAGATCCATGAAGCCTGAGGAAAGCATAGTTGGTGACATAATGTCACAGTGCAACTGTTACATTTACATTCAACAAATGTCATGTGAAGTACTTATCAAGTGAGACCAATCTCTAATGGTTACACATACTAAAAAATTGGCAGACCACTGAGGTTTTTGTTCAGTCCGCTTTGTTTTATTACCTCCAAACTAGAACTACGTTACTAGGCTAAACAAAATGAGAGCTCTTGGGTTTTCTTTAGAATTCCTCTATAAAGTGGATTCCTTTGTGCAATGAAATGTTATGGGGATACAATGTCACTTTGCAGATCATGTGCCCCACTAGTTAGCAATGGAGAACTGAAATGCCTAAATTCCCACCTTTAGGAACGGAGAACTAAAATTCAGAAGATGTGTGCATTCCTAGCAAAATGAGCGCCTGCTTCTCCTCAGGTGGAAGAGGTGCCAAATAAGCCATTTCCCATCTGGTAGATGGTTGGTTTCCTTGAGGGAGGAGATGACACTAGGGACTAAGCACTGCTCTCCGCACTTGTCATATTAACTACTCAGGAGCGGTCATGAATAGCTTGGCATGTTTGGGTTAAGTAATTATGACACCTAAAGCATTTTTTACAGCAATACTGTGGACAGTATTCATGTCTACAGCTGCCAGTAATGACAACATACACACAAACACATCACACTTCAATGTAGGACACTGGTCCTCCATGATTTTTTAAACAAGGCTTTCTCAACCTCATCTCTACTAACATTTGGAACTTGATCATGCTTTGCTGATGCCAAGAGTTGGTTATCCTGTGTCATTTTGGTAATGTTTGCCTGCATCCCTGGCTTCTACCGACTAGGAAAAAAGCAGTGATCGGTCTCTCTCAGGAGATGTGATAAACAAAATGCCTGAAGGCATTGCCAAATCTCCCCTGGGTAAAGAGGCCAAAATCTCCCCTCCCTGAGAATCTTTTTGTCTTTATCCTTTCCCAACAAGCGCTGGAAGATCCCAACTCAGTCTAAGATGAGTAAGAAGCAAAAGGAATCTCCACATTGATTCAAAATAAGAAAAATGGAGGCAAGAAAAATGATGACTGGTAAATAAAATTCATCCCAAAATGATTGTCGGATAAGTGATAAAAACTAGGCTCACACATACTGCCGTATATTTCAGTAAGCTAGTAAAAAATTATTCTTCAAATGTTGAAGCTTATTCTGCAAGTGTTGAGAAATGAAGTCTCAAGAGAGAAATAAGAAGTCAACATAAGGGAATAAATAACGATACTCCAGAACTAATCGACAAGGGGAGGATAAAAAACACCACTGCAGAATAAAGAAATGTCTATTTAACAAACAGCAATAAGGACAAAAATAGACTGTTAGAAAGACTACAGAGGACATGGAAAATAGGCTTGAAAACACGGAGAAATTAAATTTTTAAACAAGACTTTAAAAAGTAGATAGACAAGATAAGATGTGGAAGACGAAAGAAATAATGAACATAATAGTTGACCCTAAGAACAAATCCCAAACCTACTGCCATCTAGTTGATTCTGCCTCCTATGGACTCTAAAGGAGAGAGCAGAGCTGTCCTAGGGTTTTTGTGACTGAAGATCTTTGGGAGCTGAAAGGCACATTTTACTCCCTCAGAGCAATTGGTGGGCTTGAACCATCGACCATGTAGTTAACAATCTATGACTTACATCACACATTCTATTACTTAAATCACAATACTATGAGAGGGTACCCCAAAATAATGAAATAGGAAAGATACCAAAATATCTTGCATTGACATTGCCCTAAAATAGTAAATGACAGACTTACAAATTGAATATATACCTCGTCTCTCTGGAAAAACTCAATATATAATATTCAACACCAAGTCATCTCCTGGTGAATGTACTGGAATTAAAATATAAAGAAAAAACTCTTTGGATATCCAGGTAAAAATAACAAGTTGCCAGAATGGAGACAAACTCATATTTGTCACTGATTTCTCCACAGCAATAGTCTGCCTCAAACAAAGGTAAAGAAAAGCTTGCAAATAATTACAACGAGTGGTACCAGTATAGATACACATATGGATCACAAAAGTATCACTCACGATGGTGAGTAGAGAGGCCGCTGTGAGTCAGAAAAAAATGCATGGTTTCTAGGACAATGGCACTTCTCCTTCCTGATGTCAGTTGTGATGGTTACCATGTTCCCTCTACAGCATTCGCAACGTACTTTGAAGTTTTATGTATTTTTATACACATGAAACACTTTTTTACCAAAAACAAAAAGGACATTTTAAATGTCAAACCATTTAAATCAGACATTTTCCCCCGTTATATGATACTGAAATCACCAACCTAATAGAACAAAATCAACCAATTCACTTCAAAATAGAATACTATGTATCCCTGGAACTTTCTGGGAACACCTCCAAATTGT
Organism: Echinops telfairi; assembly: GCF_000313985.2. Classification (NCBI taxonomy): domain Eukaryota; kingdom Metazoa; phylum Chordata; class Mammalia; order Afrosoricida; family Tenrecidae; genus Echinops; species Echinops telfairi. Next base: position 3,031,208 of record NW_022111316.1, on the reverse strand, counting down.
CCAGAAGGGTTTGTGGAAGGAAACAGCAGTTAATCTTTGATATCTGGAAAAGGATGAACCTTTCCAACCAATGTAAATAACACACTGTTGGGTTTTCTTGAAATAATACCACATTGGTGGTATTAAATAAAAATTTCAAATATCGCTTTGCCCATCTTCATGTATTTCAGTATACTTGAATTAACACCATCAAATCTTGTTTCTTAAAATGTATGCACAGTAGAGATGTCTGAAATAATTATATCTGAGATTTTCATTAAAAACCTATGAAAGAACCCAAAGAGACATGAAGACTAAGTGTTGGTGAGACTTCACATCAGGAAGAATCATGATCATCTGTTAACAGTGCCTGCAAAAACAGCCTTAAAATCTGTTATGAATATTCCAAATAAACTGCACATTTATTTTTAATTACACCAAATATAGAAATCAAGCCACCAAGTTGCTTGACTTCACACATGAGCATGATAGAAATTTCTCATGGCTTCTCAACTTTAGGCGAAGATGATGCTTTGGTTGTCTTTAGTTGATGATAAAAAAATTAATAAGAGGAATGTTAAAATCCACTACTTTTCAACAGTGTGATTTTTTATTTAATTCATCTTGTTTAATTCATCAGTTTTTCAATTCATTTAATTTTTAAAAAATCATTTTATTAGGTGCTTGTACAACTCTTATCACAATCCATACATACATGCATTGTGTCAAGCACATTTGTACATTTGTTGTCCTAATCATTCTCAAAACATTTGCTTTCTACTTGAGCCCTTGCTATCAGCTCCTCATTTTTCCTCTCCCTCTCCGCTCCCCCTCCCTTGTGAACCCTTGGTATTGGTGATTTATAAATTATTATTATTTTGTCATATCTTACACTGTCCGATGTTTCCCTTCACCCACTTCTCTTTTGTCCATCCCCTAGGGAGGAGGTTATATGTAGATCTTTGTAATCAGTTCCCCCTTTCTACTCCATCTTCCCTCCACCCTCCTGGTATCGCCACTCTCACAACTCCTGAAGGGATCATCTGTCCTTGATTCACTGTTTCCAGTTCCTATCTGTACCCGTGTACATGCTCTGGTCTAGCCAAATTTGTAAGATAGAATTGGGATCATGATAGTGGAGCAGGGGGCAGGGAAGGGGGGAAGCATTTAAGAACAAGAGTAAAGTTGTATGTTTTAACGTTGCTACACTGCACCCTGACTGGCTTGTTTCCTCCCCGCCACCCTTCTGTAAGTGGTTGTCCAGTTGCCTACAGATGGGCTCTGGGTCCCCACTCCACAGTCCCCCTCATTCACAATGACATGATTTTTTTCTTTGATGCCTGATACCTGATCCCTTCGACACCTTGTGATCACACAGGCTGGTGTTCTTCCTCCATGTGAACTTCGTTGCTTCTGAGATAGATGGCTGCTTGTTTACCTTCAAGCCTTTAAGACCCCAGAGGCTGTATCTTTTGATAGTCGGGTACCATCAGCTTTCTTCACCACATTTGTTTATGCACCCATTTGTCTTAAATGATTGTGTCAGGAAGGTAAGCATCCATTCATTTGATTTTAATTCATCATTTGCTTAATTCATCTGAGACTCAGTTTTGTCCTATATTAAGTTGCCAATAATCGCTACCTTGTAGGGTAGTTCTGAGTTGTCCAAATCCCTTCCACTAAACCGTGGCAGAGTCTACATTCTCTGTCAGCCAGTCTAGCTGCAGTGTACTTCTTTGTCTCTAAGACTCAAAGGAATGTACTTTCAACTATTTCAGACTTATGAAATTAACTAGCTATGGTCTAAGGCACCCCCCCCCACACACACACATACACACACATACACATACATAGCATACTTGCTGAACAGTTTTTGCAATAAGATTTCCATTATTCTATTATTGTTGGCGTTAGCTAAAGACAGTTTGGTAGGCCATTCAAAGTAGGAATTAACAAAATAAAAATGGGTGAATCGTTGATAAAAATGGTCGTACATAGTGTGACCTCGATAAATCCCTCCATCTCCATCCACGAACTGGCTAATGTTGACATTCTAAACAAGAGCATTTGTGTTTAGCTGAAAGATGTTGGTTTCTGTTAAAAACAAGCGATTTCACAGAGAATGGAATATGTGAAAATAAGGAAGAATAATGGGTTTGGGGAAAATCAAGGAGGTTAATAATGGGCTAGGGGCAAAACATTGTTGCTTGAAGGTCATGGGTGGATTAGGAGAGTAAAACACTGAAAGGAACGGGGAATAAAAACAAGCAAACAAATACAGTATACCTGTTGCCATCAACTTGGTTCCAACTAATGGTAACACCATGTGGTACAGAATAGAATTTCTCCTTATGCTTTTCTTGGCTGTAGTATTTATGAAAATATACTGTCAGCCTTCCTTCTATATCACTGCTTGGTGGGTTCGAACCACCAGCCTTTAGTTTAGTACTCAATCATAGGCCAAATGCAACAGGGAGGTGCTAATGGATTGGAGTACTAAAGATAACCTGTTTAGGGTATTCCTGCCACTATTACTTACTGCGACATTCCTGTGCTAGGGTAAAATTTGGAAGGGTTAACAGTTATCCTTCTCTTGGTTCAATATCACAGCTTCCCCTTGGTCCCCAAGAGTCCACAGAAGCCTTACAGGAAAGGTTCCCTGCAATATTTCCAATGACTCTAATGATGAGAAGAGGAGACAATGAACAGAAGCCAGTATTTTCCACAAGGGTGTTGGATACACTTTACTTAGCTGATTGCAATATTCTATTTCTCAGTCCTATCATGGGCCCCTACCATAATGAAATTAATAATTATCATTTTTATAGTACTTGCTAATCAGACATCGATTTGAACTCTTCATGTGTATTAACTTAATCTTCACAGTAGCTTGGCCACAGGCACTGTTATCATGCTATCTGACAGATGTGGAAGCTGAGAGAAATAGAGGTTAAGTTGTCCCAAGACATTCCACTAAACCGTGGCAGAGTCTACATTCACAGTCAGCCAGTCTAGCTCCAGGTTCTGGCTGTGGTGTCTCGCTGCAGTGTATGTACTTCTCTGTCTCGAAGACTCAAAGGGATCGACTTTCAACTATTTCAGACCGTAGAAGGAAAGGCGACCTTCTGGGTTTTCAGACATAACATACATTGACTTTGACTTTCATCATCAAGGTTGCGTTCAGAAGCACTAAGCACTAGAATAAAATTCAGGCACATTGTTGTTGTTAGGTGGCATGAATTCTAACTCACAGCAATTCAATGTACTGTAAGAAAAACTGCCCAGTCACACATTCTTTTAATGGTCACTTCATTTGAGCCCATAGTTGCAATCACTGTGTCAATCGTGTTGAATATCATCACCTTTCGGTGACCTTGTACTTTTCCTTACATGACAGTTTTCTCCACTGATTGGTCCCTCCGGATAACTAGTCCAAAGACTGTGAGATGAAGTTTTGCCATCCCTACTTCTAAGCATTCTGTGTTCATTATATTGCATTGTAATTCTTATTGACAAGTGTCACCTTTGATCTTCATGGGTCAATATTCCAAGAACTCTTTACTTTCACAAGCAAGGTTGTGTCCTCCACCCCTGATGCCACATTCTTCTTCATATAGCAGAGCTTTTTGAATTATTTTCTCAGAATACAGAATAAATACGATGTAAGGATAATTCTAATCACCTTCCTTGATTTTAAGCCACACAGTATCGCTTGGTTCTGTTCACAGGGCTGCCTATTAGTCTATATACAGGCTCTCCTGAGTACATGTCAGTGTTCTGGAATTCCATTGCTTCATAATGTTTTCCATAATTTGTTATGATTCACAAGTAAGATACTTTTCTATAGGCAATAAAACCAGTAAATATGTTTCTAGTATATTGTTTTAATCCAGAATAATTTTCCATCAGCAATATTCTTTATTCCACATTCTCTTTAAATTTCCAGCAATTCCCTGTCAATCTACTGATGCAACTATTTCTAATCTTCAACAAAGTTTTATTTCACATGATTTTATTGATTTTCTTTGAATTTTCACATTCTTTTGAATCGCATTTCTTTGAAATGGTCACAAACATATATCTCATTCAGTCGGTTATCTATTTTTTCCCCTAAATTTCTTGGCATATCCAAGTGTGTAACATCTACACTGATATCATCAATTCCTGGATACTTGTTTTTTCCAATGTCTTTAGTTCAGTTTGGATTTCTGTTTTCAATAATATTAAATCTTGATTATATGCTACTTCCTGAAATGATTAAAGATTTACAGACTCCTTTTGGTACTATGACTGTGTATTACTTCCATTTTATTTGATGCTTCCTGGGCCATTTAATATTGTATGCATAGAATCTATAATGTTGTAGCTCAACGGTTGAATGTTTTCTTCAAATCTTTCAGTTCAATAAAGGTTGCCCATGTTCTTTTGGTTCTCTAACTCAATTTCTAATGTCCATTAACTGTTAGCATGATCATTGTTTTCTGTTTATTTTTCTGTCATTGAGTTGACCATAATTGGTTATGAGCCACACAGTTGAATTCCTTAGCATAGTCAACAAAACACAGTAAACATCTTTCTAGTACTCTCTGCTTTGAGCCAAGATCTGTATGACATTAGCAATGATATCTTGTTCCACATTCTCTTCTGAATCTGACCTGAACCTGTGGCAGCTCCCTGACAATACACCACTGCAACATTTGTTGGAGTATTTCAGCACGTTTTACTTGCATGTGGTACTAAAGATTTTGTCTGCTTATTTCCACATTATATTGGGTCACTTTCCTCTGACCAACCAGTTGGTTGATCAAATAGCCGTCTTCCAAATTTCCTGGCGTAGATGAATAAGTAATCCGGAGCTTCATCAGCTTGTTGAAATATTGGTTGGTACTCCATCAATACCTGAAGACTTATTTTTGACTAATGCTTTCAGTGCAACTTGAACTTCACTTCTCCCTTCAGCACCATTGATTCATATTCATATGCTACCCCCTGAAATGGTGGAATATCAACTATTGCTTTTTAGTAGAGTCAGTCTGTGATTTATTTTCATCCTCTTTTGATGCTTCCTGAATTATTCAATATTTTGCCCATATCATCTTTCATTATTGAAACTCAAGGCTTGAACTTTTTCTTGATTTCTTCCAGTTTAAATTACGCTGAGCAGGTCCACTGTTGTTTTTATTTTCTAACTCTAGGTCATTGCACTTTTCATTAGAATATTTGAGTTTGTCTTCTTGAACTTCCCTTTGAAATTTTCTGTTCAACTCATTCTTCATCATTCCTTCCATTTGGTTTAGGTACTCTATGATGAAGACCAAGTTTCAGAATCCCTGTTGACATCCATTTTGATATTTTCTTTCTTTCTGGTCTTTTGAATGATTCTTTCTTCATGAACGATGGTCTTGATGTCCTCCCACAGCTCCTGAGGTCTTCTGTCATTTGGGTTTAATGCATCAAATCTTTTGCTGAGATATTCTTGAAATGCTGGTGAGATACACTCATGACCATATTTTCGTGGACTGGTTTTAAGTTTCTTCAGCTTTACCCTGAGCTTTTGTTCCTCCCTTTTTGCTTCCAACTTTTGAATTCCCATTGCCAATAATTAGCAATGTATCTTGATTACATGTTTGATCCATTTCAACCCTAAGATGTTGGTAGAATTCTTCAACTTATTCAACATTGGCTTTTGGGGTTGGTGCATAAATTTGAATAATAGTTATATTGATTGGATTTCCTTGAAGGCAGTTAGATATAATCCTATCACAGACAGCATTGTACTTCAAGATTGATTTTGCAATGTCCTTTTTCGACAATGAATGCAATGTCATTTCTCTTAATTGTATCATTCCTGGCATAGTAAATCATATGATATTTTGCTTCACAATGGCCAATACCTGTCCATTTCAGCTCACTAATGTCTAGGATATCGATCTTTATGCATTCCACTTCATTTTTGATGGCTTCCAATTTTCTAGACTCATAGTTCACACATTCCTAGTTCTGAAAATTAGCAGATTTTTCCAGCTGTTTCTCTTTACATTGAGTTGTGTCCCACCAGCAAGTGAAGATCCTGAAGTCTCCACTGCCACAAGCTTTACTCCACTTATGTCATCATAGATGACTACACTCTGAGAAATCAGCTCCTTCCAAGTCACATTTTAAGTGCCTCCCAACCTGAGTGTCTCATCCTCAGGCACCATCTCTAGCAATGTTCTCTTTCCATTCGTTAAGCCTTCGGTCTCCAACAATGTTCACACGCTTTGCGTAATGTTTTCAGTGACTATTTCCTCAGGCCTCTCTCGTTTTCTGTTCTTAGTCTGGAAGTTCCACTTAAGCCTGTTTGCTTTGGATGACCCTCCTGGCTTTTGAAATACAAGTGACAGCTGTCCGACAATTGGTGGTTATATCAATTATTGAACCTAAAATTGTTTTCCTCTGTCAACCTCCACCTATTCACAATAAAAAGTGATTTTTTTTCTTAGTCCAATTAAAACAGTGATTTTCAAAGAGATTTGCAGGGCCAATTAAAATCAAGATAGGCTCAAAAAGTTTTGGCCATCAATTTTTCCCAAAGGACAAAGGATGATCATAGTAGCTTATTAGGAAGATTTTTAAAGAAAATTTGAAACTGAATTGTCAACAAATAAGTCAAGAAAGTTGCATGGAGGAATTTTTCCCATCACAGCAATGCATCGGCTCATTCTTTGAAAGTAATAGGGCTGTCTTAAAATAGTTTAGTTGTTAATCTTTCCTTAACCCAACATAGATCCATAATGACCCTTTAAAACTTCTTTTTGTTTTCTAAACTGAATAAACATTTGAGAGTAACAAACTCTATATGATTTCCTTGAAGGTGTTAAAACTGATGTTTTATAGTGGTGTAAAATTTAAAATGCAGCATTGTTTGGGGGTGGTTCGGAGTGATAAAAACACTACCTTCTAACCAGCAAAGACCTAGATGGAGGATGTGATGAGACACAATAGCTTAACAGTTTATATTTCAATAAAGGTTTGTATGTTCTTGTAGCACTGCTTTTCAACTTGCACTAATATATTTCCACATCATTTTGTATTTAATTATTTTGAGATATTTGGTGTTAGGAACATCTTTAATAAGCAGACTATCAATGGCATCTGATTTTCTCTAACTCATCGTCACAACTGACACATTTGTATATTTGATTGTATATTTTTTCTTTTAACAAGTGAGTTTCACACACACACACACACACACACACACACACACACGCAAAACCCAAAATGTCTTAAGTGTCATATTTAGCATTACTTCTGCACTCTTTAAGATGTCTTTTGTTGCTTGGAATTTAATTGTTTACATTTTTTTACACTGTTTAAATTTACTAATTACTCTTCAGTTCACATTCACTCAACTCCCTTGCTTCTCTAAGTTAGAAGTCTCAGTAGAGAATCGGTAGTTTTTCTTTGATTTAATCTACTTAGAATGCTCATCTGCTTTATCAAATTAATCCTACAAAATCCAGCTCCAGTGCCTCCTCATGAGTATGTATTTCACAGAACCCTCGTCCCATGCTCAGCCACATAAGCCCTTGTTCTCTTCACCTTCCTTAGTCATTAGATCTGTTTCGATCAACATGCATTCTATAATATAGAATTTATGAATTTATATGTGTGTTCTGACTCCTAAATAGATACGAAGATGAGAAATCTTTCTTATTTCTCTTTTGACCCTCATTACCCAGTTGATATATTTATCTAGCAAGCATTTAGTGAGGATTGGAAGATTAATTCCACTCCTGTAATAGGTCAAATTTCCATGCAATTACCCTGAATCAACTAAATTATCCCTTTAGTTCCATATCTGGCTTCAGACAGAATGTGTGAATTTCTAAAAGTAGAGCCTGGAACATAGTTTTAATCAAATTGATTTTCAAGGATTTCTCTGTGGAGCTATACATAGCCTCCCCATTTTATCTTTCAATAGAGACCTTAAAGGTAACTCTCATCAGTACTTCCTGCTAGTGGCTCTCAACAGCAGCTCATGGAGTCAGTCCTTGACTATCCTTATCGATGGGACTATACAGCATCCCAAAACATGCTGAAGTAGCACCAACGCTATTTTTTGGCTCTCATCATCAGCTTGTGGGCATCATTTCCCTTAGATAACAGAGACCATCAAGAGATGGTTCTGTTTACTACTGTATAATAATCCTCCTTTAACTTGTAGGGTTTGCAAAGAGTTAAGCACTCAATGACTAGTTGACAGGTTTGTATTTCAAACCTAGTAAGAGGTGCCTCAGAAGATTTATCAGGTGATCTTATGCCAAATGCCAAAGACTTTAACACAAGCTCTACTCTGCACACGAGGAGTAGCCATGAGTTGGAATCAAATGGATGGCACCACCATCACCTAGCAACAATTGTAGGGATGACACAGGGCCAGGTTATGCTCCACTCTGCTGTACAGAGGTTCTCTATAATCTAGAACAGACTCCCAGCGCCTATTAACAAACACCAACCCTGAAAGCAACACAAGTGGAAGAGTGGCTAAAAGCTTGTCTTCGGACCAAAAAGGTCTGCTGATTATGGGAGGACCGGACCATTTATGGGAGGAAAATGTGGAAGCCTGTTTCTGCAATGATTTATAGCCTTGGAAAGTCTGTAAGGAAGACCTACTCTGTCCTATAGACTTGCTATGAGTTAGAATCAACTTGACAGTAGTGGGCTGACTTTTTGGTTTTTTTTTTACTTTTTCAGGACGTTCAAGATTTATTCCTCATGGGTACTATTAACCTTGCATTCCAAAATGTTTGGAAAATAATGCATATTCTCTGAGAGCTTAACTGTATTTCCTCACTTGAAATATGCTGGACTTTATCTTGCTTATTAACCTGAAATTAATGAGACTGGCAGGACTTATCTTAATGGTCCTGTAGGGCAGTTTTTTCTGTTGATGTTTTTGCATGGTTTCAAGCACCAATGGTATCTTCTCTCTTTCAAAGAAGAAGCACTTATTTTCTCAAGATTTCAGAAAAAATCTGAGAGTTCACAATGTTTAGATGCTATTACAGACAGTTTTCTCCACACTAGGATTTGGAGTGCCATTCTTTTCTGAAAGGATCCTGATAATAAATATTAAAGACATATCAAAGGTGTACATTCAATCTTCTTTGCAACTCTGTTACTCTTAATGCAAGAGTATTATCAGCACATGTTTCCTTACAGCTTCTGGAGATAAAAGTTTCCTTAGAAACTGTTCTAGATGTCTTCTAATTTTCCCAGTATAGTGTGAGTTGGTCACTGTATACTCTAAACCTACTAGATCCATATAGCCAATATTTATACTATCATTATTAAAGTCATTTCACACAATACATCTTTTTAACTATATTGGCCTGAACAACAGTTCCAACCACGGCTACTGAAAATTCCATTGCCATATAGTACACTTAATGTAAAGAAAACAAAACAAAAAATCCCCACAACTAGACCAGTAGTTAACATCATGATAAATGGAGGAAAGATTGAAATTGTCAAATATTTCATCTTATTTGGATCCACAGTCAATGCTCAAGGAAGCAACAGTCAGTAGACCAAACAATATGTTGCATTAGGCAAATCTGCTGCATAAGACGTCTTCTGTGTTGAAAAGCAAGGTTGTCACTTTGAGGACTAAGGTGTGCTTCACCGAAGCCATGGAATTTTCAATCACCTAATATACTTGTGAAAGGTGGACATTGAATAAAGAAGGCAAAAGAAGAATCAATACATTTAAACTAGGGTGTTAGCCCTACAGGGGACAACACTGGAGACACAGTGTGGGAATTCGCCCGATCTGATCCCACCACACCGAGGCAAAATACTAAGGGCGTGGAACGGAACAGCAAGAGGAAAAGAACAACGAAGTCCCCAGGGAATACCAAAAGTAGACTTTGGGACCAGGGCTTGAGGTCCCATCAGACTTGACTGGAAAACACTCCTAAAGGCCAACAAACAGTCCTTGAACTAAAATAAAATAAATTAGGGTGTTGGTAAAGAACATTGAAGGTACCGTGTACCACTACAAGAACAAATAAATCTGTCTTGGAAGAAGTATAGCCAGAATGTACCTGAGAAGCAAGGATGGAGAGACTGTCTCACAGATTTGGGACATGATTTCATAAGAGACCAGTTCCTGGAAAAGGACGTCATTCTTGGGTAAGTGGAGGGACAGTGAAAAGAGGCATGTCCTCGACAAAATGACTGACACAGTGGCTGCAACAATGGGCTCAAATATAAGGAAAATTGTCAGGATGGTGTAGGACCAGGTTATTTCTTTCCATTGTACATAGGGTCATATTCACCAGAGCCTTAATCCATGTGGGTATCCTGCAAATGGATTCCAGTTTTCCAGATAACAGGACATAAGACAAAGTTTTATGAACTGGGATCATTATCCCAGGGAGCGGTATGAATAAAATGAGGAGTAAGGCAGGAAAGAAAGGAAAATCAATTTGAAAAATAATATCATGAAGATTCTTACTGCAACTCACAATTGCTTTAATGGTCTTCTGTGAAGTGACATCTAGAGAATTTCTGGCCAGTATGCCCAGGAAAAATAAGTTCCCCATTACCTTGGTCAAATATTTGCCACATTGTACTTTTCTCCTACTTCCATGTTTATTGTGTATGAGTATTAAGTGGAAGACGATGGACATCATCAAGTTCATCTCCTGCTTCCCTAATTTAATTTTCCATGAACCATTTTATCTTACCAAAAAGATTTATTATGCATAATCTTCAACTCTTTAGAATTATTAACAATGGAATAAAATGACCATCTCCTTGATTTGGGTCTTGCTGCAATGCTGAGTGAGTTTAATTGACCTGTTTGTGCACAGTCCTTCTAATGTTTACAATACCTAGGAATGTAGAAGTCACAACTTTTATGGTCAAACGTGTCCAATTTCTTGTCTCTGTCTATTTTCTTGCCTTCTAATTGTGAACTCGCTAGTGGTTGTGATTTACTCTTCCTTGTAGAAACCTTGTTCAAGGAAGCCAGCATGCTACAAACATTCTGTTTCCCACTTTTTATCTCAATCTAAACTTTATTTTTCATCATCAGTTACACAACCTCTTTTCTAAGCTACAAGTGATAGTTGAACCAAATTCTTTATTGTGACAAACATGAAATTCTGTCTCCCGTCTTGCAATAACAGCTTTTTCCACATCCACTGCCTAGATCTTAGACAATGTAAAATGTGACCATTATAATATTTTCACAGATAGCACACCACTACCTCTACACATTCCCATCATAATTATGATAGTCTATAAGTTATGCTATATTGGCAACCAATCCAAACACAAAGGATTAATTTTTTATAACAATACATATTCATTTGAGGTATTTCTTACCCTAGGTCATCAACTAAAACAAACATTGGGAAATTAGTAGGTACATAAACATATATATAAAACTTCTTCCTGTCTTTAATGTTTTCTCTTCCCCGTGCCACCCCTTGACTATCATGACCCCAATTCTACCTTACAAATCCAGCTAGACCAGAGCATGAACATGGGTACAGATAAGAGCTGGAAACACAGGGAATCCAGGACAGATAACCTCTTCAGGACCAGTATTGAGAGTAGTGATACTGGGAAGGGAAGGAGAAGGTGGGGAGAGAAAGGGGGAACCGATTCCAATAATCTACAATGGGACAGACAACAGAAGAGTGAGTGAAGGGAGACATCAGTCAGTGTAAGATATAAAAAAACAATAATAATTTATAAATTATCAATGTTTATGGGGGAGGGAGGGAGGAAAAATGAGGAGCTGATACCAAGGGCTCAAGTAGAAAGAAAAGGTTTTGAATAGGATGATGGTAACATATGTACAATTGTGTTTGACACAATGAATGTATGTATGAATTGGGATACAAGCTGTATGAACCCTCAATAAAATGATTTAAAAAAAACAACTTCTTTCTGGAGCTGACATAGGCTCCACCCATTCAGGTTTCATTTGCCAATAAAAAGGCACAAGACCAAGCCCAAATTCAAAGAGGTGAAGAAGTCTGGACCTCCTGCAAGATATAAAGAGGAGGGCGTTGTTGCTGCAGAGATACACAATATGCTACAAAGTATTAAGTTCATTTTTCATACACTGTTGTATAGCTTTGTTTCCAAGACCCTAAAAGGACCCCCTAATCAATAAGGTCTGGAGACTGGAAGATAAAGGGCAGTGAAACTAGAGTTCTGGAAATAGAGCAATCAGAATGCAATTAAAGGTAATATTGACACGCTCTGAAAACAATAACAAATACCATTGAGTAACTTGTGTCGAAATTTTCCAGTGAAAACCTAGTTTGCTGTGTACATATTTGCTGAAAGCACAATAAATTCTTTTTTAATGAAAAGAAGCATCCTCTTCAGAGCCTCATTAAAAAGATCAATAATTGTTGTTCATGAATAGATGACAAGCCTTCCTCATACAAACTTTGGACATGTTATCAGGAAAGGCCAGTCCCTAGGGAAGGACATCGTGCATGGTAACGTGAAGAGGCATCAAAAAATAAGGCTCTAAAGGACATAGCTCGACAGTGCCTGCAGCAAGGGGCTCAGGCATAGGAACAATTGTGAGGATGGTCCAGAATGAGGCTATGTGCATAGAGGCCCTATGGGTCAGAACCAACTCAATGGGAACTAACAAAAATACATACAAACATAGCCAGAATCAGCTAATATTTACCACCTTCTTGAAACGATGTTATATTACAAGCTTTAAAAACCCTGTAGACCGTGGATATGTTATCAGGAGAGACATGTCCTTGGAAAAGGATATGCTTGGTCAAGTGAAGGGCATTGACAGAAAGGAAAGCCCTCCAGGAGATGGATTGACACAGTGGCTGCAACAATGGGCTCAAACCTAAGAAGAATGTGAAGATGGCACAGGACTGAGTGGTGTTTGAATCTGCTGTACATCAGGTCGCTATGAGTAGGCCCTAACTCAATGGCACCTCGTAACAACAATATTCAGAGTGCTTCTAACTTGAAATCAATTATGAAAATGTACAAACCTGGTCAGAACATAATGTCAGGAGAAAATTCTCTTCTTACATCTGATTAGGGCATCTTTGATTTCCCTGTTTCTCAGACTATAGATCAATGGGTTTAGCATGGGAATCACTATAGTGTACACAACAGAAGCCAGCTTGCCTTGGCTAAGGGAATCATCTGAATTGGGACATAAATACACAAAGGTGCCTGAGCCATAGAAAAGACTCACTGCTGTCAGGTGAGAAGCACAGGTGTTGAAAGCCTTTGACCTGCCTTCAGCCGAACTCATCTTCAGAATGGTGGCAACGATATAACCATAGGATATCAGGATAACCAGGACAGAGGCCAGTCCATAGATCACTGTTAGCACGGAAAATAAAATTTGTAAGAAAGAAGTATCAGAACAAGATAGGATCAACAGTTGGGTCAGGTCACAGAAGAAATGGTTAATGATATTGGGCCCACAGAAATTGAGCTGAAGTAAGCCACATAGTTGGATAAATGAGCCAAAGGATCCAGTTATGCTAGATCCTACGAACAGCTGTAGGCAAAGAGTTGGGGACATGATAGTTGTGTAAAGTAGAGGGCTGCAAATGGCAGCGTATCGATCATAAGCCATGGACACCAGTAGACAGCTCTCCGTCAGACCAAAGCAAGTGAAGAAGAAGTACTGCATGGTGCATCCCATAAAGGAGATTGATTTCTGCTCCTGGAAGAAGTCGGAGAGCATCCTGGGAGTTGTTGAGGACACATAGCATATGTCTAAGAAGGCAAGTTTGTTAAGGAAGTAATACATGGGTGTATGCAGTTGGGAATCCATCTTGATCAGGGTAATGAGACCCAGGTTCCAGAATACTGTGATGAGGTAGATCACTAGGAATGTTGAAAAGAGGAAGACTCTGAGCTTTGGAAATTCAGAGAATCCCAAGAAGATGAACTTGGTGACTGTAGTGCTGTTTCTTCCTCCATCTATTACCATGGTGCTCCTGAGATCTATAGAGAAGGGAGAAAAGAAATCCCTGGTTATTCAAGTATCTGCAGACTTTTGAAACAGAATGGAAGATGTTTATGTATAACGTATTCAATGTACTGAATTAAAAATAATACATGTTTAAACACTGTCCTGTTAATGATGAATGCATTGAGGTAGGGATCCAATCGAAACCTGTGTAAGAAGGGATCCAATCAAAACCTGTGTAAGAAGCCGAAATTTTTAAAAATTGAAACTAAGCATCATGCTGTGCTAATACAAATGACAGGCTACCCGGAACCCCAAATAAAATTCTGGATTAAATATTCTAGTAATATTTTTAAAGGGGGGGAATGAGTCTAAAAATAAGTATGACTCACAGTAAGCAAAGTGAAAATAGGACCCAGTGAGGCAAGAGAATAGCGAGTCTAGCTTTAGCGTTGAAGAAATGGCAGAGAGGTCACATCTGAACTTCCTGGCATTACTAGAGAAAAGTAGAGTCCAACTTCACACCAGCCTTAGTCCAATTGGCCAGCAGTTCGAAACAACTCTCAGCTCCTTGGGAGAAAGTTACATTCTCAGAAACTCTCAAGGGCAGTTCTATGCAGTCCAATAGGGTCGTGATGAGTCAGTATATTGACTCGAGGACACTGAATTTGTTTCTATTCCCACAAAGTTACAACCTCAGAAACCCACAGGGCAGTTCTACACCGTCCTAATTGCTCACAATGAGTCAGAATTGACTCAAGGGCAATGAGGACTTTTTTGTTTTTGTTTTAAAGGGAGGCAAATAGTTTACCATAAGCCAGGATCAGAAAACATTAAAAATACAGGGGGTTTTTTGGTCCACAGCAATACCTATTCTCTGTTAGTCACATCATAACTTCTCAATCCATGAGCTCCTTTGGCCTCTGTTTTGTTCCACGGGGAAAGAAGCTGGCCTCCTACTCTGCCTCTCAGTCTAATTGTCTCTGTTCTGAGCATGCGCTGTCTCATCATGGCTCCTCTGCTCTGTCTCCTGTTCTCAGTGCCTCTGCCAATTCAGGCAGCATGGTCCTGGTGCTCACTCTTCCTGTGTCTGAGATACCTCATTCTTAGACCCAAGGGAATGGCAAAAATGATTAATCCCTGTGTTGGAGTCCTCTGCACCTTGTTTGCATGGTCCCACTGAATCGCTTAGTGAGAATGATAGAGAATTGGATAGAAGAGCCATTATAACAAATTTCACTTTACCATAAGTATTGAAGACCTTTGTCAAACAAAGTGAACCTACGCATGGATTTTGGAGGGAGATGTTTCCTAGAACCTAGGGATCTAGAATAAAGAACCAATCAGGTAGAAAATCTATCAGCGCATCCTCATACCAAGCTGGGAGTTTACGGCCCCATAGGATCATATAATTAATATAAAAGTTCAATCCATAGATCTTCAGGAAATTTTCTGTCTACACAGCCTGGCTTTCAGTTGAGAAGATGAAGTTGACTCAAACTCCCTGGGGAATTTGTAACTATAAGTCATTTTACACTCTTTAAAATGCCTGGTGCACACAGTTAAATTTCAGACTCTCTAGTATAATGAAAGTGCTCAAAAGAGGGGCTCCGTTGAAAGAGATTCCAGATTGACAAAAGCTAGGACTTCTCAAATTCTCAACATAGTCAATCCATAAACCGGTTATTATTAGTCTACTATGAGATCAGTACTGTGTGGCACATTATAAATCAATTCATAGTTTTGGTCAAGAAAGCATTGCTGTAAAATGTATTTTAGCTGAACTAAGCAATGTGCATACTACTGCGGTTGATTTTACATTGTGGGGCAGACTCTTCACCTTATTAAAAAATGGAATTTGAGAAACATATGTCTGTCATTCAAGCAGTCAGCGATTACAAAATGCTCAAAATTATCCATTCTCAAACCGTGACCTCAGGTCAATGCCAATTCACAGCAAGCCTGCAGAGGGGTTCTTAGACTGTAGATCATTATGGGAGAAAATGGTGTCATCTCTCTCTTGCAAAATACTTGGTGAGTTTGAACTACTGACTGGTGGTTAGCAGCCCAATATCTA
Organism: Echinops telfairi; assembly: GCF_000313985.2. Taxonomy (NCBI): domain Eukaryota; kingdom Metazoa; phylum Chordata; class Mammalia; order Afrosoricida; family Tenrecidae; genus Echinops; species Echinops telfairi. The sequence continues at coordinate 3,015,177 of NW_022111316.1, read as the reverse complement.
ACCCACACTGCCACCCAGGTGCTTTCATGAGTCATTAGAAAGGCAACAAATTAGCAATGATACATATCTCACCGCAGAAATAGTCGAAAATCTTTTTAAAAATAAAACAGAAAATAGTAAATGCTGCATGTGGTGATATTGGAATGCTCTTGCATTGTTGATAGGGTTGAAAAATGGTACAACAACTATGGAAAACTATATGGGTCTTATTTTTTAAAGTTTGAAATAGAGATACTTTGTGATCCCGCAATTCTCCAACTAGATATATATCCCAGAGAAATAAGAGTGTGAATCAAAGAGATATGTGTATGCCCATGTTCACAGGAGCATTTTCACAATAACAAAGAGATAGAGAGTCTAAGTGCCCAACAACAGATAAATGGATGACCAAACTATAGTCCATACATACAATGGAATATTGTGCAGCATTAAAGAATAATAAATAATGCAAGAAACATATTAACATCGGTGAAATAGAAGACGTCATCCTGATTTCAAGCAATCACAAAGCGTGGATATTATATGATAACATATATGAAATGTCAAGAAAAGGTTAACACAGCAAAAGAAACATAAGGTTGTCAGGGGAAGGAGATGGCGGGAGAGGGCTGGGGAAAGAGGAATATTAACCTGAGTGAAGAGAAAGGCATCACGCTATAAGGGGAAGGTCAGTATAACATGACCGAGGCAAAGGAAGACGCTGGAAGTTACACAAGAGTAACAGTAACAGTAACAGTGGTAATGACAATTACATATGCAATGCCATAATAGGAAACAATAGTTTGTAAGTAGACACATTGGGAGATATTGAAGCTAAACAAGTGTAGGATGGTGCAGGGGAGTACACCCATGAATCGCTCTATATGTAGGTTTGGCAGGGGATATTTCCATATACATATTTGTGTACAACAACTACGCCCATGTATATATTAGAGCATATGGGAGACAGACTGGGGTTTTTACTTCCATAAAGAGTTACAGTCTCAGAAACCCACAGGGGCAGTTCTACCCTGTCCTACAGGGCCCCAATGAGTCAGAATTGATGCTCTGGCAGCAAGTTTGATTTTGGTTTGGTTATATTAGAGCTTATAAGAATGGAAGGTATTAAAGCTTTTCAGCCATAATGAAACCCCATGAAGGAATGACTCACTGGGTTTGGGCTCTTAGGACCATAGTTGAATGGCCACCTAAGAGGCAACTGTTGTTCTCTGCCCATCCACAGCAAAGAAGAATGAAGAAAATCACACTCAAGAAAATTGTTAATTTAAAAAGAGTAATGGGCCATGCAAACCACAAACTCGCCTATCCTGAGATCAGAAATGGCTGCGACTGGCTGACAATATTGTTCACTCTGATCAGAAGCAGAATAAAAGGTTTGGACACCATGGAAGAAACTGTAGAAGACAATACTAAAGTATATAAAGACCATACTCACCAGTCTGATAGGGACTGGTGGAACTCTCAAGGCTGTGGTCCGATGACACTTTTCAAGCATGGACATGAACTCACCACCGGCGATCACCTTCCAGCCAAACAACAGAGTTACAAAGTGGACAATAGGACTCATAAACAACATACTCCTCAGAACAATCAACCGAGCCACACCAGAAGAACAGCATTTACCCAACAACAAAATTCAGAGGCAAGAAAGGGCAGAAAAGATGGACAATTAGAAACAGGGACCTCAGGGTAGAGTGCTGTTGCATCGAGGAGACCACAATCAATGTCATTAAACAAAATATACATAAATCACGTGCTCTGTAAACTTTCACCTAAATCACAATCAAATCCTCAATAAGATAAAAATCTGGTTGAACCGGAGGATGTGCATTGGTACAGATAGCAACTGGAAACACAGGTAATCCAGGATAGATGACTCCTTCAGGACCAGTGGTGAGAGGGGCGATGCCTAGAGGGTGAAGGGAATGTGGGGTAGAAGGGGGGAACCAATTGCAAGAATCTAAATATAGCCTCCTCCCCAGGGGATGGACAGCAGAGAAGAGGATGGAGGGAAGCATCGGACAGGGTAACTTATGACAAAACTATAATAATTTATGATCTATGAAGGGTTCATGAGGGAGGGGGGTGTGGGGAAGGAGGGGGAAAATGAGCAACTGATATTAGGGGCTAGAGTGGGAGGCAAATGTTTTGAGAATGATGAGGGCAACAAATGTGCATATGTGCTTGACACAATGGATGTATGTATGGATTGTGATGAGAATTGTATGAGCCCCCAATAAAATAACTTTTAAAAAAATACAGTACATTGCTCTTTAAAAATGTAACAAATGTCTAAATAATTTGTAGTGTAAAAATTTCATATTAAAAATAAAAATAATTAGCTAAACAAAAGTTATATAACTACCACATATCAAAAAAATTAATAAGGAAAATTGTTGCCTATATCCATTAATAATATATAAAATGATATTACTGAAGTATTTGTTAACAATATGTTTGTGATAGGAATATAATGTTTGTTTTAATTTGCTTATTTCTATATGCTAATTTTCTATAATGTACATGTAAATATACTGATTATAGAACAATAAAAAGTTACTTAAAAACCCTATGCATACTGCTGAAAAAACTTGTAGAGGGAAATACAAGAGGACTTTATAAATTCATAGAAATTTCCATTACTTTTTGTTCCATATTTCCACAAATTTTTGAAGCCTCTTCATATTTCACTTTAAATGGTTACTTTAGAAAATAAATAAATTGGTTGACCATGGTAGATATATTTAAGTTAAAATGGAATACCTTATCATTTGATCTCCCTTTTAAAGTTGTTTTAGTTTTTAAATATTTTTTGCTTTGTTGGATTGAGTTTTTCTATGTTTTGCTTAATCATTGTTATAGGCTTTTGTTTGTTTGTTGATTCCTGGTTGTTTTTTGTATTATTTTCTTTATGTGAAATCCAGGATAGGAAGATCTATAGAAGGAGCAACTGGATTGATAATTGCATAGGGACATGGCAGCGGAAGATGGAAGGAAATGGTAAGCAAACAACAATGAGTAGAAGAAAGTGTTCTGAAGTTGATTGTGGTGATTATACAAATCTTCTTAATAAGATTGAATAGTTAAATTGTATGGTATGTGAAGTATATGTAATAAAACTATTTTTTTAAATAAAGGAGTTTGACGTCCGAAACAAAAAAAAAGGGAAAAAATATAAATTGAACTGAAATTCTCAGAAGTCATCTTTCACCTAAAAAAACAAATGGGTTCATAAAATAAATGATATCACCAGTGAGTAAGTACTGTTTTCCTTATCTCATTTAGAAGAAACCAAAGAGCATTTACCCTAAAGCAAAAATGAGAAGATGATAAATGGGGTGTGTGGGTGGGGTGGCGGGGGTGCTACATGAATGGCAAGAAATAACCATAATAGAAATAATGAGGATGTTGATACAGTATGGAAAATGCCACTAATATCTCTGAAAAATCTGTGTCCAAAACTCAACCATTATGAGTACTGTCAATACACAATAGCAAATTCTACATTTGCTACACTAAAAAGTCCATCAAAGGAGAGCAAGCACACAAGGTTGCATCATCTCTAAAAAACATGGCAGACCACTGAGATTTTGGTATTATTTTGTTTTAGACTATAACTAGAGATGGTCGGCTTGGTTAAACCAAATTAGGGATATTGGACTACCTTTAGAAGTGTGCTATCAAGTGGATTTCTTTGTGAAAGGAAATGTTATAGGGACACAGTGTCCCTTTGTAAGCCAGGCAAGGAGAACTCATATTTAAGATATTTGTATATTCTTGGCAAAATGAGCCATTGCTTCTTGCCAGATGGAAAAGATGCAAAGCAATCAGTGCACCATCGAGGATGGTGATACACTGGGGACTCGGCGTTGTTCTTTGTCCTTGTCAGGTAAAATGTTCAAGAGTAGATGTGACTCACACAGCATGTTCACAGTTTAATAAATATTGCACTTAAAGCATTTAGGGCAGCAATATTGTGGGTAGAAGGTAATGCATTAGTGAATAATTCTATATTTGCTCATATGTGTCTGCTGAAGACCCTAACCAGAATACACAAAAGCACATAATGCTTCGATGCCGGACACTTTTTCTTAACCATTTCTACCCAAGTGTTGGTTAACTTCACCTCTATTGATTTGGGACCGGATAATTCTTTGTTGGAGGATATTGCTTAACCTCTATATAGTCAGATATTTCTCTGCATCACTAGCCTCTACCCACTAGAAACCAGCAGTTAGTGACCTTTCTCTCCCAGGAAATGTGATAAACAAAATGCCTCCAGACTTTGCCAAATCGCCTCTGGGCAAAGGAGACAAATTCTCCCATAGCTGAGAGTTACTTTTCCCTGCCAGTTTCTCAAAATACCTGTGATTAGAAGATCTCAGCTCAATCAAATGGGAGTAATAGGCAAAGGGTCTTCACAACATGCATCCAAATAAATAAAAAGGGGAACCAGGAGATGTCGGACAGTGTAAGATATGACAAAAGAATAATAATTTATAAATTATGAAGGGTTCATGAGGGAGGGGAAGCAGGGAGGGAGGTGAAAATGAGGAGCTGATACCAAGGGCTCAAGGAGAAAGCAAATGTTCTAAGAATGATGAGGGCAACACATTTGCAAATGTGCTGGACACATGGATATACATATGGATTGTGAGAAGCATTGTACGAGGCCTCAATAAAATGATTTTTTAAATTACAGAAAAAATGTCTAGAAAATAATGATGGCAACATATGTTCAAATGTGCTTGATACAATTGATTTCTGGTGGATTGTTACAAGAGCTGTAAGAGACCTCAATAAAATGGTTTTTTTTAAAACTTGTCTAAGAGGTGATAAAAACTAGGTTGATACATACCACCATGAGTTTAAATGAGTAAAGATTGGTTGAAGCAGAAACATGTCGGCTCATGAAAGAAATGAGAAGTCAACAGAAGTGAACGAAACTGAATATGCAGAATTCAGCTACCTGGGGAGAATAGAACGCGTCACCACAGAATCCAGAAATGAAGTCTATTTAGCAAATAGCAATAAGGACAAAAATAGACAGTTAGAAACATCACAAACGACATAGAATATAGGCTTGAGAAATGGGAAAAATACATTTGGAATAAAGAGTTTAGAATTAGAGGGAAAATATGTGTAAGACAATAGAAATACATTATAGACATAATTGGTGTCCCTAAGGACCAAAACCCAAACCTATTGCCATCTAGTTGATTCTGATTCGTACGGACAGCATAAGAGAGAGGAGAGGTGCTCCATAGAGTTTCTGAGACTGTAAATTTTTTATGGAAGCAGCTTTGTTTCTCCCCCAGAATACATGATGGCTTTGAACCACTGACATTACAGTGAGCATCATGATTCCTAACCCATAGTACCCACCAGAGAGTACACCAAAATTATGGAATAGGAAAAATACTAAAATATCATTCTTTGTTATTTTCATAAAGTTTCAAGTTGCTTATACTTACAGGCTGAATGTCTATATCTTCTCTCAGGAAAAGAATCAATATATAAGGATCAACAGCAAGTTATCTCATACTGAATTTACTGGAATTCAAAGAAAAAGAAAGAATTATTTGGGCATCAAGGCAAGAATAAAAGGTAACATTTGTCCTTTCACCACAGCAATGATCGGCATCAAAATAAAGTAGAGCAATGCATATATATCATTATAAATAATGGTAGCATTATAGACATATACACGTATCACAGAAAGAGTTTTTGAAATACTTCCAGTCACTCAAAACGATAATAGAAGACTATGTATTGATAAACAAAAAAAAAAAAAGGAGAAAAAAACAGGACACAAAATAAAAAGAGAATAACAAAAAGAAAAAAAAAAAACAAAAACACACCCCCCCACACAACAAAAAAAAAAACACACACACAATTTCACAAGCATTACAAATCTAAATTTTAGGGAAAAGAATACAGAACATAAATTCAGAGAATACCTTCATGTAATAAACATAGGTATCATATTCTATACAAAAACAATAAACACTAAAAGGAAAAGAATGGATTCCATTTTATTAAAAACGAGAATTTTTCTTTGAAGCTTGGCTAGAATGACCCCCCAAAAAAACAAAAATGGAAAAACATATTTTAACACATTGTCGCAAGTGACTATTATCCTGAATATATAAAGAATGTCTACATATCGATAAAAGAGAGATGATGCAATCAAAATAAATATTATTTTTAAAGCTCTTGGATTCACTCTGAGTTGGACCTCAGCCAGGTCCAATTTATTATCCAGACATAGTAAAAGATCAAGTCATTAATATCAACCACACACCAAATAGCAAGTTCAGTTGTGGGGCTACAGTTCAGCCCAATAAACTCTCTTTTATTATCTTCCTCCAGAATAATCCAGAATCTGAAGGAACGGCTATTAAAAGTTATACAACAAAATAAATCTCAGTAGCACAAGCCATCGTCTGTAGTTGATGTTGTAATGCACTGCCCAGATTCCATCCTCAGGACAGGAGCACTCATTCCCCAGCTAATCAAATTATTTTGACTGAGATCCTATGCTCGGTAGACATTCCCTGAAAACATCCCATTCAAGATTATGCACCTTCCCAAGGCAGGACATCTTGAAGCTATGGGTGCATATCTATCCGATCACCATAGTTCACAAGGGCTTTGTTCCCATTTTAATACAGTTCCTCATTTCGTCCAATTCTATTTCTTTCATTTCCACTTCAAATGTTGAACCTGAGAGAATTTCCCCATAAGCTTCCTGCAGGCAAATCTTGGAATCCAGACTTCCCAAGACAACTCCTTTTTAAAACAGTGAATTTGAACATAATCACATAAAACAATGCAGCAATTTCCTATGGACCTGAAATTCAATTTCTGAACCTATAGCCTATAAATAGTGGTACACATATGCATTGAGAACATATGTGGATTTTCTCATAGCAGCATTCTTTGTATTAGCCTAAAATTGGAAACAACCTATTTCATCGATGTGGACTATATATATAAATGTGTGGTCTAGACACATATAGTATAGTATTGCTACCCTTACAAACACAAGAAGAGTAAATCAAAGAGGCAAAACTCAATAGAATACAGCAATAAGATCCCAAAACCTTAAGAACTGCTATATTACCCAGTGATAGATACACAAGTGGTAACATTACACAGCAAAGTAAAGAAGTGGCTGTACATGGTGCAGACAGTCTGGTGATTTAGAAAGACATGAAGGGCTTCTGGGACGATAGTGCTGCTTATTTGCAGGTACCAGTTGTGTTACTCACGTGTTCTCTGTGTAGGCCTTATAGGGTAAAGTTTTATATATTTTAGTACATGTAGAAGTATTTTGTCAATGGCAAAAGGAATTTTTTAAATGTTAAAATAAGCTATTTAAGTGAGATAATCTCCCCCATTGTGTGAAAACCTTGTTTTTTTTTAAACTGAAAGTCGTAACAGAATGAAAGGATATAGACCCATTTACTTTGGAGCACTATCCGTAGTAGGATCCCTGGTGGCATAGTGGGTTATACACAGTATTAGTAACTTCAGGGTCAGCAGTTTGAAACCACTGGCCAATCCAAGGGAGAAAGATGCCGCTTTCTATACTCCTGTAAACATACACATTCTCAGAAACCCACAGGAGTACGCCTCCATCCTAGAGAGCATCAGAAGTAATTCAGCTGCAGTGAGAGTTTGTTATCTACTCCTGCGACTTTCTGAGGATACCTCCAAATTGTCCAGATTCCCTGGAGGGGACAGCATTAGTTTGTTGAAAAAACCAAACACCCCTCTTTGCGCTTTGGAAAAATGAACCATTCCAATCTAAATACAAATGATTTTGAACTTTCTCATTAAATAATAAATAATGAGGAATATTACTTCTTGACTGTTATTTCACATTATATTATCTCTATACTATTTACTGTTATTTCTCATTAAATAATGAATAAGGAGACATATTATTTAATATTTAAAGTAATAGTCAGTTGCTGGTACTAAATGAAAATTTTCAATCATTTGCCATGAAGATGGCTTCAAGCCTTTCAGTAAAATTAAGTTAGTAGCATCACCAAAGATTTTTTTCTGGAAAAAAAAATAGAATAGATATAGCTGAGATTTTAAGCTTTTTTCATCAAAAAATTATATAAGGCATCAAAGCAGGCATGAAAACTGAGTGTTGGTCAAATACCATCTACATGAAAATTAACATTCATTACTTTGAAGGACATGCACATTTTGTACATTTATTTGAGATTACCCTAGACAGTGAAATAAAGCCACCAAATTCCTCTTCTCTAGATGAGAATGACAGCAGTTCCTTGTGATTTCTATAATTTAGACTAAGAAGATGTTTTGATTGTCTCTGATGGGTAACAGCGGGAATTAAATTATTAAGAAAGATACTAGAATCCACAACTAGATAACAGTGTTACTCTTGGTGAAATTACTTAGTTCCTCTGAGTCTCACTTATGTCCTATATTAAGTGGTCACAATAGCCACCTTGAGATATTGTTGTGAGCTCTTAATTTAGCTATAGAATAGTGCCTAAGGCAGTCTCACCACATAGCAGGCTCTTGATGAATAGTAATTACAGTAAGAGTTTCCCAAGAGTTTCCTCCAACCCTCCATCCCACTCCACAAACTGGTGTATGCTGAACATTTTGAACACAAGTATTTATATTTACCTGAAAGAACTTGGTTCCTGTTAAAATACAACAAATTTCATGGTGGGGGGAATGTAATGTATGAAAACAAAGAATAATCGGTTTTTGAAAAAGGGAAGAGGTTGATAATGGTTGAGGGCACAGCACTGTTACTTGAAGCTCATCTGTGACTGAGAGGAAGAGAAAAGACAGACAAACAAACCTGCTGCCATCAAGCCGAGTCTTCTCCTGGGAGCCCATGTGGTACATAGTAGGGCTGCTACATAGAGTTCTCTTGATTGCAATATTTACTGAAATAGATCAATCGTCAGCCTTTCTTCTTCAGCATTGCTGGGTGGATTCAAACACCAATCTTTAGATTGGAGTCACTGAAGACCATTTTCACTAGGGCATACCTATTAATTCTACTTACTCAGATATTCCTGATAAATTTGTGACTGACTAAGGTCTGTAACTCTGTAAGGCCTAATGGTCTGATGTCTTCTCTTGGTCCTGTATCATAGCTTCCCTCTTATTCCTCAAGAGATGATACAATCCTTTCAGGAGAGGTTGCTTAAATGTTTGCAGAAGGTCTAATGATGTGAGAAGGAGACAATTAAAAGAAGTCAGCATTTTCCATTAATTATTCTCTAGAGGGCTGGATAAAGGAGGCTAGTGGTAACTTTACTCAGCTATTTCCATGATGACATTTCTCCATTCTATCATGGGTCCCCATGATGAAATTAAAAGTTATCACTTTTTGAAGTATTTCTTAATCAGAAATTATCTGGAGCACTCCACAAATATTAACATTATCCTCATAATAACTTTGACACAAGTACAGTTATTGTGCTACTTGACATGTATTAAACCTGAAACACACAGAGATGAAGCTATCCAAAGCCACTCCACTAACTTATAGTGGGATCTGGATTCACAGTGAGGCCATCTACCTCCAGGGTCTGGCTGGGGTGCATGCCTCTGCCTCCAAGACCTCAATCAATCAGCGCTCAAGCTTTTAGACTGTAGAACACCGAAGAACCCTTTAGGGTTTACAGACAAAAATCCCTGATGGAAACACTTGACACAAAACTCAGACCCATATGTGTAAAACCAATAACGTGCATCTCACTTAGTAGAGAGAAATGGAAATCATCTCCTATTCGAATGAGAACTAAACAAGGTTGCACTTTAGCACCACTCTTATTTAATATCGTTCTAGAACTTTTAGCTAAGCCATAAGACATCAAAAAGAAATTAAAGGTATCCACATAGGACACAGAAGAAATAAAATTTTCTTTATGTGCAGACAACATAATTTATTATATGGAAAACTCCAAAGTTTGAATTAAACAATTGTTGAAACGAATGGGACAAATTAGCAGTGTAGCAGACTATAAGATCAACATATAGAAAATCAGTTGGATTCTCGTGTATTGAAGATAATGGTACCGAAAAAGGTATCAAAAGATCAATATCATTGACAATAACTACACAAAAGATAAGATATTTAGAAATAAATCTTACCTGATAAGCAAAAGGCTTACACAAAGAAAACTCAATACTCCTTCAAGAAACCAAAAGGAACTTACACACATGGAACAAGTTACATGTTCTTGAATAGGCAGACTAAATATTATGAAAATGTCCATATTACCAAAATTACTTACAAACTCAATGCAATTCTGATCCAAATCCCACTACAACTAACAACATGACACTTAGCAAACTTGGTCAATCAAACATTAAATATATTAAAGATAAATATTTAATATAACCATGTATTAAGGAAAAATGAAGAAGAAATGTGATTTATAGATAGAAAAGACTGGTGACATGACTACAAGGAGGGGAAGGATGGCCAGGGTTTGTTTGTTTTTTTAAATCATTTTATTGGGGGCTCGAACAATTCTTTTCACAATCCATACATGCATCCATTGTATCAAGAACATTTGTTCATTTGTTGCCCTCATCATTCTCAAAACATTTTCTTTCTAGTTGAGCCCTTGGTATCAGTTCCTCATTTTTCCCCTCCCTCATGAACCCTTGGTAATTTATCAATTATGTCTCCCTTCACCCACTTTTCTGTTGTCTGTCCCCCCAGGGAAGTGGTTATATGTAGATCATTGTGA
>NW_022111316.1:2998149-2999311 GCF_000313985.2 Echinops telfairi | reverse complement strand
GAAGAGTCCCACTAGGTGGTATGCCTCCTTTTTAGTCAGTGGGGAGGCAAAATGCAATAGCTTATTCTTCACTTTAATTGGAATATGTCGACATGCCCCACACGACTGGAACCCTAGAAATTTTACTGAGGTGGAGGGTACCTGAGTCTTCATTGTATTAATTTCCCAACCTCATGTACGCAGATGTACCAATGAATCTAGAGTCTTTGATACATCCTCCTTAGTGGGTCCAATCAGCATAATGTCATCAATATAATGAACCAGTGTGACATTTGGTGGAATAGGCAGGCAATCAAGATGCCTTGAGACTAAATTATACCACAAGGCAGAAGCATTGGGAAAGAGTTGTAAAGTGCATTTTTGCCCCTGCCAACTGAAGGCAAACTGCTTCTGGTGGTCCTTCAAGATTGATATTGAGAAGAACGCATTAGCCAAATCAATAGCTGCATACCAAGTACCAGGAGAAGCATTAATTTTCTCAAGCAATGAAATTACATCTGGAATGGCAGCTGCAATTGGAGTCACCACTGGTTAAGTTTATGATAATCCACTGTCATTCTCCAGGTCCATCTGTCTTCTGTACCAGCCAAATAGGTGAGTTAAATGGGGATGTGGTAGGAATCACCACCCCTGCATCTTTCAAATCTTTGATAGTGTCACTGATCTCTGAAATCCCTCCAGGAATGTGGTACTGCTTTTGGTTTACAATTTTCCTAGGCAATGGCAGTTCTAATGGTGTCCACTTGGCCTTTCCTACCTTGATAGCCCTTATTCCACATTTCAGGGATGCAATATAGGGGTTCTGCCAGTTACTAAGTATGTCTATTGCTATGATGCATTCTGGAACTGGGGAAATAACCACAGGATGGGTCCGGGGGCCACTGGACCCACAGTGAAGCATACCTGAGCTAAATCTCCATTGATAACTTGACCTACATAAATCCCCACTCTGACTGGTGGGCCTTTGAAACACTTTGGGTCTCCTGGAGTTAGTGTCAGTTCTGAGCCAGTGTCTAGTAATCCCCCAAAAGTTTGATTATTTCCTTTCCCCCAATGAACAGCCACTCTTGTGAAAGGCCGCAGGTCCCTTTGGGGAAGGCTAGAAGAAAGACTAACAGTATAGACCTTCAGTGATGTAGCAGGGTCCTTCTTCAAAGGGACC
>NW_022111316.1:2996020-2996908 GCF_000313985.2 Echinops telfairi | reverse complement strand
AGTTTGGCTAATCACATCAGGTGTGGATTGTTTTATTGATAGTGAATTAATACCTTCAGCTGGGAGGGCTGGCTCTATTGACTGGGGTGGGTCAATTGTTTCTAGGGGCTCAATATCCTCCTTTTCTAGATCAACAGCACATATGTTCCCATCATATATTTCAGGGTCCCAACTTTTCCCTATCGATGCCCTCACTTTGGTATCAGACACTGCTCTAGATCTGAAATTCAGCTGACGTAATTCAGCCACTCGCATAATGAGACTCTGGATCTGGTTCCCAGCAATGTCAGCTCTATTACTAGAGGAAAGAATGTTCTCCTTTGCAGCACAGATGAAAGCTTTCAAATCTGTTAGTCTGCACCTGAGGTGCGCTTCTGAGGCTCTGGGACCATACCTCTTCTTAATCACATTTTCCATTGTAAGAAGGACCAGCCAAGCAGCTTCCCTATACTTGTCATCCTGACAAAACTCCAGGAAAATATCAAAGATACGTTCAGTCAGAGCTTCTCCTTTAACAAGCACCCCATCTATCGGTGGTGCTACTGTAGGTATTAGCTTTGTTATTTCACACCATGGATTAGTAAGAATAGCAGACTTATCAATGCTTTAGAGCTTTCAAGTAGCATTATTAGTGCTGTTAAGACTAATCAGGCTGGAGACCCAATTTAAGAAGCCCATATTTATGATTTTATTTCTCTAGAAGCACTCCAGGTACCAAATGTGTTAGACAGGATTCTCTAGAGAAACAAAAGCAGAATGCTAATAATTTTATATATATTTAGACAGATAGATAGATAATATAAGACATAAGCAGTAAACAGTTAATTAAATTATAAAGCAGTAAAAATGGCTCAGTGCGTCTCACTCCTGTGAGACAGTGGTGAGACA
>NW_022111316.1:2993085-2994312 GCF_000313985.2 Echinops telfairi | reverse complement strand
GGTTAGGTTTGCCAGCAGTCTGTCAATTCTGTTTATCCTTTCAAAGAACCAACTTTTAGCAGCATTAAATTTTTCTATATTTTTCTTATTTTCTCTTTCCTGAATCCCTGCCCTAATTTTTATTATTTCTTTTCTTTTGCTATTAGTAGGTTTGTCATGCTTAAACTGTTCTAGTTGTTGTAAATTTTGTGCCAGTGTATCAATCATGAATCTCTCTTCCTTTTTCAGGTGTGCATGTATTGCTATGACTTCTTCTGATAACTGCCTTTGCTGTGGCCCATACGTTTTGGGACGCTGTGTTCTCATTCTTATTGGTTTCTAGAAATTTCCAAATTTCATCTCTGATCTATGCCAGTATGCACTCTTTTTGCAAGAGAGAGTTATTCATCCTCCAATTGTTTGCTCTTGTTTTCTTCATCTTCCTTCTATTGATTTCCAGCCTTATGACACATTAGTCAGAGAGAGTGTTATGTACGATATCAATGTGTTTAAATTGATGTAGATTCGCCTTATGCCCCAGCATGTGGTCTATCTTCAAATATGTGCCATGCACGCTTGAAAAGAATGTGAATTTTCTTTGTATTTGGATGAAAAGCTTTGTAAATATCTATTAGGCCAAATTGTCTAATTGTAGTGTTTCGATCTCTATCCTCCTTTTTCAGTTTCTTTCCCTGTGATCTATCTTTCTCAGAAAGCAGTGTATTGAAGTCATCCATTATAATTGTTGAGGCTGTGATTTCTGTTATCATCTTTTGGAGTGTTTGGTTGACGTATTCCGCGGGTCTCTCATTTGGGGAATATATATTTACAGTGCTTAGTGGTTCTTTGTCTACCATTCCCTTGAGCATTAGGTATTATCTCTCCTTATCTCTTTTTATGGTTTTCACTTTGAGGTCAATTTTATATGAGATTAGGATTGCAACCCCTGCTTTTTCTGAATTGTTGTTGCTTGGTATGCCTTTCTTTACACTTTGATTCTCTGTCTATTTTTGTTTGTAGCCTTGAGATGTGTCTCTTGTAGGCAGCAGATTAATGGGTTGTGTTTTCTAAGCCAGTCTGCCTATCTCAGTCTTTTAATGCCTGAGTTCAGTCCATTGATATTCTGGGCTATTATCTCCTCTATGATGTCATCTTTTGTGTTTGGTGTTTTCCTAACTTCCTTTCTTATTAGGGTGTTGTGCATGTGTGTGTGTGTCTTTCTTGACTTCTTTCCATCCTTAAGCCAAT
>NW_022111316.1:2990696-2991800 GCF_000313985.2 Echinops telfairi | reverse complement strand
AATTGTCCTGGCCAGGTAAATCACTGCGGAGGTTGTGCAGAGGCTTCTGCAGCAGCTTGGAAAGTTGGTGAGTGTTGTCTGAGCTGCCTTTGGCTGTGTGAGGCACTGAAGTAGGCAGGAGGAAGTTTTCTCAGGAACGTGGGCCCACGGAGGAAAAATTGGAGCTACCCCAGCCTCAGAGGGAGGAATTCCCCGGTAATTAGTTGGGCAGAGTATCCACTGGTGGTAGTTGCCAGGCTTTCCTCAGCCTCGGGCTATGCTTTAGAGGGTTGAACACACCTAACAGGGTGGGGGGCAGTCATACATGCTCTAGGATAAGGGGAGTGGAGTTGAGGTTGACAGTGGTGTGTGAGAGAACAGGGAAGAAACAAATAGGAAGTAAAACTATACCCGCTGAGACTGGGGGGATAGAGAGAAGAGAGGGAAATAAAAGTAACAATATAGCTGAGCCCTGATCCGTGCCCATAGGGCCACAATGGTTTAATCCCTGACACGAGGTGGCAGCAAGCTGTGGCTGTGTTGAAATAAAGCACCATCGCTGGCACCAAATGCTCCGGGCTCTGGCCAAGATAGTCATGGGGCTAAGGTCAAACCCTAGGCAGTCTCCTATGTAGTAAACCAAAATACCATCAGCTTGTAGGTACACACACACATCATATGAGACATTTATGATACCAAATGTTAAATTAATTGAGAATAATGATTTTTATTTTCTTCTTTATACCTACCTGTATTTTGTCAATTATCTAGGGCCACGATAAGTTTGGATCAACTAAATAGCAACAGGTTTGTTACCTTAATTGTCCTACCCATAAAATGGGACTAGTGATAGCTAACAAATCACAGAGTTGTTGCAGGAACTGAATTAAATATAGTTCTAAGATTTGGGGAGATCAATACATTTTAGTAATCATCGTTCCCATTATAATTCCTCATTGAAAAAGAGAAGCCAGGAAGAATTTATACTATGTGTCAAAGAACTCCTCATAAAGTAATTTAAATTAGAAAATCTCTATGCCTTTGCTCAAGAATATCAGCAATAAAGTATATTTTTATTTATATTTTAGTCCGTAATGCCCAGTCATCTGGATTGCAAATGCCTGA
>NW_022111316.1:2987390-2988923 GCF_000313985.2 Echinops telfairi | reverse complement strand
TCAAATACTTTTATTGGGGGTTTTTACATCTCTTATCACAATCCATACAATCACCCCTTGTGTGAAGCACATTTATAAATATGCTGCCATCATCGTTTTCAAAGCATGTTCTTTCTAATTGAGCCCTTTATATCAACTGCTCATTTTTTCTGCTCCCTCCCACACGTGCCCACACTCATGAACCCTTTATAAGTTGAATATTATTATCTTTATATCTTAAATCATCCACTGTCACCCTTCACCCACCTTTCTGTTGTTCATCCCCCTGGGAGGGGTTGGTTATAGGTTGATCCTTGTGATTTATTCCTCCTTTCTCCTACCACCACCCCCTTATCCTCCTGGTATATCTATTCTCACTGTCCTGAAGGATTTATCTACCCTGGATTCCCTGTGTTGCAGGGTCTTATATGTAGCGGTGCACCTGTTCTGGTCTAATCCAATTTGTAAGGTAGAATTGAGGTCATGATAGTGAGGGGATGGAAGCATTAAGGAACTAGAGGAGAGTTGTATGTTTCATCATTGCTATACTGCTCCCTGACTGGCTTGTCTCTTCTTTGTGACCCTACTGTGAGGGGATGTCAAGTTGTTTACAGATGGGCTTTGAGTCTCCACTCTGCCCCACCTCATGTCAGTAATTTTTATTATGTGTCCATTATTCCTGTGCTTCACATCTGGGAAAACCAACAAAAAGCAATAAAAAACAAAGTGGTCCTAACGTGGCAAGGCTAAAATCATAACAGTATAAAGACAAAATTACAATTAATGCACAAGAAGGAAACGACTCTCGTCAACATTCAAAAGGGTAGGGAGGAAATTTTGTGTTGGAACAACTAAGCGATACTTGCCCCGCATGACAAATTCAGTTTATGTCTGTGGAGGTGGGGGTGAAGTGAAGAAGTGTCAACTGCCCAAATATGGAGTTCAATCCAGTATGATCAAGATCCCAGTGGTATCTGCTTGATGGTAAGGTCATTCAAGACCCTTACCTATGGCTATAACTTATCTGTCAGAGGCTCAGTCTGATGAAATACTCTGCAGATATGTTGTGGGGTCCCACAGTCCTCCATAGCCTTCCATAAATTGGATATTCATAATGTTAGCTCAAGTCTTGGTATTTTCAATCACCCCTTATATATGTGATGTTTGGGCATCGAATAAGGAAGATTTAAAAAATTCACGAATTTTAATCATGGTATTGGTGAAAATTTTGAAAATACCATGAACTGCCAAAAGAACACATAAAAAAATCTGGATTGAAAGAAATACAGAATACCTCTTAGGAGTGAAGATGGCAGGGATTTTATCTCACATATTTTGGACACGTTATCAGGAGAGATAAGTCCTTGGAAAAATGACATCATGATTGTAAAAGATAGGGGGGAGGAAAAGAGGAAGACACTTGACAGGAAAAAATGACACAGTGGATGCAACTATAGAATCAAACATGACGATTGAGAGGATGGCACAGGAAAGTGCAGTTTTTCCTCAATTATCCACAAAGTCTCTATGACTTGGAACTGAGTGAAAGTCACC
>NW_022111316.1:2975476-2986401 GCF_000313985.2 Echinops telfairi | reverse complement strand
CATTTCTGTACATAAATACAAGCAGTGCTCCTCTCAAAGCACAGTCAGTTTTTGGGCTTTTATCTACTTGGATTCAAATTATGGAAATGGGCTTTATAAACTATATTTAATTAACTGCATCTGATTACTGTCTGATGACAACTAAACATGATAGCACCAAGAAATAAGACAGTTTTACTTCTCCTTGCTTAGCAATTCACGTGACTTGCAAAAGGGCATTTACCCATATCAACTTCCTTATTCCTTATAAGGATAATAAATATCTGCCCAAATACTATGCTAACTGAGGTAAGCCTGATGCCTTATTTTTAAGCCTGTTGAGAGCTGCTTTTATCTCATTGTTCCTCAAACTATAGATCAGAGGGTTTAACATGGGGATGATGATGACATAGAACACTGACAATATTTTGTCCTCCTTCATGGATTGACTAGACTTAGGGCACAAGTACACAGAGATGTCTGTGCCATAGTACAGGGTCACAGTTGCAAGATGGGAGGCACAGGTATTGAAGGCCTTGGCACTACCTTTGCCTGAGGATATTTTCAAGATGGAAGCTACAATGAAACCATAGGATAAGAGGACTATAAGCAAAGATCCCAACACAATAATAACAGCTACAAGAATGACAATTGTTTGACTGATTAAGGGCTTAGAGCAAGACAAGGAAACTATCTGAGGTAAGTCACAGAAGAAATGTTGAATGACATTTGGTCCACAGAAGGAAAGATTCAGAAAGGAGAGTGTTTCAGATAAGCTACTAATAAACCCACTCACATAGGCCCCAGCTACCATCTTCACACAGAGTCCAGGGGCCATGATGGTTGAGTATTGCAGAGGGTGACCAATGGCTACGTATCGGTCATAGGCCATGGCAGCCAATAGGCAGAATTCAGTCAGAGCCATCCAGGCCACAAAAAAATACTGAGTGGCACAGGCAATGAAGGAAATGTTTTTTTCACTTTTTAGGAAATCAGAAAGCATTCTTGGGCTAGTAGAAGAAGAATAGCAGATGTCCACAAATGACAGGGAACTGAGAAAAAAGTACATGGGTGTGTGCAGGTGTGAATCCATCCAGATTAGAAGGATGAGGCCCAGGTTCCATATAAGGGTGACTAAGTAGATCCCTAGGAATACTGGGAAAAGGATGAGCTGTAGCTCTTTTTCATCTGAAAGACCCAGGAGAATAAATACAGTCACAGAAGTATTGTTTCCATTCCATTCCATAGACGTGCTTGCTGGCATCTTCTGAACAAAAGATAGGAGAAGGAAATGTTTATATCCAAAAAGAGAAAGAGAAAGGATTCATCTTTTTTCATTCAGTATCTGCCTAATTTTACAACATTAAATTGGCAAAATTGAGTTAACACAATCACATGTCATAGGCAATCATCAACTAAAACACCAGGGCTCTTTATACTAACTATTACAAAATTAAGTAAATGTTGTAACGGGTTTTCCAACCCTTGTCATCTGACTGAACCTTCTTTAGTCAGGCACAGAATCACTTATTTTGAAGAATACTCTGAATAGTGAAAGTAACCCATCTTTTCTCCTCGACTATTTTGCAGTGATTCTTATTATTGAAACCACTCTGAATTGTTCCTGCCATTTGATTTTGTCTGCTAGTATACCGGTAAGAATATATTCACCCTGATGATGAGGCTACCAAGATGGGAAGGTGAAGGACCTAAGCATCTATACCTTAACCACCCAACTCCTTGCAGGAGAACTGCTACTCCATTATGGATGATATAGTCAGTGTTGCCTAGAAAGGGCTTCATCAAAGAGGAGGGAGATGAGTTGAGGAAACAGAAACACCCAAAGTTTAATTGAAACCCATCTAAAAAAATAAGCAATAGAAAGAAAAGTTAATACAAACCACTGTAAACAACAACAACAAAAAGTTAATTCAAACCACTCCAGAAAAACATTATTCAATGGTGTTCTCAGGAAGAAAGAGTATGCGACTGGACTTTCACTTCTGTGTACCTTATCTCAAATCACTTTCCTTCAACAACCTTCTTTCTCTTCAGCTCCCTACGGAGGTGGGAGTTGCAAGACTTTCTTCTTTGATACATTTGCAACTGATTTTAAAATATTTTCATTCATAAGTGATTCCTGTTCAATCTGTCTTGTACCTTCAGAGGAATATAGGCCAGAATAACTTTCAACACCATTTTGGACTTGGGATGTTTGCAGACAGAGGTAGGGATATGGTTTAGGCTTCATATCTACATGAATGCAAATGTGGACCTAAGAATTATTGATGTAGCTTTTTCTCTGCTTCTTTTCTCTTCTTTTCCCAATCTAACACTAAGAGATGTGAGCATGTCATTGTCTCATTTTGTGGGATAATCATTTTCTAGTTGACCTCTGCTTCTAACCTACTTTCTGGAGGGTGGAGTGTTTTTTCTAATAAACTTTAAACACTATTCTCTGATAACCTCAAACACTACATTTTTCTCCCACTTCTCACACACACGTTAATTAGATATCAGCTGTTAGAACACCAGGGATTAGCACATCCCTACTGGGAAAATGCTAGCTCTTCCCTAATATTTTGTTAGATTAGTACTTTCTTTTCTTTTATTTACTCTGAAGACTTTCTTTACTCTCTCAGTGTTTGAACCAGGGGTCAAAACCATGTGTGTTAGATGTTCTCCATCCTTCTCAGTGGTTTCTCTGAACACATAGCCCACCATATTGGAGGACACAGGTTTACTAACAAACAATATTTCTATGAAATCTTGATTACCCCAGTTCATCCATGGATACGTCTTCTAAAACATTAAACCCATTTGACTTACTTATATATTTTGTGTTTTAAATATGATTGACTTTATCATAATATCAAGATATGTTGAAAGACAGCAAACATAAATGAGTGCTTATTGATTTCCAGGTTTTACTCTACATTTTTAAGGCTTTATTTGATTTTATTTTGCCCATTCATCATCCATGACATATATGCTTAGGACTCCCTTCATGCAGGGGAAGCTGTGATGTACTTCACAGTGGTAACTAGGCAGAAGAAGTTTTGCACAAATGGGAATCAAACCCAGGTAATCTAGCTCTAGAATCACAGCTTTAGGATCTCTCTAAAAGGTATCAGTTTCTTCATTATTCTTATTTTAATCAACTCTGAAAATCAAAATACTACATTTGTGACTTTCGGGATGCAAATGAGACAGAAAGTAGTATATTTCCCAGGAAGAGAAGGGATAAATGTGCCCATAAATATAATTAACACAAGAAAAGAGGCATAGATAATGATCACACTCTGTGTGAAATCATTGACTAGATGAGGTCCGAAGTAATAGATCTAGGAAGACTCCTGCATATTCTTAGTAAGGATGTTTGACAAAAAGTCATTGGAATGGCCGAGCCTCTTTCAAGGACATTAATGTACAAATATAGGGAAAACAGCAATATAATGGCAGTCCGGCAAAATCAAATCAAATAAAGCATTAAAAACGTAGAGTAATGCAAACACTTCATCTCACATACTTTGGACATATTTTCAGGAGAAACCAATCCCTAGAGAAGGACATCATGTTTGGTAATGTGGAGGAGCAGTGAAAGACAGGGAGGCCCTCTCGAAATAGATTGACACAGTGGCTGCAACAAAGGGCTCAAGCAAAGGAATAATTGTGAAGATGGCACAGGAGTTGGCACTATTTTGTTCTGCTATGCATGGGGTCGCTATGAGTCAGAACCAACTCATTGATAACTAACAAAATGACTCATGGCGGCATAGTGGGTCAAGTGTTGAATGGTCAACTGAAAGACCAGCAATTTGTCTCCCCCAGCTTCTCTCCAAAGAAGAGGCTCTGCTTCTGAAAATATTTATAGCCTTGTAAACCCAGAGGGATAGTTCTACTCCATCACAGAGAGTCCCCATGAATCCATATTAACTTGACGTTAAACGATTTGGTTTTGAAGTTTGCAATGGATGCTTCTGCTTCTATAACTTGACATGTTAATCAATACCCCTTTGATCTACTCACTCTCAAATCCTTTCCTGACAGTGACCTGTTGACAGTTTAAGTATGACTCCTTAAATGAAACGAATCAGATATAGAGGCCCCTCCATGGAAACCCACACTAATCTTCTGGGTCTGTGTTTTCCCATTTGCTTGAAACATTTATTAAAGTTGTATATTTTCTAGTACCCTTCCTGCTAAGGTTATATGATTCAGAATATATTGTATAGTCTTCTTCCTATAGGTTTACTTTTCAGCTCAAAAGAATCACCAGGGCCTCCTGGGAACTTTATATTCAAAGTACCAATGATACTGAGTTATTTGTAAATCTGTGGATTTTGCCTGTAACCCAAGTTCTTTGCATTCCTTAGATAACAGGCCCAGTGTGACTTACCTAAGCTTTCCAAGGAAGAGTTCCAAATCCTTTTATTTTGTGATGAATCAGGAACTCAGCTTGATGAATAGAAATTTCAACTTACTGCTTCTGAGAGATTCCTATTCTATAAAAAAATTTCAACTGAGCACAGAGCCTATTGGTAGCAATGTTAAAATCAACCTCCTTCAGAAATGATCCAGCTATGAAAAAATAAGGCCTTAAGTGCTTCTGAGCTTTTTCTGTCACATTTTAAAAAAAGATTTGAGGGAACAAACCAAATCACACAAACAAGATGCATATAAACCACACAGGCTGAAAATAATTGTTCTCTTGGGTAATAGAGGTGAGAGAAACATTGCTAACTGGTCCCTTGCTTAGGATCCAAAATCTCCCCTCTGAGTGCTAATCCTCTGAGACATTTAGAGATCAAGGAATCATCCTTTAAGATTGCCTCTTTATTTTCAAGGAAGAATCCTGATGCTGTGTAGAAATCATTTCTAATCCTGGATCTAGGGGGGAAAAAATCCCTACCTTGTCACAGGAACACTATTCAGAGTTTTCTGAGAAAGACACCAGAGAGCAGCAAACACCCAGAAATTAGGAAACTCTCTCTCTACAGTTTCTCTACAGGGAGTCCCAACTCTCTACTGTTCTTTTTTAGAAAACTATGTTATTCTGGTGGAACGCCATGAAGTGGATCATCATGTTTAGGAAGACTACTAAGACTTTAACATAGAGATGCTATATTAAAATCTTTTAAGAAGCCATTGTTGTTAGTGGTTATGTTTGGCTATTAATTGCAAGGTCAGCAGGCAAAAACCACCAGCAGAACCACAAAAGAAACATAGGGCTTTCTACTTGGTGAAAAGATACAATCTTAGAAAGTCACTGAGGTAGTTCTACCTGTTCATAGGGTTACTATAGGGTTACTATAGGTTAGCACTGACTTGATGGCAGTGAATTTGATTGAGTTTGGTTTATCTTTCAAGAATCCAGATGCTTGAGGTTAAAGTTATAAAATAATAGGAAATAAAGAGGGGAAGGAGAGATAGGACATTTAAAAGGTAAGACAAGAAGGGAGGACTTCTGCTAAAATGGTGTAAGTATAAGGGAGACTGCTTTCAGACCAGTAAGTGCAAGATTGGGAGATTGAGAAGCGGACTGAGTGTTCATAGAAGCCTGTTCAGGTCTTGTGATACTTTAGGGCTCCATCCCAGCATGTGAGCTGACCATTCTCATGGCTCTGTCCTGCATTGCACCTCTATTCAGGTGGGTAAGCAGCAGTGCAGCTTGCAGTCAGATATCCTGCCAGCAATAACTGGTGCTGGATGGGCCTTCTATCCCCACCCCACAATTATGGTGGCAGTTCTAGCAGCAATCCACACATGTGGATTCTGAGTGGAGTATGGTGATCCAGCCAGCTGGGACCACACAACACACTCTGCTCATGGAGCTTGCATCTCAATGCCACGGAGTGCCCTGCAGCTTTTCAGTGTCTGGGGAGAGAGCCAGAGAACCCGAGAGGATGTAATATAAGGCAGTAGAGAACTCTGAACCCTGAAGAATCTTTGTGGCTATTGAATCTGATCAACCCATCTGGCACTGCCCAGGAATCGAGTCTGTGATGGGTTAAGCCCCTTTGTCAGCACCATCCAGCCTTAGAGGATGATGGCTGGATGCCCCGATCTGGCAGTGCTACCTGAGCAGATCATGTAATTGGTGCAGCAGGATACTTGCACCTATGGCTCACTCCACCCCACCCGCTTGAGGTACCAGCACCACTTGCTGCACAGAGCACCAGGCAGTCCATCCAAATCACAAGCCAAACTTCCCACACATGGACTTGGCCAGCCCAATCCTCAGTGCAGTACACACTTTACATAAGGTAGCAATCCAGCAAGACCAAAATGTCACAGAAACTACTACCTATATCAGCAATCACCACAAGAAACCAAGAGAAACAAGCCACAATGTCTGAAGAGAATCTAAATTTATTGACTTATATAGAAGCAGGCATGGAACCACCACAGGAATAAATCTTCAGAATGCTGCTTGGAGTCATTCAGGATATGAGGGAATCAATACAGGCGAATGATGGAAAATAGAGGGTATAGAATCCACTTACCAAAAGGAAATACAAAAGTTAAGGACAATGCAGCAGAAGCAAATAAAATGGTAAAAGATCTTACCCATCAGCTGGAAGAGGTGTAGAATCATTATCAGAGACCTTGAGGATAGTCAAGCAGAATCCAGCAAACATGAAAGATAATCAAATAAGATAATCCAAAAAAGCTGAAGAAAACCTGAGAACAATGAGCAATGCTCTGAAGAGAAACAATATTTGAATAATTGGACTACAGAGCATGACATAATGAAAGAAATTGACAGACAAACTGGCAAGCAAATTACTGGAAGAAAACTTCCCCAATGTAATGAAGACTCAGACAATCAACTAGGAAGCAGAGAGGACACCAATCAGACTGAACTCCAAGTAGAACACACCAAGGCATATAGTAGTCATATAATCAAACTTTGAGGAGAAAATCAATAGAACAGCTTGAGAAAAAAAAGCAAAACGAAGTCACCTCTAAGGGCTACCAGATAAGAATATGTTCAGACTTTTCAGCAGAAACCATTAAGACGAGAGAATAGAGAAGCATCTTCTGAAAGTTTAAGGAGATAACCATAACACAAGAATCTTCTGTTCCTCCAACCTCTCCATCAAAATTGTCAGAGAAGAGTTTTCCCAGATCAGGAAAAAAATAGAGAATATATTTTTTAAAAATTAGCACTACAAAAATTACTTTCCAACTCACTTTGGACAGAACATCTACATCCATACAGGAACATTATCCAGAAGTTCACAAACTGAAAGAATCACCAAAGATGTCTTTTGACTCAACAGGGAAAATAAGGAAAGAAATAATCTAGCCACCCATACACAACACACTACTAAGGAGGGAGGGAGGGAAATAGTCAGCATAAAAGTTATGAGATGACAACAAAGAGTCCACAGATGGATGTAATAACTCTGAACATCAATGGACTGAATCCCCCCATTAAAAGAAAAAGGCTATCAGACTGGACTAGGAAACAGAAGCCATCAATCTGCTGTCTGTAAAAGAGACATCTCAGGATCTCAGACAAAAACAGGTTAATGATCAAAGGCTGGAGAAAAATATACTAAGCTAATGGAAATCTGAAGAAAGCAAGAGTTGCAATTCTAATCTCAAACTCAACTCCAAGGTGCAGGACATAACAGGAGATAAGTATGGGTATTATATAATGCTTAAGGCAGCAGTTGACCAAGAGTCCATGAGCATAATAAGCATATATGTGCCCAACAAAACACCAGTAAATTTTGTTAATCAAATCCTTCAAAAGATAGGGCTGGCCCCACCATGGGACGTGGCATCCCTCAGTGAACCATAACGCTGCGGGGGAACCATGACACTATGGGGGATAGCACTGGAGATGCAGTGTGGGAATAGAGCACGTTCTGCCCCCATCATACTGGGATGAGGGACTGAGGGCATGCAGAAGAACAGCAGGGAAAGCAGAGTGATGAAACCTCTGGGGAATACCAAAAATAGACTTGGGATACCGAGTGTGGCACACCATCACACTCGACTGGAAAATAACCATAAAGGCCAACAAACAGACCTTGAACTATTTATAAGATTTTCCATTTTTGTCCGTGGCTTTCTGTTTGTAATTGTTATTTGTTCTTGTTTTCTGCTGTTGTTATTGTTTTGTTGATTTTGACTTCTTTTTTGTTTAATTTGACTTTGCCTGGTTTTTGCCTGCATTAATATATCTACATGTCTATCTAGATATCTACATGTCTATCTAGATAAGAAAGGTGGATAAACAAATTGGAGATGAAAAGAACAGGAACAATGTTTCTGGAGGGCTAGAGGAAAGGGGGAGGGAATAGAAAGAAAGGGGGACCAACCCAGGGACAAGGGAACAAGAAATGAACTAAAATCAATGGCAGGAAGGTAAGAGGATGCCTAGTGGGGCTCAATCAAGGGCAATATAACAGCGAGGAATTATTAAACCTGAATGAAGGCCAAGCTTAATGGTGGGAAAAGAGGGAAGTAAAAAGGAAATAGAGGAAAGAACCAGAAAGCAAAAGATATTCATAGAGACCCAAATATAGGCATGTACATTTGTAAATATATATATGAGATGGGAATAGAACTCATATCTATATGTACTCTTATCTATATGTTAAAAACTAAGGTTGCAGATAGACATTGCACCTCAACCCAAGTACTCCCTTAACACAAGAACAGTTTGTTCTAACAATCTGGCATTCTGCGATGTTCACATGCCCAACACAATCGCTGAAGACAAAACAGGTGCATAAGTAAATGTGGTGAAGAAAGCTGATGGTGCCCGGCTATCAAAATATATAGCGTCTGGGGTTTTAAAGGGTGGAAGATAAATGAGTGGCTATCTAGCTCAGAAACAACAAAGTCCACATGGAAGAAGCACAGCAGCCTGATGAGCACGAGGTATTGATGGGATCAGGTCAGGCATCTAAGACCCAGAATAAAACCATACCCAAGGTGAATGGGTTGGGGGGCTTAGAGTGGAGACACAATGCCCATCTGCAGACAATTGGACAACCCTCACAGAGGGGTCATAGGGAAGAAAAGATCCAGTCAGGGTGTAGTATATCACTGATGAAAAACACAACTTTCCTCTAGGTCTTTGGTGCTTCCTTTCCCCCACTATCAGGACTTCAATTCCACCTTAGAAATCAGATTAGACCAGAGTATACACACTGCCGCAGATAAGAGGCTGCCACACAGGGAATCCAGGAGAGATAACCCCCTTAGGTACAACAAGGAGAGTAGAGATATCAGGAGTATTAGAGGAGGTTGGGGGGAGAAAGGAGAATTGATCACAAGGATCAACATATAACCCTTTCCCAGGGGAGCGAATAATGGAAGAGTGGGTGAGGGGCAACGGAGGACAATGTAAGGTATGGAAAAAATAATCTATAACGTATCAAGGGTTTGTGAGGGAGGGTGTACAGGGGAGGGAGGGGGAAGAAGTGGGGAGCTAATATCAGTGGGAAGAGAATGCTTTGAAAATGATAATGGTGGTATATGTGCAAATGTGCTTGACACATGGGAGGAACATATGGATTTTGATATGAGATGTATGAGCCCCCAATAAAAATATTTTTAAAATAGAGAGAGAGAGACCCCAAGATTGACAGCCATAGTAGGAGACTTCTTAAAAGACCACTGTCTGAGAATTATAGATGAGCCGGAAAGAAACACTACAAAAAGCCTTCAGAACTAAACCCTACAATTAAACAACTGAACTACACAGACATATTAAGAGCTCTCCACCCAACTGCAAAAAAATTCACATTCTTTTTAAGTTCACATGGCTCGTTTTTGAAAATAGTCGTCAAGCTGGGACACAAATCAAGTGTGAGTAAATTCAAACATATAGAGGTCACTCAGCCTTCCTTCTCTGACCAGTGTGCCATAAAGCTGGAACTCAACAAAGAAAGATAAAACAAAACAAGCACAAATATTTGGAGGATGAATAATTTAATTTTTCAAAATGACTGGGTATTGGTCCAACTTTGAGACAATATTAGGAAATTTCTCAAAACTAGTGGGAATAAGAATACAACATACCAAAACCTATGGTACATAGCAAAGGCACTTATCAGAGGATGCTTGATAGCAGCAAATACACATATGAAGAAGGAGGAGACTTAAGGTCAATAATCTATTACAAAACCTCCAGGAGTTAGAAGAGAGTCCATAGAATAATCCTTCTAATAGCAAAATAAAAGAAAATTTAAAATCAGGGCAGAAATAAGTGCGTGGGAAAACAAGCTATGAAAAAAAATCTACACAGTAAAAAGCTTGTTCTTGAAAAAGATTAACAAAATCAACAAACTGTTGGCAAACCTAAAAAAAAATCAGAAGCAAACATCAATATCCAGAATGAGGGATGAAACAGAGGAAATTACAATGAATCCTAATGAAATCAAAAGCCTAATTACACAGTACTATGAAGGACTGTACTGCAATGAACACAACAACTTGGAAGATATGGACAAATACTTGGCCAAATAAACCTTCCTCAGATTATTTCATATAGAAGTCAAGGACCGGAATGGATCCATAGCAAAAGAAGAAATAAATAAGTTTATCAAGGAACTGTGGACTAAAGTAAGCCCTGGCCCAGATGGCTTTACAGGAAAATGCTACCTAGCATTCAAGGAAGAGCTGGTGCCAGTTCTACACAAGCTCTTCCAGAACATTGAAAAGGACAGCAAACTCCCAAATACATTCTATGAAGCTAATATAACACTGATACCAAAACCAAACAAGTATCTCACAAGAATAGAGAAATACAGACCGGTATCTCTAATGGATATTGATGCAAAAATCCTTAACAAAATTTTGGAAAATAGAATACAAAATCATATCCAAAAAATTATTCATCATGACCAAGTGGGATTCATACCAGGATACACGGGTAGTTCAACGTTCAAAAAGCCAGCAGCAATATACACTGCGTGGAC
>NW_022111316.1:2972370-2974640 GCF_000313985.2 Echinops telfairi | reverse complement strand
GGAAAAGATATTTAGTAATGTCACATCAGACAAGGGCTTATTATTAAAATCTACAGAATCCTGAAAGCTTACAACAAGAAAAGGAAAAAAACAAAC
This sequence comes from Echinops telfairi, assembly GCF_000313985.2. NCBI lineage: Eukaryota > Metazoa > Chordata > Mammalia > Afrosoricida > Tenrecidae > Echinops > Echinops telfairi. Next base: position 2,974,544 of record NW_022111316.1, on the reverse strand, counting down.
AAAACAATTAGCCCACTGAGGAGGTAGGTAAAAACTTGAACAGAAGCTTCACAAAGGTGAAAACCTAAATGGCCAATAACATATTTTAAAAATGTTCCCAATCATTAGCCATCCACGAAATGCAAATCAAAACAATTGTGAGATACCACCTAACACCCACAAAAATAACCCAATTCAAAAAAGCGAAAGCAACAAATGTTGGTGGGGGTGTGCTGGGATAGGAATACTCATTTACTACTGGTGGTCTTGCAGATATGTACAGCTAACATGAAAAGCTATGGGACCATAAATGATGCAACCTCACAAATGCACCAAAATGTAATATCATGATGAATGAAGAAAATGTTGACGTTGTGAAATAAAAATGATTTCATTTCACTTTCACGTATAGTAAATTCTCATAGAAGCAACAGTAAAAAAATCCAAGGATGCAATGGACTGGGCAAATCTCTGCACAAGACCTCTTAAACTTTCAGACTTAAGTGTTGAAGAGCAAGAGTGTCACTTTTAGGACTAAGATGTGCCTTCCTCAAGCCATCATATGTCCAAGGACCTCATATAGATGTGAAATATGGACAATGATTAAGGAAGACTGAATAAGGATTGATGCATTTGAATTCTGAAGTTGGTGAGAAATACTGAAAGTACTGAAGTCTGCCAAAAGAGCAAAAAGAAATCTTCAAGGAATTACAGAGAGTAGGACCTTGGAAGCAATAATGGAAAGACTATGTCTCACATACTTTGGACAAGTGATCAGGTGGCACAAATCCAAATCCCTGGAAATACACATCATGCTTGGTAAAGTAGAGGGTCAGCAAAAAAAAAAAAAAAAAAAGACCCAAATGGAGATTGACACCGTGGCTGCAACAGTGAACTAAAACATAACAATTGTGAGGTTACTTCAAGACTGGAACAGGTTTCTTTCTTTTGTATATAGAGCCATTATGAGTCAAAGCTCCCTTGGTGGCAACTAGCAACAACATTAATAGAATTGTACATAAACATATTGTTTGGGGAAAACTGTTCAGTCATTAGTGATAAAGTTTATCTTTGCCATCCTTAAATTGTGGTCACATGATTTATGTTCAAACAGAAAAAATAGACTATTCTTATTTTTTTTAATCTTCAGGTTCTAAAAGTACATTTAAGAGTCCTTGGGATGAAAAAGTTAGGAAATATGGATATGCATATTTTGATCTTTATTCATATAATGAAATGTGCAGAGAGCTGGAGTTAGAAAATCAAAAAGTCAAAACATGCTTAGCATATCTTAATTTGAAAGAACTGAAGGGGGGTAAAAATCAAGTCTTTAGTGAAAAGTTTGTGGCCAAAATATTGAAAGACTCTGGAAACATAAAAAGAAGATAGAAAGAAAAATTAGTCACTATATCACAAAGAATTACTCAACATTTAACCTTTTCAAAAGGTACTATATGAGCAAGAACCAATGGTACAAAGTGTAGGCTGCACTGCATGCATTAGCTAAAATCAAGGTGACAGGAATTGATGGAATAACAATGGAAATGTTTTAATAAGCTAATGAGGCACTGGAAGCATTCAGTCATCTATGCGGAGAAATTTGGAAGACAGCGACCTGGACAACTGACTGGAGGAGGTCCATATTCAAAGACAGTTCCAGCAGTACATTGACAGGGAGCTGCCAGAGGTTCAAGCGAGATGCAGAAGTGGACGTGGTACAAGGGATACCATTGCTGATGTCAAGTGGATCTTGGCTGAAAGCAGAGAATACCAGAAAGAGGTCTTCTTGCATATTGACTAGTCCAAGGCCTTCAACTGTGTAGATCATAACAGACTATGGGTAGACTTGAGAAGAGTGTGCACATGGATCAAGAAGCAGTTGTGCAAACAGAAAACGTGCATACTGCATGGTTTAAAACCCAGAAAGGTGTGCATCATGGTTCTATCACCACATTTATTCAACCTGTGTGCTGAGAAAATAATCAGAGGAACTAGACCAGTGGTTCTCAACCTGTGGGTCATGACCCCTTTGGGGGTCGAAAACCCTTTCATAGGGTTCACCTAAGACCATCAGGAAGCACATATTTCCAATGATCTTAGGAACAGAGACACTGTTCCTCTATCTGTCTCCAGGCAGGTCCTGCCCACATGCAGATATGCCCACATATGAGTACCTGATAGTATGACATCATCAC
>NW_022111316.1:2947648-2972002 GCF_000313985.2 Echinops telfairi | reverse complement strand
TGGTAAATCATAGGAGACTTTCATGAACTGTATGACTGAACTATGCCATGTATCATCTTTTTATTATTCAAGCTATTGTTATATATTTTTTTCATTGACAAATCAACCCATGACAATGGATCATGTAAAGAAGAACATTAAGAAAAGAAAATATAGTAAGGATTTTTCACAGTATGGTTTTACCTCAATAATTACAGCAGAAATTGAGAAACCGCAATATGTTATTTGTTGTGAAGTTCTATCAGCCAAATAAATCTATGAAGCTGAATAAACTGAAATGCCATTTTGATAGCAAGCATCCAAGCTTTGCTGGCAAGGATACCAACTATTTCAGAAGCAAAGTTGATGGACGCAAGAAAGCCAGAATTAACACTGCTTGCAAGAACCACAAACAAAGCGGAGCAGCCATAGAAGCTTCATATTTGGTGGCACTCAGAATTGGCAGAGCTATGAAATCTCACATCATTGCTGAGGATTTACTGTTGCCAGCGGCAAAAGACATTGTTCAAGTTATGATTTGAGATGAATTGTTACAAAATTACATGCAATTTCCTTATCTGGCGACACTGCACAGATATAGATGACATGTCTGCTGATATACTTGATCAGGTAATCCAGGAAATTAAATCTGCTCGACTCCCATTATTTAGCATCCAGATTAATGAATCTACAGACATTGCAACTATTCACAGTTACTGGCTTATGTGAGGTATATTAATGATGATGACTTTAAAGATAAGTTTCTTTTTTGCAAACCTCTTGAAACTACAACTACTGCATGCAATGTATTTGACACAGTTGGTTCATATCTGAAAGAGCCTAAGATCTCTTTGGAAAAGGTTTGTGGTGCTCCACAGATGGTGCTCCAGCTATGCTAAGATATTGATCTGGAGTTTAACATTTGGTACTGAATGAGTCACCAAAATCATCACAATTCACTGTATGATACATTGGCTAATATTAGCAATGAAGACACTGCCACCAGAGTTACGAGAAGTAATGAAAAGCATCATAAATTCTGTCAATTTTGTAAAGTGAGTACTTTAAATAGTCAACTGTTTTCGCAAATGTGCAACAAGTTGGATGTGCCGAATAATGCTATTAGTTCACAATGAAGTGAAAGGAAAAGTTTTAAAACATGTTTTTGAGCTTTGTGATGAACTCAAAACGTTTTTTAATCAGATAGCAAGACCATAGTTTGAAGAACTTTCCAGCAATAAAAGTGAACTACAGAAAATAGCTTACTTGGCTGACATCTTTGCCATGTTGAATGAGTTAGATTTATCACTGCAAGGACCAAATGCAACATGCCTCAATTTGTCTGAAATGATCTGATCATTCCAAATGAAACTGCAGCCTTCGCCAAAAAAAAAAAAAATTGGTTGAAAATAAAATTTACATGTTTCCTAAGTTATCTGCTTTCTTTGAGGAACATGACATTGAACCAGACAAACGGATTACAATGATAATTTCTGTGAAAGAACACTTGCACATGCTTTCAGATGAAATTTCATCATACTTTCCAAATCTACCTGACACCCAATTTGCACTTGCCAGAATCCCATTCACAATCAAAGCTGAAGTTGTTCCTAAGACAGCACAAGAGGAGTTCATGGAACTGACTAACAGTGATGCAATGAGAACTGATTTCTAAAACGCCAGTTATAAAATTCTGGATCAAGTGCTTGCAGTCATATCCTGTTCTTTCTGAGACTGTGTTGCATCTCCTTCTTCTATTTCCAACAACATATTTTTTGTGAAGCAGGGTTTTCCAGTTTGTTGGTTATCAAGTCTAAATGCAGAAGTAGACTTGTTGTGGAACACGCTCTTCATTGTGCTTTTGCAAAGACTGCCCTGAGAATTTAAATAACAAGTTTAATTGTGGGGCTACAGTTCATTCAAATAATCTCTCTTTTGTTATCTTCCTCCAGAATAATCCAGAATCTGAAAGAATGGTTAATGAAAGTTATACAACCAAATAAATCTGAGTAGCACAAGCAGTAGTCTGTAGTTGATGTGCTGATGCACTGCCCAGATGCCATCTTCAGGACTAGAGCACTTATTCCCCAGCTAATCAAATTATTTTTGACTGAGATCCTTTGCTCTGTAAACATTCCTCCAAAACATCTCATTCAAGATTATGCATTTTCCCAAGGCAGGACATCTTGAAGCTCTAGGTGCATATCTATCCAATCTCCATCATTCACAAGTGATTAGCTCAGACTTTTGTATCCATTTTAATACAGTTCCTCAATTTGTCCAGTTCTATTTTTTCCACTTCCTTTGAAATGTTGAACCTGAGAGAATTTCCCCATAAGCTTCAGAATTAACTCAGCTGCAATGAGAGTTTTTTTTTATCTACTCTGGTAACTTTCTGAAGATACCAACAAATTGTCCAGATTCCCTGGAGGGGACAGCATTAGTTTGTTGAAAGAACCAAGAAACACTCTTTAAGGCTTGGGAAAATGAATCATTCCAATCTAAATGAAAATAATTTTGGATTTTCTCATTAAACAATAAACAATGAGAAATAGTCTTTCTTTGCTGCTATTTTTGATTATCTCTATACTATTTGTTGTTATTTCTCATTAAATAATAAATAATGAAAAATATTATTTCCCATTATTTATTATTTAAAGTAATAGCCATCGGCTGGTACTAAATGAACAATTGTCAATAATTTTCCATGAAGATGGCTTCATGCCTTTCAGTAAAATTAAGTTAGCAGCATCACCAAAGAGTTTTTCTGGAAAAAAAAAATAGAATAGACATATCTGAGATTTTAAGTTTTTTTCATCAAAAAATTATATAAGGCATCAAAGCAGGCATGAAAACTTAGTGTTGGTCAAATACCAACTACATGAGAAATAACGTTCATTACTTTGAAGGGCATGCAAAATTTGTACATTTATTTGAGATGACCCTAGACAGAGAAATGAAACTACTAAATTCCTTTTCTCTACAGAAGAATGATAGCGATTCCTTGTGATTTCTATAATTTAGACTGAGATGTTTTGATTGTCTTCGATGAATATCAGTGGGAATTAAATTATTAAGAAGGATTTAAAAATCCACAACTTGTCAACAGTGTTACTTTTGGTGAACTTATTCAGTTCCTCTGAGTCTCACTTCTGTCCTATATTAAGTGGTCACAATAGCCGCCTTGAGGGGTTGTTGTGAGCTCTTAATTTAGCTATAGAATAGTGCCGAAGGCAGTCTCACCACATAGCAGGCTCTTGATGAATAGTAATTGCAGTAGGAGTTTCTCAAGAAGCCTCCAACCCTCCATCCCACTCCACAACTGGTGTATGCTGAACATTTTGAACATAACTATTTGTTTATCTGAAAGAACTTCGTTCCTATTAAACCACAACTAATTTCATGGTGGGGGGGAGGGAGGAGGTTGATAATGGGGTGATGGCAGAACACTGTTACTTGAAGCTCATGTGTAGACTGGGAGAAAGAGATAAGAAAAAAAACAAACCTGTTGCCATCAAGTTGATTCTTCTCCTGGGAGCCCATGTGGTACAGAGTAGGGTTACTCCACAGGGTTCCCTTGGATTCAAACACCAATTTTAGATTGCACTCATTTGCAAGCTGAATGAGATAAAGGGGGTGCTGGTGGTGAGTTGGAGTCACTGAAGCCCATTTGCACTAAGGCATACCTACTAATTCTACTTACTCAGATATTCCTGATACATTTGTGCCTGAGTAAACTCTGTAAGGGCGAACGGTCTGATGTCTTCTCTTGGTCCTGTATCATAGCTTCCCTCTTGTTCCTCAAGAGATGATACAATCTTTTCAGGAGAGGTTGCTTAAATGTTTGCAGAAGGTCTAATGATGTGAGGAGGAGACAATGAAAAGAAATCAACATTTTCCATTAATTATTCTCTAGAGGGCTGGATAAAGGAGGCTAGTGGTAACTTTACTCAGCTATTTCCATGATGACATTTCTCCATTCTATCATGGGTCCCCATGATGAAATTAAAAGTTATCACTTTTTGAAGTATTTCTTAATCAGAAATTATCTGGAGCACTCTGCAAATATTAACTTTATCTTCATAATAACTTGGACACAACCACAGTTATTGTGCTACTTGATATGTATGAAATCTGAGACACACAGAGATGAAGCTATCCAAAGCCTCTCCACTAACTTGTAGTAGGATCTGGATTCACAGTGAGGTCATCTAACTCCAGGGTCTGTCTGGGGTGCATGCCTCTGCCTCTAAGACCTCAATCAATCAACGCTCAAACTTTTGGACTGTAGAACACGGAAAAACCCGTTAGGGTTTTCAGACAAAAGTCCCTGATGGAAACACTTGACAAAATAGGTATAGAAAAGGACTTTCTCAACATCCTCAGAGCCACATGTGCAAAACCAATAACGTGCATCTCACTTAGTTGAGAGAAACGGAAATCATCTCCTATTCGAATGAGAACTAAACGAGGTTGCACTTTAGCACCACTCTTATTTAATATAGTTCTAAAAGTTTTCGCTAAGCCATAATACATCAAAAAGAAATTAAATATATCCATATAGGACACAGAAGAATAAAATTTTCTTTATGTGCAGACAACATAATTTATTATATAGCAAATTCCAAAGTTTGAATTAAACAATTGTTGCAACAAATGAGACAAACTAGCAGTGTAGCAGACTATAAGATCAACATAGATAAATCAATTGGATTCTCCTATATTGAAGATAATGGTACCGAAAAAGGATATCAAAAGAACAATATCTACACAAATGTTAAGATATTTAGAAATAAATCTTACCAGATAAGCAAAAGGCTTACACAAAGAAAACTACCCAATACTCCTTCAAGAAACCAAAAGGAACTTACACACATGGAACAATTTACATGTTCTTTAATAGGCAGATGAAATATTATGAAAATGTCCATCTTACCAAAATTACTTACAAACTCAAGGCAATTCTGATCCAAATCCCATTACAATTTTTCCAAGACATAGTAAAACTAATTACCAACTTTAGGAAAGAAAGAAATCTATGATAAAGAAAACCGACTACAAGACTCTACATATAGCCTCCTCCCTGGGGGATGGACAGCAGAGAAAGGACGGGAGAGTCATCAGACAGTGTAACATATGACAAAATAATAATAACTTGTGAATTATGAAGAGCTCATGAAGGAAGGGAGAGTGAGGATGGAGGGGGAAAAATAAGCTGCCGATATTAAGGGCTCAGGTGGAAGGCAAGTGTTTTGAGAATGATGAGGGCAACAAATGTACCTATGTGCTTGACACAATGGATGGATGGATGGATTGTGATGGGAATTGTGTGAACCCCCAATAAAATGATTTTTAAAAGGGAATCAAAAGATTTTATATATATATATATACAGTGAACCTTCGTTTATCGCGGTTAATCGGTTCTATACCCTACCGTGATAAATTAAATTCCGCGAAGTAGGATTCCTTATTTGTAAATCAAATATTTTCATAGTTAGAGCATAAAGGACATGAAAAAACACCCTTTAGTCACCATTACACTCGTATTACCCAATTTATTAAACGAAAAAGGGAAAATACAGTAAAACTTTTTGGACGTTACAATTATCATTTATTATTTATTATATTATTTATGGCATCTAGTTTACAGTATTACATATTTCACATACAGTATTATTATACATAGTTCTTACAAATACTGTAATCAATAGCCTATGAAACGACTTAAGGGATGTACTCTACAGGTGGGTCGCCGTCTTTTTCCTCTGAAGGAGCGGGTATAGGGTCAGAAGGCTTAGAAGAAGAAGCTCGTTTAGGAGCCATCATAGGGCTTAGATAAAATTTCTTAAAAATCGCAAACAATTACAGTACACTGTACAAAAGCAAAAATGCATCTGATACGTAGCTCCGATACGTAGCGATGCAGACAGAAGCGTGTACAGTATGAGCCAATCAGTGGCAGTAATGACAGAGCATGCGCTGTTACGCAAAAACCACGATAGAGTGAAGGCGCGGAAGTTGAAGCGCGAAGTGGCGAGGGTTCACTGTACACACACTCAAATATATATCGCACATAGTTGTATGTACACACACACCATATGAGCTATTTATGATACCAATGTTAAATTAATTGAGAATTATGATTTTATTTTCTTCTTTATACTTACCTGTATTTTGTCAATTATCAAGGGCCACTATAAGTTTAGATCAACTAAACAACAACAGGCTTGGTACCTTAATTGCCACACCCATAAAATGAGACTAGTGATAGCTAACAAATCATAGAGTTGTTGCAAGGACTGAATTAAATATAGTTCTAAGACTGGGGGCCATCAATACATTTTAGTAATCATCGTTCCCATTATAATTCCTCATAGAAAAAGAGAAAGCAGGAAGGATTTATGCTATGTGTCAAAGAACTCCTCCTAAAGTAATTTAACTTAGAAAATCTCCATGCCTCTGCTCAATATTATCAGCAATAAAGTATATTTTTATTTATATTTTATTCTGTGATGCCCAGTTATCTGGATTGCAAATTCCTGACACCACCATTTATGCACTACCACCAAGTACCTTGGAGCAGCTGAACTGGATTAGTTGAGATGGTTTGCTATTTAATTCTAAATGTACTGAAAAAATATATATCTCAAATGCATTAATAAATAATACTTTCATGTCATTTACAACATGAATTTAGGAATACTTAATTTTTGTATCATGGTTACTACAGCTTTATAAACTTGGAAATTTTCCTCTTTGTTAAATTTAGAATACATTATTGAAAATACACGTTCTTCTCCTTTTTTTAAAAATAATTTTATTGGGAACTCTTACAGCTTTTAGAACAATCCATACATACATCCATTGTATCAAGAACATTTGTACATATGCTGCCATCATCATTTTCAAAGCACTTTCTTTCTACTTGAACCCTTTATATAAACTGCTCATTTTTTCCGTTCCCTTCCCCAACCGCCCACACTCATGAATCCTTGATATGTTATAGACTATTATTTTAATATCTTAAATCATCTTCTGTCGCCCTTCACCCACTTTTCTGTTGTTAGTCCTCCTGGGAGGGGGCTCTCGGTTGATCCTTGTGATCCATTCCTCCTTTCTCCCCCCACCCTCCCCTAAACCTCCTCATATCTCTATTCTCACTGTTGGTACTGAGGGGTTTATCTATCCTGGATTCCCTGTGTTTCTGGCTCTTATTTGCAGCAGTGCACCTGTTCTGGTCTAATCCAATTTGTAAGGTAGAATTGAGGTCATGATAGTGAGGGGAATGAAGCATTCAGGAACTAGAGGAAAGTTGTATGTTTCATCAGTACTATACTGCACTCTGACTCCTCTCTTCCATGTGACCCTTCTGTGAGGGGATGTCCAATTGTCTACAGATGGGCTTTGAATCTCCACTCCCAACTGCCCCTCATGTCAGTTATTCTTTCTATGAGTCCACTATTCCTGTGCTTCACATCTGGAAAAATCAACAGAAAACAATAAAAAACAATGTTGTTCCAAGGTGGTGAGACTTAAAACATAATGGTATAAAGACAAAAATACAAGTAATACATAGGAAGGAAAGGACTCCATCAACATTCAAAGGGGCAGGGTGGAAATTTCTGTCATGGAACAAATAAGTGATACTTGCCCCGCAGTAAAAATTCAGTTTGTGGCTGTGAAGGTGGAGGGTGAGGTGGAGATGTGTCAACTGCCCAAGTGTCAAGTTCTATCCAGCATGATAGAGACTACAGTGGTCTCTGCCTGATGGTGAGGTTGTTCAAGACCCTTGCCATTAGCTAGAACGGATCTGTCAGAGGGTCAGTCTGACTAGGTAATCTGCAGATGGGTTTTGGGCTCCCGCCGCCTTCCTTAGCCTTGTACAAATTGGATATTCATACCTTTAGCTCAATTCTTGGCATTTTCAATCACCCTATATACATGTGATAATTAGGCATTGAATAAGCAAAATCTTAAAAATCCATGAATTTTAATCACGGTGCTAGTGAAAAATTTGAAAGTACCATGAACTGCCAAAAGAACACATAAACAAATCTGGCTTGGAAGAAACACAGAATACTCCTTAGGAATGAGGATGGCAGAGACTTCTTCTCACATATTTTGGACACGTTATCAGGAGCGATCAGTCCTTGGAAAATGACATCGTGATTGTAAAGGGTAGGGAGAGAGGAAAAGAGAAAGACCCTCTACAGGAAAAATTGATACAGTGGATGCAACTATTGACTCAAACATGACGATTGAGAGGATGGCACAGGAAAGGACAGGTTTCCTCATTTTGTCCACAGGGTCTCTATGACTTGGAGCTGAGTCAGTGTCACCGCACCACAACACAGTCAAATCGTTATGCAGTAACTACTTTTGTCTCTGGCTACTCAGAAATTATGAACTCATGAGTATGTTTGAATGGAAATAAAACTTTTGCTATTGTCAAAAAAGAATCATCAAGAGAAAAACGACATCCAAAAGGCCCTAAGGGTGAAGAGTTTCTGAGACTCTCTTTTCTTCTTTTTTTTTTGAGACTGTAACGCTTAACGGGAGTAGAAAAGCCAGTCTTTCTCCCACGGATCGAGTTAGCACCTAGGCTAGGTCAGCAGGGGGAAACCACCATCCATTTCATGGGAGAAAGACTGAACTTTCTACTCGCATAAAGAGCTACAATTATGGAAACTCACAGGGGCAGTTCTACCCAGTCCTATAGGAGCACTATGAGTGGGTGTCAATTTGATGGCAAATAGTTTGATTTTTATTTTGAAAGGGTGGAGAAAGTTGAGAGACATAAACCTGCCGATTTTGAATTTAGACAATCTTCCAGAAGCCCACAGTAATAAAAATAATAAACAATTTTTAATAATTCAGTTTTAAATGACTGATTTTATAATGCACCAAGTTTAACTGGCATTGTATCTTTTAATTGTAAATTATCTTTTTGACCCTTTTTTACAGGAGAAAAAAATCAATAAAGTTCAACGTCATATCCTTCAGAAATTGCAGACATAGAATTTAAGCCCTGAGACCTTGCCAGAGACTCTTCTTTTCAGTGAAGGTTAGAAAGCTAGTAGAGATTCTAACAGAATGGGGATAAACACAAAGAAAATCAAAGAACTGTCCAGAGTCGAGGTTATGCACATGAATGAGAAAAATGAAGAATGAGAGAGATTAAAGACCATTGACCTTGCTGCAGGTAGATCCTACTGGAAAATCAGATAGGTATTGAACATAGTGCAGAATCTTCTCATCGTTCTAGGTTCTGCACCCTAGCCTTAACCCAAATCAGGAGAGCACATATCTCTAGCCAAAAGTAAAGAATGCTTATATCTTTTCAAAAGCAATTTTCTGTGTGGTTCTACTGGTCCTGATATTTCTGTTGACTCAAGAAACAGGCTAGTATAAAGAAAGATGTACACTGGTAGGCACCTTCATTAAGGGCAGAGGTAAAAGAAGACAGGAAAATAAAGGCATCTCTGGGTGATGCTCTCTAGTGTCATGGTTGTAATGGATTTTTTGTTTCTGCTGATTTTATGTTCTACTCGACCATTTCCCTGCAATGCCCATGTCCCATGGTCCTGTCGCCATATAGATAGCAAGATTTTTATACTCTTAATGATGTTGGAGGTATTTGAGTTGAAAAAGACCTTTGCAATAAAACCTTTTCAATACAATTATATCAAGTAGAATATGTTATATTAATGCTAACATAGTATGTATGAAACTTGATCTATGAAATTCAGTCTGGAAAAAACACCTTTCTAGAAAATTGTCTGTAGATTCTTTCCACTGGATTCTGAAGCTCCGTGATATCCCCAAGTCTGGTGACTGACATTCCCTTGTCAAAACTAAGCTCCTGTAATTGATGGAAGATTAAGCCTTCTAAGACTCAAGGCCTGCCTCCTAGACACACCAAGAAAGCCATCATTTGTGATGGTTTTGCTAAGTAGCTAGGGTACGACCACAGAGATGGCTCCAGGCCCAACTCTGCCCAGAAATAGCTGGCGTTGTCTGTCTCTTTAGAACCCAGGGATCTTTCCAACCCTTGACCTTGGAAGTGTCCCCTCCATCTTACTCTGCATATCTCTTCTGTTTTTATCCTCCACAGGGCAATTCTTTTCATGTAATTAAGAGGTAAAGTGAGAGTAGCAAGCTTCTCTGGAAATAAACCCAGCCATCTCACAATCCCTGTCCTCCTCATCTGTCCTCTCTTGGTTGGGAACAATGTTATAAAGTGTTCCTATTAAACATATTTTAAATTTTTCTGATTTTTAAATTTTATACATTATTTAGTTTTATCCCACTGGAAAATAAATATCAAACTAATTAAAATAAATGAAGAATACACTTGAAGGAGGAAGTCTGGTGCCCTATATTCTTGTCATTTCTGTGCATTAATTGGAGCAGAACTGTTCTCAAAGCACAATCAACTTTTAGGCTTTTTTCTACTTGAGTTCTAATTATGAAAACTAGCTTTATAAACTATATTTAAGTAACTGCATCTGATTACTGTTTGATGACAACAAAACATGATGCCACCAAGAAATAAGAAAGTCAGTTTTACTTCTCATGCTTAACAATTCATGTAACTTGCAAAAGGGCATTTACATATTTGAACTTCCTTATTCCTTATAAGGATAATATATATCTGCCCAAATACTATTTTAAATGAGGTAAGCCTGTTGCCTTCTCTGTAAGCCTGTTGAGGGCTGCTTTGATATCCTTGTTCCTCAAACTATAGATCAGAGGGTTTAACATGGGGATAATAATAACATAGAACACTGCTACTACTTTCTCTTCCTTCATGGATTGACTAGACTTGGGGCACAAGTACACAGAGAGGACTGTGCCATAGTAGAGTGTCACAGCTGCCAGGTGGGAGGCACAGGTATTGAAGGCCTTGGCACTACCTTTGCCTGAGGATATTTTCAAGACAGAAACTACAATGAAACCATAGGATAAGAGGACTATAAGCAAGGATCCCAAAACAATAATAACAGCTACCAGAGTGACAATTATTTGACTGATTAAGGGCTTAGAGCAAGACAAAGAAACTATCTGAGGTAAGTCACAGAAGAAGTGTTGAATGACATTTGGTCCACAGAAGGAAAGATTCAGAAAAGAGAGTGCTTCAGATAAGCTACTAAGAAACCCACTCACATAGGCCCCAGCTACCATCTTCACACAGAGTCCAGGGGCCATGATGGTTGAGTATTGCAGAGGGTGACCAATGGCTACATATCGGTCATAGGCCATGGCGGCCAACAGACAGAACTCAGTCAGACCCATCCAGGCCACAAAAAAATACTGAGTGGCACAGGCAATGAAGGAAATGTTTTTTTCATGTTTTAGGAAATCAGAAAGCATTCTTGGGCTAATGGAAGATGAATAGCAGATGTCCACAAATGACAGGGAACTGAGAAAACAGTACATGGGTGTGTGCAGGAGTGAATCCATCCAGATTAGAAAGATGAGGCCCAGGTTCCAGATAAGGGTGATGAAGTAGATCCCTAGGAATACTGGAAAAAGGATGAGCTGCAGCTCTTTTTCATCTGAAAGACCCAGGAGAATAAATACAGTCACAGAAGAGATGTTTCCATTCCATTCCATAGACGTGCTTGCTGGCATCTTCTGAACAAAAGATAGGACAAGAGAATGTTTATGTCCAAAAAGAGAGAGAGAAAGGATTCATCTTTTTTCATTCATTCATGTATCTGCCTCATTTTTCAACATTAAATTAGCAAAATTGAGTTAATAGAATCACATGTCATAGGCAATCATCAACTAAAACACCAGGACTTTTAATACTAATTCTTATAAAATTAATTAAATGTTGTAAGGATTTTTCCAACTCTTGCCACCAGACTGAACCTTCCTTAGTCAGGCATAGAATCATTTATTTTAAAGAATACTCAGAATAGTGAAAGTAACCCATCCTTTCTCCTTGACTATTTTGTAGTGATTCTTATTATTGAACCCATTCTGAATTGTTCCTGCCATTTGATTTTGTCTGATAGTATACCAGTAAGAATCTATTCACCCTCAAGATGAGGCTACCAAGATAGAAAGGTGAAGGACCTAAACATCTATCCCACAACCACCCAACTCCTTGCAGGAGAACTGCTACTCCATTATGGATGATATAGTCAGTGTTGCCTAGAGAGGGCTTCATCAAAGAGGAGGGAGATGAGTTGAGGAAACAGAAACACCCAAAGGCTAATTGAAACAACTCTAAAAAAACAAGCAATAGAAAGAAAAGGTAATCCAAACCACTATAGAAAACACGAACAACAAAAAGTTAATTCAAACCACTCCAGAAGAACAGTATTCATTTGTGTTCTCAGAAAGAAAGAGCATGCTTTTGGACTTTTACTTCTGTGTGCCTTAGCTCAATTCACTTTCCTTCAACAACCTTCTTTCTCTTCAGCTCCCGACAGAGTAGAACATTGAAGGCTTTCTTCTTTGATACATTGGCACCTGATTTTAAAATATTTTCATTCATAAGTGATTCCTGTTCATTCTGTCTGGTACCTTCACAGGAATATTGGTCAGAATAACTTTCAACACTCTTTTGGACTTGGGATATTTGGGGATGACAATAGGGCTATAATTTAGGCTTCATGTCTACATGAATGCAAATTTTAAGCTAAGACTTATAAATGTAGCTTTTCTTCTTCTTTTCTTTTCCCAATCTAACACTAAGAGAGGTGAGCATGTCATTGCCTCATGCTGTGGGGTAAATGTTTTCTAGTTGAAATCTATTTAAAAAAAAATCATTTTATTGGGGGCTCATACAACTCTTATCACAATCCAAACAGAAATCAATTATGTGAAGCACATTTGTACATTCATTGCCTTCATCTTCTCAAAATATTTGCTCTTCACTTAAGCCCCTGGCATCAGCTCCTCGTTTTTTCCCCCTCTCTTCCCCCCGCTACCTCCTCCCTTATGACAATTTATAAATTATTATTTTGTCATATATTACACTGTCCAACATCTCCCTTCACCCACTTTTCCGTTGTCCATCCCCCAGGGAGGAGGTTATATGTAGATCTCTTTAATTGGTTCCCCCTTTCTACCCCACCCTCTCTTCACCCTCCCGTTATCGCCAATCTCACACTGGTCCTGAAGGAATGGTCCATTCTGGATTCCCTGTGTTTCCACTTCCTATCTGTACCAGTGTACATCCTCTGGTCTAGCCAGATTTGTAAGGTAGAATTGCGATAATTATAGTGGAGGGTGCAGGGAGGGGCGTGGAGGAAGCATTTAGGAACTAGAGAAAAGTTGTATGTTTCATTGTTGCTACACTGCACCCTGACTGGCTCATCTCTTCCCCGCGACCCTTCCATCAGGGGATGTCCAGTTGCCTACAGATGATGCCTGGCTATCAAAGGATATAGCATCTGGGGTCTTAAAGGATTGAAGGTAAACAAGCAGCCATCTAGCTCAGAAGCAACAAAGTCCACATGGAAGAAGCACACCAGCATGTGTGATCACAAGGTGTTGAAAGGATCAGGTATCAGGCATCAAAGAAAAATTATATCATTGTGAATGAGGGGGACTGTGGAGTAGGAATCTAAAGCCCATCTGTAGGCAATTGATCTCTAACCCATTGTGAATACCTACTTTCTGGAGGGTGGAGTGTTTTCTCAAATAAACCTTAAACACTATTCTCTAATAACCTCAAACATTGTACTTTTCTCCCACCTCTCACACACAGGTTAATTGAATATCAGCTGTTAGGCAACCAGGGATTAGCACATCCCTACTAGGAAAATACTAGCTATTCCCTAATATTTTGTTAAATTAGTACTTTCTTTTCTTTTATTTACTTAGAAGACTTTCTTTACTTTCTCATTGATTGAACCAAGGGTCAAAACTAGGTGTCTTACATATTATCTATCCTTCTCTATGGTTTCTCTGAACATATAGCCCACCACATTGGAGGACATAGGCTTACCAACAAACAATATCTCTCTGAAATCTTGACTACCCCAGTCCATCCATGTATACTTCTTCTAAAACATCAAACCTATTTGACTTACTTATGTAGTTTGCATTTTAAATATGATTGACTTTATCATAATATCAAGATACAGTGTAAGACAGCAAACATAAATGAGTGCTTATTGATTTCCAGGTTTTCCTCTACATTTTTAAGGCTTTATTTGATTTTATTTTGCCCATTCACCATCCATGATATGTATTGTTATGACTCCCATTGTGCAGGGGAAGCTGTTATACACCTCACAGTGGTAATTAGGCAGAAAATTTTGCACAAATGGGATTCAAACCCAGGTAATCTAGTTCTTCAGTCACAACTTTACCGTCTGTCAGAAAGGTATCAATTTGTTCATTATTCTTATTTTTAATCAACTCTGAAGTTCAAAATACTACATTTTGTGATATTAGGGATGCAAATGAGACAGAAAACAGTGTATTTCCCAGGAAGATAAGTGACAAATGTGCCCATAAATATAATTAACACAAGAAAAGAGGCATAGATAATGATCATATTCTGTGGGCAATCATTGACTAGAGGAGGTCGGAAGTAATGGATCTAGGAAGACTCTTGCATATTCTTAGTAAGGATTTTTGACAAAAATTTATTGGACTGGCCGAGCCTCTTTCACAAACATTAATGTACAATTATAGGGACAACTGCAATATACCAGTGAAGTCAGCCAATAGCACAATCTGTCTCGTCAGATAGATGCTCTTTCGGTAAAGGAATGGAAAAGCAGCAACATTCACCATGGAAATGAGACAAACCTGTGGCGAATTTACTCTCAGGAAGAAGAAATGAAAAAATATAATTTTTATAATGTTTATAATATGTAAATTACTGGAGAATTTACTCTCAGGAAGAAGAAATGAAAAAATATATATAGTGTCTATAATATGTAAATTACTGAGGCACTGAGACATCTCCTAATTTTTTTAGATGGTAACCACTACAAAGACTATGTCCACAAATGTCCAAGATTAAAATCACCACAGAAAATCTTAACATAGACAGAACATTAATATGGGAGATGCCTTTTCATTGTTGCATTGTTTATCTCTACAACTCCAGAGACGTTCATTTTTCATTAAAAATCATTTTTATTATGTTTTATTTATCACACTCCTTAGCTTTCTTCTTGTTTTTGGATAGAGCTTATTGTGATACAGAGTTTGTCTTGGGATTTTGACATAATAACCCTATCCATATGCTTACCTCCACTTTATCCTTAGTATATTAAAACATAAATGGAAAGAGATTAAAAAATGCAGCTCCTTTGACATGTTTCCCTTTTCAAATATTTACTGGAAGTCCTTCCTACATTTATTTTTTTCTCTGTTATATGTCTAGCATATTAATGGAGATCAGTTGATTTTTATAATGTTTAACATACGGGTAGAATAGGAAAGCAAATCTAAAGAGAATTCACCTATATCAGTGAGTATTTATCTTTTTGGTAAGACCAAGTATTACATTCATTCTTTCCTGGTGGTTGCTGGTGTTTTATTGGGTAAATTTGCTGCACAAGACCTGAAAAGCAAGGCTGTTACTTTGAGGACTAAGAAACTTGACCCAAGTCATGGTATTTTGCATTGCCTCTTATGCATGTGAAAGCTGGACATTGAATAAGGAAGACCAAAGAAGAATAGATGCTTTTGAATTTTGGTGCTGGAAAAGAATATGCAAAGTATGATGGACTGCTAAAAGGACCAAAAAAATTCTTGGAAGAAGTTGGCATAATGTTCCTTAGATAGACGAGTAGTAATATCTCTCTCACATATTTTGGACATATTATCAGAAGAAACCAGTCCCTAGAGAAGGACATCATGTTTGGTAATATGGAGGGGCAGCGAAAGACAGGAAGGCCCTCAATGAGATGGATTGACAGTGGCTGCAATAAAGAGCTCAAACAAAGGAGTAATTGTGAAGATGGCACAGAAGCGGGCACTATCAGAACCAACACATTGATAATGAACCACAATGGTTCCTGGTGGCATAGTGGGTCAAGGGTTGAATGGCCAACTGAAAGGTCAGAAATTTGTCTCCACCAGCTGTTCTCCAAAGAGGAGACTCTCTGCTCCTGAAAATATGTATAGCCTTGTAAACCATGAGGGATATTTCTACTCCATCACAGAGTCTCCAAGAATCAAAATAAATTTGATGGTAAAGGATTTGGTTTTGAGGTTTGCTTCTGCTTCTTTAACTTGACGTGTTAATCAAGACCCCTTTGATCCACTCACTCTGAAATCCTTCCCTGACAGTGACCTGTTGACAATTTAAGTATGACTCTTTAAATGGAACAAATCAGATATAGAGGCCTCTCAGTGGTAATCCACACTAATATTCTGGGTCTGTGTTTTCCCAATTGTTTGAACCATTAATAAAATAAGTTGTATATTTTCTAGCCCCCTTCCTGCTAAGGTTTATATGATTCAGCATATATTTCATACTCTTCCTTCTATAGGTTTACTTTCAGCTCAAAAGAATCACCAGGCCCTCCGAGGAGCTTTTTATTCAAGGAAGCAATGATACTGAGTTATTTGTAAATCTGTGGAGTTTGCCTGTACCCTAAGTGCTTTGTATTTCTTAGATAATAGGCCCAGCGTGACTTACCTAAGCGTTCCAAGGAAGAGTTCCAAATCCTTTCACTTTGTGATGTATCACACACTCAGCTTGATGAACAGAAATTTAAACTTACAGCTTCTGAGAGCTTCTATTCCATAAATAGTGTCAAATGAGCACAGAGCTTATTTGGTAGCAATGTTAGAATCAGCCTCCTTCAGAAATGACCCAGCTATGAAAAAAGAAGGCCTTAAATGTTTATGAACTTTCTCTGTCACATTTTTTAAAGGATTTGAGAGGACCAATCAAATTGCACAAAAGAAGAGGCAAATAAAACCACGCAGGCTGTAAATAATTGTTCTCTTGGGTAATAGAGGAGAGAGAAACATTGTTAACTGGTCCCTTGCTTAGGATCCAAAATCTCCCTTCTGAGTGCTAATCCTCTGAGACATTTAGAGATTTAAAATCATCCTTTCCGATTGCCTCTTTATTTTCAAGGAAGAATCCTGATGCTGTGTAGAAGTCATTTCCAATCCTGTTATCTAGGAAGGAAAAAAATCCTTACCATGTCACAGGAACACTATTCAGAGTTTTCTGAGAAAGACACCAGAATGCAGCAAACACCCAGAAATTAGGAAACCGTCTCTCTACAGAAAAGGAAGTCCCAACTCTCTACTTTCTTTTTTTAGAAAACTATGTTATTCTGGTGGAATGCCATGAAGTGGACCATCATGTTTAGAAAGACTACTAAGACTTTAACATAAATATGTTATATTAAAATATTTTAAGAAGCCATTGTGGTTAGTGGGTATGTTGGGCTGATAATTGCAAGGTCAGCAATTAAAAAAAAAAATCAGCCCTCAAAAAGTAAGACAAGGCTTTCTCCTCCTATGAAAAGATACAATCTTAGAAAGTCACCAGGGTAGTTCTACCCTATTTATAGGGTTCCTGTGGGTCAGCATTGACTTCATGGCCATGAATTTGGTTGCGTTTGGTTTGTCTTTCGAGAGACAACATGCTTGAACTTAAAGTTATACAATAGTAGGAAAGAAAGAGGGAAAGGAGAGATAGGACGTTTAAAAGGTAAAAGACAAGAAGGATGGACTTCTGGGAAAATGGTGCCAGTGTGAGGGAGACAGCTTTCAGAGCAGTAAGTGCAAGATTGGGAGATTGGGAAGCTGACTGGGAAGTCAAGGAAGACTGCTCAGGTCTTGTAATATACTAGGGTTCTATCCCAGCATGTGAGCTGCACATTCTCATGGCTCTGTCCTCCCTTGCAGCTCCATTCGGGTGGGCAAGTAGCAGTTCAGCTTGCAGCCAGATACCTTGCCAACACTAACTAGTGCTAGGTGGGCTGTCTATCTCCCCCACAATTGGTGGTAGCAACTCTATCAGCAATCCACACATGTGGATTCTGAGAGGAGTATGAGGATCTAGCTGGCTGGGGCCCCACAACCCACGCTGCTCATGGACCTTGCTTCACGATGATGCAGAGTGACCTGCAGCTTTGCAGTGTCTGGGGAGAGAGCCAGAGAACCTGAGAGGTTGTTAGTTAAGGCAGTAGAGAGCTCTGCACCTTGAAGAGCCTTTGTGGCTAATGAATCTGGCCAACCCAGGGAAAAGAAGGCAAGAATGAGTCCCATCACACATACACAACACGCTGCTAAGGAGGGAAAGAGGGAAATATCCAACACAAAAGGTGTTAAATAATAGCAAAGAATCCACAGATAGATGTAATAACTCTGAACACCAGTGGACTGAATACCCCGATTAAAAGAAAAAGCCTATCAGATTGGATTAGGAAACAGAAGCCATTAATCTGTTATACATAAAAGGCACATCTCAGGATCTCAGACAAAAACAAGTTGATGATCAAATTCTGGAGAAAAATATACTAAGCTAATGGAAATCTAAAGAAGGCAGGAGTTGCAATTCTAATCTCAGACAAAATTGACTTCAAGGTGCAGAACATAACAAGAGATAAGTGTGGGCACTATATAATGCTTAAGGGAGCGTTGACCAAGAGTCCATGAGCATAATAAACATTTTAGTGCCCAATGAGACACCAGTGAAATTTATTAATCAAATCCTTCAAAAGATAGGACTAGCCCCACCATGGAACAGGGCATTCCTCACTGAACCATGACAATGTGGGGGACAGCACTGGAGACACAGTGTGGGAATAGTGCCCGGTCTGGCCCCATCACGCTGGGGAGAGGCACTGAGGACATTCAGCAGAGCAACAGGGGGAGCAGAGTGATGAAACCCCTGGAAATACCAAAAATAGACTTGGGATACAGACTCGACTGGAAAACACTCATAAAGGCCAAGAAACAGACCTTGAGCTACTTACAGGCTTTTCCATTTTTGTCCATGGCTGTTTTTTGGTTATTGTTATTTTGTTCTTTCTCACTGCTGTTGTTATTGTTTTGTTGGTTTTGACTTCTTTTGTTGTTTTATTTGGCTTTGCCTGTTTTTTGCACTTATTAATGGATCTGCATGTCTATCTAGATAGGATAGGGAGGATAAACAATTTGAAGATGAAAAGAATGGGACCAATGTTTTTGGAGGGATAAGGGGGGGGATTAAGGAAAGGGGGGTACCAACCCAGTGATAAGGGAACCGCAAGTGAACTAAAATCAATGGAAAGAAGATCATAGGATGCCTAGTGGGGCTCGATCAAGGGCAGTGTAGCAGCAAGGAATTACTAAACCTGAATGAAGGCCATACTTGATGGTGGAACAAGAGGGAAGTAAAAAGGATATAGAGGAAAGAACCAGGAAGCAAAGGACATTTATAGAGGCCTAAACACAGGCATGTACATGTGTCTGTGTGTGTGTGTGTGTGTGGCATAGAACTATGTACTCATATCTATATATTAAGAATTAAGGTTTTGGATGGACATTGGGCCTCAACTCAAGTACTCCCTTAACACAAGAACACTTTGTTCTAACAATCCAGCATTCTGCAATGCTCACCTTCCTGATATGATCGCTGAAGACAAAGTGGGTACATGAGCAAATGTGGTGAAGAAAGCTGATGGTGCCCGGCTATCAAAAGATACAGTATGTGGGGTTTTAAAGGCTTGAAGATAAGCAGACAGCCATCTAGCTGAGAAGCAACAAAGTCCATGTGGAAGAAACACACCAGCTTGTGTGATCACGAGGTGTCAGTGGGATTAGGTCAGGATCTAAGACCCAAAATAAAACCATACCCAATGTGAATGGGTGGGGGGACTTGGAGTGGAGACCCAATGCCCACTGTAGACAATTGGACATCCCCTCAAAGAGGGGTCATAGGGAAGAGAAGGGCCAGTCAGGGTGTAGTATAGCACTGATGAAACACACAACTTTCCTCTAGCTCTTTGGTACTTCCTCCCCCCACTATCATCACTTCAATTCTACCTTAGAAATTGGATTAGACCAGAGCATGCACACTGCTACAGATAAGAGCCTGCAACACAGGGAATCCAGGATAGATAAACCCCTCAGGGCCAACAAGGAGAGTAGAGATACCAGGAGGATTAGGGGAAGGTGTGGGGAGAAAGGGGGAATTGATCACAAGGATCAACATATAACCCTCTCCAAGGGGACAAATAATGGAAAATTGGGTGAGGGGCGGTGGAGGAAGATGTAAGATATGGAAAAATAATCTATAGCTTATCAAGGGTTTATGAGGGATGGCCGGCAGAGGAGGGAGGGGAAAGAAATGGGGAGCTGATATCAGTGGGAAGAGAATGCTTTGAAAATGGTGATGGTGGCATTTGTGGAAAAGTGCTTGACACAGGGGAGGAATATATGGATTGTGAAATGAGTTGTAAGAGCCGTCAATTAAAGTACCAAAAAAAAAAAAAGAGAGAACCACAGGATTGACAATCATAGTAGGAGACTTCTTCAATAGATCTCTCTCTGAGCACAATAGATCTGCAGGAAAGAAACTCTACAAAGAGGGTTCAGAACTAAACTCTACAATTAAACAACTGGACCAGATAGGCATATTAAGAACTCTCCACTGACCTAAAAAATTTTCACATTCTTTTCAAGTGCACCTGACTAATTTCTGAAAATAGAAAACATGCTGGGACACAAGTAAAGTGTGAATAAATTCAAACATATAGAGGTCAGTCAGACTTCCTTCTCTGATCAGTATGTCATAAAGTTGGAACTCAACAAAAGAATGATGAAAAAAATATATGGAGCATGAATAGCTTACTTTTTCAAAAGGACTGGGTATTGGCTCAAATTTGAGAAATTAGCAAATTTCTCAAAACTAGTGGAAATGAGAATACAACATACCGAAAACTATGGTACATAGCAAAGGCACTTATCAGAGGATGTTTTCTTGGTAGCAATAATTACACATATGAAGAAGGAACAGAGACTTAAAGACAATACTCTATTTCAAAACCTTCAGCAATTGGAATAGAGTCCATAGAATAATAGCAAAATAAAAGAAATTTTGAAAATTAGGACAGAGATAAATGAGTGGGAAAACAAGCTATGGGGAAAAAATCTACACAGTAAAAAGCTAGTTCTTCAAAAAGATTAACAAAATCAATAAACTGTTTGCAAACCCAAAAACAGATAGGAAGAAGCAGACATCCAGGATGAGGGATGAAACGGAGGAAATTACAATGAACCCTAATGAAATTAAAAGCCTAATTGCAAAGTACTATGAAGGACTGTACTCCAATGAACACAACAACGTGGAAGGCTTGGACAAATACTTGGACAAATAAATCCTCCTCCGATTATGTGAGAAACAAAGATTTCTCCCAAGTCATCTCCCCCAAGTATATGTTAGCCTTAGGACACTGCGTGTAGCTAATGGTAAATGATTGTCAAGTTATCTCCCTGAAGGCAGTCTGGTCCCTGTAGGTGGGATGTACATGCTACTGATTATGGTTTCCATGGAGAGCCAGAGTATAGGTCAAATCGGCTCAGTGACATCCAAAGTTAGGCTGCCATCCTGAGTCTAGGATCCGCCCATCTTGTCACATAGATACCCTTAATCCCTCCTCTTCCTATAGTGTGTGTACCCCTAGGTTGTCCCCCTCTCATTACTGGATTACCTATAGTGTAACCGCTTCCTGTGAGATGTGTCTTTACCTGTAATTAGGGGGCTTGTACACCTCCCAAAGATACCTAAGCCTTGGTAAACAAAAAAGGTCTCTCTCTCTCTCTCTGGCTCTATCTCCTCTCCCCTCAGCTCTTCCCATCTTCTCTTCCCCATTCTCTGTCCCCTGTTCCTTTTCTCCTTGTCCTCCTTCCCTTTCCCCTCTCTCATGCCCTCCAGTCTCCCATCTCCACGTGGACCATCAAGTGGGGCTGAGGTGAGCATGCAGCTATGAAATTTGTCTGACTCGATTATTTCAATCTCTTGTCTATCTCTCATACTCTCTATGACATATATATATATCTGTATGGTATATATATATACCATACAATTGCACTATTGAATCCGTGATTAGTTGTGGGGCGCTGGCCTTTCCCCAACAAGATTATCTCATATAGACGTCAAAAACAGAATAGACCCATAGCAAAGAAAGAAATAAATAAGTTTATCAAGGAACTACTGACTAAAGTAAGCCCTGGCCCAGATGGCTTTACAGGAAAATTCTACTAAGCATTCAGGGAAGAGCTTAAGCCAGTTCTACACAAGCTCTTCTAGAACATTGAAAAGGACAGTAAACTCCCAAATACTTTCTATGAAGCTAATTTATCACTAATACCAAAACCAAGCAAGGATCTCACAAGAACAGAGAACCACAGACTGATAACTCTAATAAATATTGATGCAAACATCCTTAACAAATTTTTGGAAAATAGAATACAAAATCATATTCAAAAAATTATCCATCATGACCAAGTGGGATTCATACCTGAATACAGGGGTAGTGCAACATTCAAAAAGCCAGCAGCAATATACACTGCATGGACAAGAAAAATGACAAGAACCACATGATAATATCAATGGACATAGAAAAATCATTTGACAACTTCTAAAACCCATTCCTATTTGAGACAATCAAGAAGTTAGGATTGGAAGGAAATTAGCTCAATATTATACAAGCTATGTGTGAAAAACCAACAGCCAGTGTTATAATCAATGGGTAAAAAACAACACAATCCTGACATAAATTCCAGCATGTTTTTTCAAAGAAATAGAAAAACTTGCTACTAACTTCAGATGGAAAGAGAAGAAGCCCAGAATTGGCAAAGAACTTCTCAAGAAGAATAAAGTGGGCAGAATTGCATTACCTGACTTTAAAACATATTATACAGCCGCAGTTGTCAAAACAACATGGTACTGGTATATTGACAGAAACGTGGACTGAACAAATGCTTTGAGAATGATGAGGGCAATAAATGTATAAATGTGCTTTACACGTTTAATGCATGTATGGATTGTGATAAGAGTTGTATGAGCCCCCTATAAAATGATTTAAAAAAAGAACAGGAAATTCACAAAACAAAACAGCTGCATACGGTCAACTGATCTTTCATAAGGGCCCCAAAAATATCAAATGGGAAGCAGATGCTGTTTTAAACAAACGGTGCTGGAGAAACTGGATTATCAACCTGCAGAAGAATGAAGCAAAAGCCTTCCCTTCACCTCACACACAAGAACAAATTCAAGGTGGATCACAGACCTAGAGGTAAAACTCCAAACTACCAAGAGAATCAATGAGAAAAATGGGACAAAGTTAAGAACCTAAGCACTGGGAATACATGGACTATCAGAAATAAGGAAAGATACATACTCAGAGGAAGATAAAATAGATGACTGGGACATACTAAAGATAAAACACTTGTGTGCATCGAAAGATTTCATCAAGAGAGCAATAAGAAAGCCTAGATATAGGGAAAAGATGTTTAGTAATGGCACATCAGACAAAGGGCTTATTATTAAAATCTACAGAATCCTGAAAACTTAAAACAAGAAAAATAAATGAATAGCCCATTGAGCTGTTAGGTAAAAGACTTGAACAGAAGCTTAACAAAGGAGAAAACCCAAATGGCCAACAACATATGAAAAATGTTCCTAATTATTAGCCACCTGGGAAATGCAAATCAAAACAATTATGAGATACCACCTAACACCCACAAAAATAGCCTAATTCAAAAAAACAGAAAGCAACAAATGTTGGCGGGGCTATGCTGAGATAGGACTTCTCATTCACTGCTGGTGATCTTGTAGATATGTACAGCCAATGTGAAAAGCTATGGGACCATAAATGATACAACCTTATAACTGCACCAATAGGTAATATTATGATAAATGAAGAAAATATTGACATTGTGAAATAAAAATGATTTCATTTAACTTTCATATACAGTAAATTCTCATGGAAGCAACGGTTTAAAAAAATCCAAGGATGCAATGGACTGGGCAAATCTCTGCACAAGACCTCTTAAACTTTAAGACTTAAGTGTTGAAGAGCAAGAGTGTCACTTTTAGGACTAAGATGTGCCTGTCTCAAACCATCATATGTCCAATGGCCTCATATAGATTTGAAATATGCACAGTGAATAAGGAAGACTGAATAAGCACTGATGCAGTTGAATTATGAAGTTGGTGAGAATACTGAAAGTAATAAACGCTGTCAAAACAAAAAAATATTCTTCAAAGAATTTTCAGCAAGAATGCTACTTGGAACTAATGATGGAAAGCCTATGTCTCACATACTTTGGACAAGTGATCATGTGACACAAATTCCTGGAAATAGACATCATGCTTGGTAAAGTACAGGGTCAGAAAAAAAAAAAAAGATCCAAATGGAGACTGACACCATGGCTGCA
>NW_022111316.1:2944712-2946948 GCF_000313985.2 Echinops telfairi | reverse complement strand
GAGAAATTTGGAAGACAGCGACCTGGACAACTGACTGGAGGAGGTCCATATTCAAAGACAGTTCCAGCAGTACATTGACAGGGAGCTGCCAGAGGTTCAAGCGAGATGCAGAAGTGGACGTGGTACAAGGGATACCATTGCTGATGTCAAGTGGATCTTGGCTGAAAGCAGAGAATACCAGAAAGAGGTCTTCTTGCATATTGACTAGTCCCAGGCCTTCAACTGTGTGGATCATAACAGACTAGGGGTAGATGTGAGAAGAGTGTGCACATGGATCAAGAGGCTGTTGTGCAAACAGAAAACGTGCATACTGCACGGTTTAAAATCGGTAAAGGTGTGCATCATGGTTCTTTCACCACATTTATGCTGAGAAAATAATCAGAGAAACTAGACCAGCGGTTCTCAACCTGTGGGTTGCGACTCCTTTTGGGGTCGAACAGCCCTTTCGCAGGGGGTCACCTAAGGCCATCAGAAAACATATTTCTGATGATCTTAGGAACCGAGAAACCGCTGCTCTATCTGTCTCCAGGCAGGTCCGCCCACATGCAGATTCACCCACAAACGAGGACCCGGCGTAATGACATCATCACGCCAAAACCATCACATTCACCCATACAAATACAGGTGTATGTGACAGGGTTGGTGCCATAAGATACTTATGCGGACCAGACACACATGTGTTGAAAGCAGCTACTCTGTTAAAAGCAGCTACTGTGTTGAAAGCAGTACTGGAGATAAAACGACACTTCATGAATTATAATTACTGGATAAATGTAAAATCATATACTGTAAAACCAACTACTGGAAAAAAAAATCTGTACCATGGAAACTTAATCTGGATGCTGATTGTTCTTTTAATATTCAGCTGTGGTTGATGTGAATACTGCCCCCTTTTGATAGTAACAAGGATTAATAAAAACAACACAGAGAATGGTAAATCATAGGAAACTTCAATGAACTATTGACTGAACTATGCCATGTATTAACTTTTGTGTTATTAAAGCTATTGTGATATACTATTTTCATTTGCAAACCAACACATGACAATGGATGGTGGTGAGAAGAACATTAAGAAAAGAAAATAGAGTGAGGATTTTTTACAGTATGGTTTTATCTCAATAATTATAGCAGGAATTGAGAAACCACAATGTGTTATTTGTTTTGAAGTTCTATCAGCTGAATGAATCTATGAAGCTGAACAAACTTAAATACCATTTTGATAGCAAGCATCCAAGCTTGGCCAGCAAGGATACCAACTCTTTTACAAACAAAGCTGATGGACTCAAGAAAGCCAGACTTGACACTGGTGGCAAGTACCACAAACAAAACATAGCAGCTGTTGAAGCTATTGTTGAGTGTTGGTGGCACTCCAGGAATCGCCAGAGCTATGCAACCTCACACCATTGCTGAGGATTTACTGTCGCCAGCGGCCAAATACATTGTTCAAGTTATGATTGAAGATGAATTATTACGGAATTGACAGCAAATTCCTTATTTAATGGCACTGTCCGCAATAGAATAGATGAAATAGTCACTGATATTCTTGATCAGGTAATCCAGGAAATTAAATCGGCTCCACTTCCAATATTTATCATTCAGTTTGATGAATCTACAGACGTTGCAAACTGTTCCAAGTTACTGGTTTACATGAGGTACATGAATGATGGCGCCTTTAAAGATGAGTTTCTTTTTTGCAAACCTCTTGAAACGACAATTGCTACACATGATATATTTGACACAGTTGGTTCATTTCTGAAAGAGCATAAGATCTCTTTGGAAAAGCACAGATGGTGCTCCAGCTATGCTAGGATGTTGATCCGGATTTCAACATTTGGTACTGAATGAGTCAGCAAAAGACATCAGAACTCATTGTATGATTCATTGGCAAATATTAGCAACAAAGACACTGCCACAAGAGTTACAAGAAGTAATGAAAAGCATCATAAGTTCTGTCAATTTTGTAAAGTGAGCATTTTGAACAGTCGACTGTATTTGCAACTATGGAATGAGTTGGATGTGCCAAATAATGCTCTGCTATTTCACACTGAAGTGGAAGAAAATGTTTTAAAACATGTTTTTGAGCTTTATGAAGAATTCAAAACATTTCTTAATCAGAAAGCAAGACCACAGTTCAAAGCACCTTTCAGCGATAAAAGTGAACTGCATAAAATAGCTTATTTGGTTGACATCTTTGCCATCTCGAATGAGTTAACTTTATCACTGCAAGGACCAAATG
>NW_022111316.1:2942732-2944598 GCF_000313985.2 Echinops telfairi | reverse complement strand
AAAAAAAAAAAAATTGGATGAAAATAAAATTTACATGTTTGTTAAGTTATCTGCTTTCTTTCAGGAACATGACATTGAACCAGACAAAAGGATTACTATGATAATTTTTGTGAAAAAACACTTGCACATGATTTCAGACGAAATTTCATCACATTTTCCAAATCTACCTGACATCCTGTTTGCACTTGGCAGAAGCCCATTCACTGTCAAAGGATGTTCCTGAGACAGCGCAAGAGGAGTTCATGGAACTTATTAACAGTGATGCAGTGAGAACTGATTTCTGCAATGCCAGTTAGAAGATTCTGGATCAAGTTTTTGCAATCATATCCTGTTCTGTCTGAGACTGTGTAGCACCTCTTTCTTCCATTTCCAACAACATGTCTTTGTGAAAGAGGGTTTCCAAGCTTGTTGGTTGTCATGTCTAAATACAGAAGTAGACTTGCTGTGGAAGTTTATCTTCATTGTGCTCTTGCAAAGACTGGCCTGAGAATTTAAATAAAAATGTCAGTTGTGGAGCTACAGTTCATTCCAATAATCTCTCTTTTATTATCTTCCTCCAGAATAATCCAGAATCTGCAGAAATGGTTATTAAAAGTTTTGCAACAAAATAAATCTGAGTAGCACAAGCAGTAGTCTGTAGTTGATGTTGTGATGCACTACCCAGATTCTATCCTCAGGACTGGATCACTTATTTCCCGGCTAATCAAATTCTTGTTGACTGAGATCCTATGCTCTCTAGATATTCCCCTAAAACATCCCATTCAAGATTAGGCATCTTCCCAAAGCAGGCCATCTTGAAGCTATGGGAGCATATCTATTCAAACTCCATCATTCACAAGGGACTAGCTAAGGCTTTTATTCCCATTTTAACACAGTTCCTCAATTTGTCCAATTCTATTTCCTCCACTTCCTTTGAAATCTTGAACCGGAGAGAATTTCCCCATAAGCTTCAGAATTAACTCAGCTGCAGTGAAAGCTTATTATCTACTCTGGCAACTTTCTGAGGATACCTCCAAATTGACCAGATTCCCTGGAGGGGACAGCATTAATTTGTTGAAAGAACCAATAACCACTCTTTGAGCCTTGAAAAATGAACCATTCCAATCTAAATAAAAATAATTTTGGATTTTCTTATTAATAAATATTGAGAAATAGTCTTTCTTAACTATTATTTCTCATTATTATATTATCACTATACTATTTACTGTTATTTCTCATTAAATAATAAATGAGAAATATTGTTACTTTATTATTTAATTATTTTATTATTTATTAAATATTACTTTATTATTTAAAGTAATAGCCAGTTGCTGGTACTAAATGAAAAATTTCAATCATTTGTCATGAAGATGGCTTCATTCCTTTAAGTAAAATTAAGTTAGCAGTATCACCAAAGATTTTTTTAATGAAAAAAATGTAGAATAGACATATCTGAGATTTTTAGTTTTTTCATCAAAAAAAGATATAGGCATCAAAGCAGGCATGAAGACTTACTGTTGTCAAAAACGATCGACATGAAAAATTACATTCATTACTCTGAAGGGCATGCACAATTTGTACATTTATTTGAAATTGCCCTAGACAATGAAATGAAACCACCAAATTCCTCTTCTCTACATGAGAATGATAGCAATTCCTTGTGATTTCCATAATTTAGACTGAGATGTTTTGATTGTCTTCAATAAATATCAATGGGAATTAAATTATTAAGAAGTATATAAAATTCCACAACTTGTCAACAGTGTTACTTTTGCTGAAATTATTCCATTCCTCTGAGTCTCACTTTTGTCCTATAATAAGTGCTAACAATAGCCACTGAGGTAGTTAGTTTATTGTGCCAACCTGGCCAATAAACACATGTGGGGT
>NW_022111316.1:2939751-2941633 GCF_000313985.2 Echinops telfairi | reverse complement strand
CCCCTCTGGAAGGTATGTCCAATTGTCTAGAGATG
This sequence comes from Echinops telfairi, assembly GCF_000313985.2. Lineage (NCBI taxonomy): Eukaryota > Metazoa > Chordata > Mammalia > Afrosoricida > Tenrecidae > Echinops > Echinops telfairi. Next base: position 2,941,598 of record NW_022111316.1, on the reverse strand, counting down.
GGCATTGGGTCTCCATCACGCGCCACCCTCATTGATGAGGATATGATTCCCCCTCCCCACCTCTGGTGTTTAAAGCCTGGAAGAGTTTCCCAAGAAGACTCCAACCCTCCATCCCTACTCCACAAAATAGTGTATGCTTAACATTTTGAACACAAGTATTTATGTTTAACTGAAAGAACTTGGTCCCTGTTAAAATACAAGTAATTTCATGGGTTGAGAGGAGGGATGTAATGTGTGAAAACAAAGAATAATACGTTTTTGAAAAAGGGAGGAGGTTGATAATAGGGTGAGGAAGGAACACTGTTACTTGAAACTCATGTGTAGACTGAGAGGAAGAAATAAGACAAACAAAAATGCCTGCTGCCATCAAGTCGAGTCTTCTCCTGAGAGCCCATGTGGTACATAGTAGGGTTACTCCACAGGGTTCCCTTGATTGTAATACTTACTCAAATAGATCGATCGTCAGCCTTTCTTCTTCAGCATTGCTGGGTGGATTCAAACACCAATCTTTAGATCGGTACTCATTTGCAAGCTGAATGAGATAAAGGGGGTGTTGGTGGTAAGATGGAGTCACTGAAGTCACTGGGCATACTTCCTAATTCTACTTACTCAGATATTCCTGATAAATTTTTGACTGAGTAGACCTTGTAAGGTCTAATGGTCTGATGTCTTCCCTTTGTCCTATATCATCGCTTCCCTCTTGTTCCTCAAGAGATGATACAATCCTTTCAGGAGAGGTTGCTTAAATGTTTCCAGAAGGTCTAATGATGTGAGGAGGAGACAATTAACAGAAGTCTACATTTTCCATTAATTATTCTCCAGCGTGCTGGATAAGGAAGGCTAGTGGTAACTTTACTCAGCCATTTCCATGATGACATTTCTCAATTATATCATGGGTCCCCATGATGAAATTAAAAGTTATCGTTGTTAATCAGAAACTGTCCTGAGCACTCTGCAATATTAACTTTATCCTCATAATACTTGGACACAAGTACGGTTACTGTACTACTTGATATGTTTGAAAGCTGAGACACACAGAGATGAAGCTATCCAAAGCTGCTCCACTAAATTGTAATGGGGTCTGGATTCAGTGAGGTCATCTAACTCCAGGGTCTGGCTGGGGCGCATGCTCTGCCTCTAAGACCTCTAATCAATCAATGCTTAAGCTTTTAGACTGTAGCACATGGAAGAGCCCTAAGGGTTTTCAGACAAAAATCCCTGTTGCAAACACTTGACAAAATAGGTATAAAAAGGAACTTTCTCAATATCCTCAGAGCCACATGTGCAAAACCAATAATGTACATCTCACTTAGTGGAGAGAAACAGAAATCATCTCCTATTTGAATGGGAACTAAACAAGGTTGCACTTTATCACCACTTTTATTTAATGTAGTTCTAAAAGTTTTAGCTAAGCCATAAGACATCAAAAAGAAATTAAAGGTATCCACATAGGACACAGAAGAAATAAAATTTTCTTTATGTGCAGACAACATGATTCATTATATAGAAAACTCCAAAGTTTGAATTAAACAATTGTAGCAACTAATGGGACAAATTAGCAGTGTAGCATACTAGAAGATCAACATATAGAAAATCCATTGGATTCTCATGTATTAAAGATAATGGTACTGAAAAAGATATCAAAAGAACAGTATCATTTACAATAACTACACAAAAGATAAGATATTTAGAAATACATCTAACCATATAAGCAAAAGCTTACACAAAGAAAACTACACAATACTCCTTCAAGAAACCTAAAGAAACTTACACAAATGGAACAAGTTACATGTTCTTGAATAGGCAGACTAAATATTATGGAAATGTCAATATTACAAAAATTACTT
>NW_022111316.1:2937573-2939048 GCF_000313985.2 Echinops telfairi | reverse complement strand
CTTAACAAAATACTAGACAACAGAAAGAATACAGAAGTATATAAAACAAATAATTCACCATGAGTGGGATTCATACCAGGGCTTCAGGGATGGTTCAATATATGAAAGACCATTAGTATTATTCGTCACATTGAAATGAAAAAATATAAGAACCACATGATAATATCGATAGATGCGGAAAAAGCATTCGACAACATCCAACACCAATTCATGTTTAAGACACTCAAGAAGATAGGAATGAAAGGAAAATTCCTCAATTTAATACAAGCAATATATGAAAAACCAACAGCCAATGTGGTAGTCAATGGAGAAAAGATGAGATCAATTCTTCTAAAAAAGGGGACTAGACAAGGATGTCCCTTGTCCTCACTTTTATTTAACATCATACAGGAGGTCTTAGCAAATGATGTAAGGCAAAGAAAGGACATCAAAGGTATTCATCTGGAGAAGGAAGAAGTGAAACTATCGTTATTCACAGATGATATGATTTTACATATGGAAAATCCTAAAAGTTCCACGAGAGGAGTACTGGAAGCAATAGAAGAATATGACAGAGTAGCAGGTTACAAGATCAACAAACAGAAGTCTATTGCACTACTGTACACACCGGACAAGGCCACAGAAAAGGGGATCAAAAAGGGGGATTTCACAATAGCCAAAAACAAATTGAAATATCAAGGGATATACATGACTCAAAAACAAATGATCTGTATGAAAACTACAAAACACAATTAAAAGAAACCAAGGGTGACCTCAACAAATGGAAAGATATCCCATGCTTGTGGATTGGTAGACTCAATATTATAAAAATGTCAATACTACCAAAAGCACTATATAAGTTCAGTGCTATCCTGATCCAAATTACAGCATCTTTCTTCGAAGAGTTGAAAAAACAGATTACCAACTTCATATGGAGAGGGCAGAAACCAAGAATTAGCAGAGAACTCCTCAAGAAGAAGGACAAAGTTGGAGGGCTTGCTTTACTCAACTTTAGCACCTACTATACAGCCACAGTGGTCAAAACAGCGTGGTATTGGTATAATGATAAATATTCAGACCAATGGAAAAGGATTGAAAATCCAGAAATAAAATCATCAGCATACAGACAACAAATGGTGCTGGAAAAAATTAATATCTACCTGCAGAAAAATGAAGCAAGACCCTTACCTCACTCCATGCACAAGAATAAACTCGAGGTGGATCACAGACCTCAAGATAAAATCCCAAACTATTAGGGCCATTAATGAGGGAACTGGGACAAACCTGTGAACCTTGGTACAGGGATTACATAGACTATCAGAAATTGGAAAAGACTCAAACACAGAGGAGACACAAATTGACCAATGGGATATACTAAAGATAAAACACTTATGTACATGGAAAGAATTCACTAAGAGAGTGATAAGAGAGACCACAGAATGGGAAAACATCTTTAGCAATGACACATCAGACAAAGGCCTTATTACTAAAATCTA
>NW_022111316.1:2923955-2925220 GCF_000313985.2 Echinops telfairi | reverse complement strand
TCATTCATAAAGCGGAGTCCTCAGAAGACTATAAGTAGAGAGAGCATCAAATATAATTAAATTATAATTAAATTCTTATTTTACCAAGACACAGCATATTTATACTCACTAATAAATTCATAGTAGTTGTCACTTACTGACTATGCTCCATTCTCAAAATGTATAGAATATTATCAATTTGAGATGAAAGAGTAAAGAGTAATAACATCCTTGAAAAACATTTTAAATTAATAATTAGGAAGGACTTACACTTTCAGGTATCAAAAATTATTATAAATTTTAATTATACATCATTATTTTAAGAATGACTGTCAAAAGAGTCAGAAATAAATTCAAGGGCTGGTGAGAATTTATTACATAATAAAGCTACTATTCCACATTGGTGGAGAAAAGATAAATTCTCCCATAAATGTCCTTAAAACTTGACCCACTATCAGGAGATAAAGAACAACAGCACTTAATGGAACATAAAAAGCTTTTTGGCTCATAATAAAACATGAATGGTAAGGAAAAAAATATCTATTAATTAAAAATAAATATGTCCAAAAACTCATTTTTACTTAAAAAAAACTTACTTAAAATTGATGAACTGGGAAAAATGGTCATAAAATATTGTTAAATATAATGTAATAATATCTTTAGAAAATTTAAATTACATATGTCAATAAGGAATGATTATTCACAAATATTGTGGGTGAGTGAAAAAATAGTCCTTTTTATTCTATTACATGTGACTATATTATGTATATACACAGATATATATTAATTTCAAGAGTGCATTTTTTGCATTAAATACTAATGACTGAAGAATAGGTGAATTGTGAAATGACATCAAGCACAACATATCTGAAGAAGGCTGAAGTTCATTGGAAGGACAAGAAAGAAAAGACCAAATGAATGACAGAAGAGACTTTGAAAGTTGTTTTTGAATGTACAGTAACTATGCTAACAGAGGAAATGTTGAAGTTAAAGATGAAAGTTAAAGTTGAAGTCAAAGGTCAGCGTAAGAACACAGAGTAATGTCTTATAATGAGATGTGCAAAGATCTGGAATTATAAAATTAAAAGAGAAGAATATACACACACTCAAATATATATCGCACATGCTTCTATGTACACACACCATATGAGCCATTTATGATACCAAATGTTAAATTAATTGAGAATTATGATTTTTATTTTTTTCCTTATATCTACCTGTATTCTGTCAATTATCTAGGGCCTCTATGAGTTTGGATCAACAAAACAGCAACAGGTTTGGTACCT
>NW_022111316.1:2904336-2923432 GCF_000313985.2 Echinops telfairi | reverse complement strand
GTTGCATTTAGAATACAGTATTGAAAATACACATTCTTACATAAGTTAGTCTAGAAGAGTTAGTTTCTATTAAACTCTTTCAGAAATATAAACTCTCACAGACAATATCTTGAAAATATCAATTTGGCAAAAATAAGTCAAGCAATTGATCAGCCAGATGCACTAAAATTCCTTGTGTGTTATTATGTTTCAATGACAGAAGCAGCCATAATTCAATGGAATCCATGGAACCCACCATTGTCCGGAAACATTGAGTGGTTAATTGTTTCACTTATCCATGGTAAAATATATTCGGATTGTTTTTAATTTTGTAAGCAAGAAGAAAAAAACAAAACTGAATGCATGCACTTTGTTTGATGTATTTCTTTGTGTGACTCATCATTCCCAAATTTGGAGAAGAAAAGTTGACGATTTTTAATAATGGAATTCTTACTAGGCAGATCCAACTAGTCAGAACTGCTCTACACTCACTTTCCCAGGTTGATGCTCAGCAGAAAATCATGCTTAGAAATCCAGGAGTGTTTATGAAAGAGGACAATATACATAAAGGGAGATTTCAAGGCTAGGCCTGCACTCCCTGGACATGAAATGAGCATATTTGATATCTATGTTCTCCTAGTTTATTGAGATTGCTAGTCTTCAAAGACAATGAAGAAATGGTTAAGTTATGGCAAAAGAACTAAGGGAATGGTCATGAGTACTTCTTAGGGAGGACATGAAGCACTTGCTGATGAGGACCAAGAATTGCCGTCTTCAACGTGAATTATCAGAGTTCACAATAAAGAATGCAAAAGTCTTTTCTAGACCATTAGGTAATATGAGAAGTGGAGTTGTCAGGGATTTCATCTTGTTCAGATCCACAAGCATGCTCATGGAAGTCTAAAGATCATTGAACACATTGCATTGGGTCAATCTGCTGCACGAGACTTCTTTAAAGTGGTAATACGTAAGGATATAACTTTAAGGAATAAGATGTACCTGACCTAAGCCTTGGTGTTTTCTTTATTTTTTTCCAACAGATTGATTGGCACATAATTTATATATAATACAATTCAGTAATTCAATAGTTCAAATGTTCAATCAAAGTACAGTCACCACCACATCAATCTTAGAGCACCCCTCCCCTTGGTTGAATCTCCTTTAACACGAGTTGTGCAATCACCATCAGTTCTAGTGCTCCCTCCCCACTACCGCCTTCATTATTTACTCCCACAATCTGCTGTCCCTCCTATTGCCCACCTCCCACCTCTGCATTCCCTATAACTCCTTGTGTCAGTCATTCTTCTTCTTTTTTTAAAATCATTTTATTGGTATCCCTTATAACAGCTCTTATAACAATCCATACATACATCCATTGTGGCAAGCACATTTGTACATGTTGCCATAATCATTTTCATTCTACTCGAGCCCTTGGTATCAGCTCATCCTCCTCCCCCAACCTTCCCTCCATCATGAACCACTGATAATTCATAAATTATTAATTTTTCAGGTCTTTTTTTAATTAAATAATTTTATTGCGAGCTCTTACATCTCTTATTACAATCCATACAATCGTCCATTGTGTCAAGCTCATTTGTACATATGCTGCCATCATCACTTTCAAAGCATTTTCTTTCCAATTGAATTGAACTCTCTATATAAGCTGCTCATTTTATCTGTTCCTCCCCAGCCCGCCCACTTGTGATCCATTCCTCTTTTCTCCTCCCACCCTCCCCTAATCCTCCTGGTATCTTTATTCTCATTGTTGGCCCTGAGGGGTTTATCTATCCTGGATTCCCTCTGTTTCAGGCTCTTATCTGTAGCAGTGTGCCCGTACTGGTCTAATCCAGTTTGTAAGGTAGAATTGAGGTCATGATAGTGTGGGGGAGGACGCATTAAGGAACTAGAGAAAAGCTGAATGTTCCTCAGTGCTATACTGCACCCTGACTGGTTTGTCGCTACCTAGTGACCCTTCTGAGGGGATGTCCAATTGCTTATGGATGCGCACTGGGTCTCCACTCTGCACTCCCTCCCATGCCAGTCATTCTTATTATGTATCCACTATTCCTGTGCGTCACATCTGAAAAAACAATAAAAAACAAAATCGTTCAAAGGTGGTAAGGCTAAAATCATAATAGTATAAAGACAAAAATACAAATAATGCATAAGAAGGAAAGGACTCCCGGCAACCTTCAAAAGGGCAGGGTGGAAATTTCTGTCATAGAACAAATAAAAGATACTTGCCCTGTAGTACAAATTCAGTTTGTGTCTGTGGAGGTGGGGGTGAGGTGGAGATGTGTCAACTCCCCAAATGTAGAGTTCAATCCACCATGATCAAGACTACAGTGGTCTCTGCCTGATGGTAAGGTTGTTTGAGACCCTTGCCTTTGGCAAGAACGGATCTATCAGAGGCTCCGTCTGACGAGATACTCTGTAGATGGGTTTTGGGCTCCGACCATCCTCCATAGCCTTCTACAAATTGAATATTCATAACTTTAGCTTAAATCTTGGTATTTTCGATCACCCCATATACATGTGATATTTGGGCATTGAATAAGGAAGATCAAAAAAACCCATGAATTTTAACATAGTGCTGTTGAAAAATGTGAAAGTACCATGAACTACCAGAAGAACACATAAACAAATCTGGCTTGGAAGAAACACACACTACTCCTTAGGAGTGAGGATGGCAGAGACTTCTTCTCACATATTTTGGACACATTATCAGGAGCGATCAGTCCTTGGAAAATGACATCGTGATTGTAAAGAATAGGTGGAGAGGAAGAGAGGAAGACCCTTGACAGAATAAATTGACACAGTGGATGCAACTATAGACTCAAACATGACGATTGAGATGGCAGCACAGGGAAGGGCAGTTTTCCTCATGTTGTCCACAGGGGCTTGATGACTTGGAGCTGAGTCAATGTCACCTCACACACCACAATGAAACCATTATGCAGTAACTACTTTTGTCCCTTGCTACTCAGAAATGATGAACTGATGAGTATATTTGAATGGAAATAAATTTTTTCTATTTTCAAAATAGAATCTTCAAGAGAAAAACTAAATCTAAAAGGTCCTAAGGGTGAAAAGTTTCTGAGACTGTAACTATTTTTTTTTATTGAGACTGTAACTCTTAACAGGAGTAGAAAAGCCAGTCTTTCTCCCACGGATCGAGTGAGTAGCTAGCCTTGGTCAGCAGCGGGAAACCATCATCCATTTCATGGGAGAAAGACTGAGCTTTCTACTCGCATAAAGAGCTACAATTATGGAAACTCACCGGGGCAGTTCTGCCCAGTCCTATAGGGGCACTATGAGTGGGCGTCAATTTGATGGCAATGAGTTTGATTCTTTTTGCTTTTGAAAGGGTGGAGAAAATTGAAAGACATAAACCTGTATATTTTGAATTTAGACAATCTTCCTGAAGCCTACAGTAATACAAATTATAAACAATTTTTAACCATTCTGTTGAAAATGGTTGATTTTATAATGCATCAAGTTTAAGTAGCATTGTGTCATTTAATTGTAAATGACCCACTTGTCTTTTTTTTACAGGAGAAAAAAGGGAAAGCAATAGAGTTCAAGGTCACATCCATCAGAAATTGCAGACCCAGAATTTAAGCCCTGACACCTCGTCAGAGACTCTTCTTTTCAGTGAAGGTTAGAAAGCTAGTGGAGATTCTAAGAGAATGTGGATAAGCACAAAGAAAATCAAAGAAATGTCCAGAATCGAGGTTATGCAAGTGAGTGAGAAAAACGAACAATGAGAGAGATTCAAGACCATTGACCTTGCTGCAGGTAGATCCTATTGGAAAATCAGATAGGTATTGAACATAGTGCAGACTTTCTCATCTTTCTAGGTTCTGCCCCCTACCCTTAACCCAAATCAGGAGAGCACATATCTCTAGCCAAAGGTAAAGAATGATTATGTCTTTTCAAAAGCAATTTTCTGTGTGGTTCCTACTGGCCCTGATATTTCTGTTGACTCAGGAAACAGGCTAGTGTAAAGAAAGATGTACACTGGTAGGCACCTTCATTAAGGGCAGAGGTAAAAGAAGATGGGCAAAGAAAGGCATCTCCAGGTGATGATCTCTAATGCCATGGTTGTAATGGAAATTTTGTTTCTGCTGATTTTATGTTCCACTGCACCATGTCCCTGCTATCCCCTTTCCCCCAGTCCTGTTGTCACACAGATAGTAAGATTTTTATTTTCTTGATGATGTTGGAGGTATTTGAGTTGAAAAAGACCTTTGCAATAAAACCTTTTCAATACAATTATATCAAGTGGAATATGTTATATTAATGCTAATATAGTATGTATGAAACTTGATCTATGAAATTCAGTCTGAAAGAAATACCTTTCTGAAAAATTGTCTGTAGATTCTTTCCATTGGATTCTGAAACTCTGTAATATCGTAAAGTCTGATGACTGATATTTCCTTTTCAAAACTAAGATCCTAGAATTGGTGGAAGATCAAGCCTTCTAAGGCTCAAGGCCTGCCTTCCTAGACACACCAAGAAAGCCATAATCTTGAAGGTTTTGCTAAGCATCTAGGGTGCAACCACAGAGATGACTTCAGGCCCAACTGGGCCCAGAAATAGCTGGTTTTGTCTGTCTCTTTAGAACCCAGGGATCTTTCCAACCCTTGACCTTGGAAGTGTCCCCTCCATCTTACTCTGCATATCTCTTCTGTTTTTATCCTGCACGGGGCAGTTCTTTTCATTTAATATTGAGGTAACATGGAAGTAGCAAGTTTCTCTGGAAGTAAACCCAGCCACATCGCAATCCCTGACCTCCTCATCTGTCCTCTCTTGGTCGGGAACAATGTTCTAAAGTGTTCCTATAAAACCTATTTTTAATTTTTCTGAATTTTTTTTTTACATTATTTAGTTTCATCACACTGGAAAATAAATATCAAGCCAATTAAAAGAACTGGAGATAATCCTTGAAGGAGGAAGCCTGGTGTCCTAGATAATTGTCATTTCGGTACATAAATACAAGCAGTGCTCTGCTCAAAGCACAGTCACTTTCCAGGCCTTTACCTACTTGAGTTCCAATTGTGGAAACGGGCTTTATAAACTGTATTTAAAGAACTTCGTCTGATTACTGTCTGATGACACTAAACATGATGGCACCAAGAAAGAAGGAAGCCAGTTTTACTTCTCACTACTTAGCAATCCATGTGACGTGCAAAAGGGCATTTACACATTTCAAATTCCTTATTCCTTGTAAGGAAAATAAATATCTGCCCAAGTATTATGTTAACTGAGGTAAGCCCAGTGCCTTCTCTATAAGCCTGTTGAGAGCTGCTTTGATCTCCTTGTTCCTCAGACTGTAGATCAGAGGGTTTAACATGGGGATAATGATGACATAGAACACTGATGCTATTTTGTCCTGCTTCATGGATTGACTAGACTTGGGGCACAAATACACAGAGATGTCTGTGCCATAGTAGAGGGTCACTGCTGCCAAGTGGGAGGCACAGGTATTGAAGGCCTTGGCACTACCTTTGCCTGAGGATATTTTCAAGACAGAAGCTACAATGAAACCATAGGATAAGAGGACTATAAGCAAAGTTCCCAAAACAATAATAACAGCTACCAGAGTGACAATTGTTTGACTGATTAAGGGCTTAGAGCAAGACAAAGAAACTATCTGAGGTAAGTCACAGAAGAAATGTGGAATGACATTTGGTCCACAGAAGGAAAGATTCAGAAAGGAGAGTGTTTCAGATAAGCTACTAAGAAACCCACTCACATAGGCCCCAGCTACCATCTTCACACAGAGTCCAGGGGCCATGATGGTTGAGTATTGCAGAGGGTGACCAATGGCTACATATCGGTCATAGGCCATGGCGGCCAACAGACAGAACTCAGTCAGACCCATCCAGGCCACAAAAAAATACTGAGTGGCACAGGCAATGAAGGAAATATTTTTTTCATGTTTTAGGAAATCAGAAAGCATTCTTGGGCTAATGGAAGATGAATAGCAGATGTCCACAAATGACAGGGAACTGAGAAAAAAGTACATGGGTGTGTGCAGGTGTGAATCCATCCAGATTAGAAGGAAGAGACCCAGGTTCCAGATAAGGGTGATGAAGTAGATCCCTAGGAATACTGGAAAAAGGATGAGCTGCAGCTCTTTATCATCTGAAAGACCCAGGAGAATAAATACAGTCACAGAAGAGATGTTTCCATTCCATTCCATAGACGTGCTTGCTGGCATCTTCTGAACAAAAGATAAGAGAAGGAAATGTTTATCTCCAAAAAGAGAAGGAGAAAGGATTAATCTTTTTTTCCATGTATCTGCCTAATTTTACAACATTAAATTAGCAAAATCGATTTAATACAATCAAATGTCATAGGCAATCATCCAATAAAACATTGGGACTTTTAATACTAATTATTATTAAATTAATTAGGTTTATAAAAATGTTTGTGGACAAAGGTAGGGATATGGTTTAGGCTTCATATCTACAAGAATGCAAATTTGGAGTGAAGAATTATTGATGTAGCTTTTTCTCTGCTTCTTTTGTCTTCTTTAGGAGTCTAACACTAAGAGACCTGAGCATGTCATTGTGTCATGCTGTGAGGTAAACGTTTTCTACTTGATCTCTGCTTCTAACCCATTGTGAATACCTACTTTGCATAGGATGGGGTGTTTTCTCTAATAAACCATACACACTATTCTCTAATAACCTCAAACACTACATTTTTCTTCCACCTCTCACACACAGGTTAATTAAATATCAGTATTAGGCCACCAGTGATTAGCACATCCCTACTGGGAAAATGCTAGCTCTTCCCTAATATTTCGTTAGATTAGTACTTTCTTTTCTTTTATTTAGTTGGAAGACTTTCTTTACTTTCTTATTGGTTGAAGAAGGAGTCAAAACCATGTGTATTAGATGTTCTCCATCCTTCTCAGTGGTTTCTGTGAACATATAGCCCACCATATTGGAAGACACAGGTTTACCAACAAACAATATTTCTATGAAATCTTGATAACCCCAGTTCATCCACAGATACTTCTTCTAAAACATCAAACCTATTTGACTTACTTACATATTTTGTGTTTTAAATATGATTGACTTTATCATAATATCAAGATACAGTGTAAGACAGCAAACATTAATGAGTGCTTATTGATTTCCAGGTATTACTCTACATTTTTAATGATTTATTTGATTTTATTTTGCCCATTCAACATCCATGATATGTATTCTTATGACTCCCATCGTGCAGGGGAAGCTGTTGTATACCCCACAGTGGTAATTAGGCTGAAAGGGTTGCACAAATGGGATTCAAACCCAGGTAATGTAGCTTTACAGTCACAACTTTAGAGTGTCTCAAAAAAGGTATCCGTTTCTTCATTATTCTTATTTTTAATCAACTCTGATGTTCAAAATGCTATATTTTGTGATTTGGGGGATGCAAATGAGACAGAAAATAGTGTATCTCCAGGAAGATAAGTGATAAATGTGCCCATAAATATGATTAACACAAGAAAAGAGGCATAGATAATGATCACATTCTGTGGGCAATCTGACTAGAGGAGGTTGGAAGTAATGGATCTAGGAAGACTCTTGCATATTCTTAGGAAGGATTTTTGACAAAAAGTCACTGGAATGACTGAGCCTCTTTCAGAGACATTAATGTACAAAAATAGGGAAAACTGCAACATACTGGCAAATCAGCCAATAACACAATCATCCCATCTCTTCAGATAAATATTCTTTCAGTAATTGAATAGGAAAACAGTAATGCGCACTGATTACCAAAGAAATGAGACAACCAGGTGGAAAATTTACTCTCAGGAAGAAGAAATGAAAAAAACAGTGTTTATAATATGTAAATTACTGAGGCACTGAGACATCGCCTCATTTTTTAGAATGATAACCATTACAAAGACTATGTCCACAAATGTCCAGGATTAAAATCACCACAGCAAATCTACCATAGGCAGAGAACCATGTTAAACCAGTGACGTCATCATTAATTGGAGAGACACCTTTTCACTGTTGCCTTGTTTATCTCCATAACTCCAGAGACTTTCATTTCTAATTAAAACCCATTTTTATTATGTCTTGTTTATCACACTCCTTAGCTTTCTTCTTGTTTTAGGACAGAGTTTATCTTGATACAGAGCTTGTCATGAATCTATTGCTTTGGCTTTTTTCACAGGATTTTGACATAATAACCCTATCCATATGCTCTACTCCACTTTATCCTTAGTATATTAAACAGTAAATGGAAAGAGATCAGAAAAATGTGGCCCCTTTGACATGTTTCTCTTTTCATATATTTACTGGAGGTTCTTCCTAACATTTATTTTTGCTCTGTTATATGTCTAGCATATTAATGGAGATCAGTTGATTTTTATAAAATTTAACATACAGGTAGAACAGAAAAGTAAATCTAAATAGAATCCACCTGTATCAATGAGAATTTATCCTTTCGGAAGACCTAGTTTTGCGTTTATTCTTTACTGATGGTTTCTGGTGTTTCATTGGGTAAATTTGCTGCACAAGACCTCTTAAGAGTGTTGAAAAGCAAGGCTGTTACTTTGAGGACTAAGAAACTTGACCCAAGTCATAGTATTTTACAATGCCTCTTATGCATGTGAAAGTTGGACATTGAATAAGGAAGACCAAAGAAGAATAGATGCATTTGAATTATGGTGCTGGAAAAAAATATGCAAAGTATGATGGACTGCTAAAAGGACAAAAAAAATTTCTTGGAAGAATTATGGCAGAATGCTTCTTACAAATAAGAATAGTAAGGCCTCTCTCACATACTTTGGGCATATTATCCGGAGAAAACAATTCCAAGGAAGGACATGATGTTTGGTAATGTGGAGGGGGAGTAAAAGAAGGGAGGTCTTCAACGAGATGGATTGACACAGTGGCTGCAACAAAGGGCTCAAGCAAAGGAATAATTGTGAAGATGGCACAGGAGTGGGCACTATTTTGCTCCGCTGTGCATGAGGTCGCTATGGGTCAAAACCAACTCATTAATAATGAACAACAACCATGGGTCAAAGGTTGGATGGCAAACTGAAAGGTCAGCCGTTTGTCTCCACCAGCTGCTCTCCAAAGATGAGACTCTCTGCTCCTGAAAATATTTATAGTCTTGTAAACCAGAGGGATAGTTCTACTCCATCACACAGAGTCCCCATGAATCGAAATCAACGTCATGGTTTTGAGGTTTGCTATAGTTGCTTCTGATTCCATAACTTGACATGCTAATCAATACCCCTTTGATCTACTCACTCTGAAATCCTTCCCTGACAGTGACCTGTTGACAGTTTAAATATGACTCTTTAAATTAAACAAATCAGATATAGAGGCCTCTCAATGATAATCCACACTTATCTGGGACTGTGTTTTCCAATGTGTTTGAACCATCAATAAAAAGTAGTATATTTTCTAGCCCCCTTCCTGCTAAGGTTTATATGACTCAGCATATATTTTATAGTCTTCTTTCTATAGGTTTACTTTTCAGTTCAAAAGAATCCCCAGAGCTTCCTAGGAACTTTTTATTCAAGGCAGCAATGATACTGAGTTATTTGTAAATCTGCAGATATTGCCTAAATTTTTTGCATTCCTTAGATAACAGGCCCACTGTAACTTACCCAAGCTTTCCAAGAAAGAGTTCAAAATCCTTTTACTTTGTGATATATCAGGTACTCAGCTTGATGAGAACAGAAATTTCAAATTACAGCTTCTGAGAGCTTCCTATTCCATAAATACTTTCAAAGGTGCACAGAGCCTATTGGTAGCAATGTTGGAATTAGTCTTCTTCAGAAATGACCCAGCTATGAAAACAGAAGGCCTTAATTGCTTATGAACTTTCTCTATCACATTTTAAAAAGGATTTGAGAGAACAAATCAAATCGCACAAAAGAAGAGGCAAATAAAAACACACAGGCTGTAAATAATTAATCTCTCGAGTAATAGAGGAGAGACAAACATTGTTAATTGGTCCCTTGCTTAGGATCCAAGACCTCCCCTCTGGGTGCTAATTCTGTGAGACATTTAGAGATCCAGGAATCATCCTTTCAGATTGCCTCTTTATTTTCAAGGAAGAATCCTGATGCTGTGTAGAAGTCATTTCCAATCCTGTTATCTAGGAAGAAAAAAAAATCTCTATGATGTCACAGTAACACTATTCAGAGTTTTCTGATTAAGACACCAGAAAGCAGCAAACACCAAGAAATTAGGAAATGGTCCCTCTGCAGAAAAGGAAGTCCCAACTCTCTACTTTCCTTTTTCAGAAAACTATGTTATTCTGGTGGAATACCATGAAGTGGATCATCATGTTTAGAAAGAATACTAAGACTTTAATATAAAGATGTAATATTAAAATTTTTTAAGTAGCCATGTGGTTAGTGGTTGTTTGGGGCTGATAATTGCAAGGTCAGAAGTTAAAAACCACCAACAGCTGGAGAAAAGAAAAACAGGGCTTTCTCCTCCTGTGAAAAGATACAATCTTGGAAATTCACCAGGGTAGTTCTACCCTGTTTATGGGGTTTCTAAGGGTCAGCATGAACTTGATGGCAGTGAATTTGGTTGAGTTTGGTTTGTCTTTCAAGAGACAAGATAAGATGCTTGAGGTTAAAGTTATAAAATAGTAGGAAAGAAAGAGGGGAAGGAGAGATAGGGCATTTAAAAGGTCAAAGACAAGAAAGGAGACTTCTCATAAAATGGTGCCAGTGTAAGAGAGACTGCTTTCATAGCACTGTGCAAGATAGAGAGGTTGGGAAGCTGATTGAGGGGTCAATGATGCTTGCTCAAGTCTTGTGATACACTCGGTCTCTATCCCAGCATGTAGAGCTGACCATTCTCACGGCTCTGCCTTGCATTGCACCTCCATTCAGGTGTGCAAGCAGCAGTGTAGCTTGCAGCCAGATACCCTGCCAGGACCTGGCCAGCCCCGTCCTCAGTGCGATACACACCTCACATAAAGTACCAATCCAGCGACACCAAAATGCCACATAAACTACTACCCACATCAGCAGTCACCACAAGAAACCAAGAGAAACAAGCCACAATGTCTGAAGAGAATCTAAATTTAGATTCTTATATAGAAGAAGCAGGCATGGACTACTGCAGGAATAAATTTTCAGAATGCTGCTTAGAGTCATTCAGGGTATGAGGGAATCAATATGGAAAAATGATTAAAAATAGAGAGGATAGAATCCACTTAGTGAAAGGAAATATAAAAGTTAAGGACAATGCAGCAGACAAAATGGTAAACGATCTTACCCATCAGCTGGAAGAGGTGGAGAATCATTATTAGAGACCTTGAGGATAACCAAGCAGAATCCAACAAACATGAAAGATAATCAGATAAGATACTCCCAAAAAGCTGAAGAAAATCTGAGAACAATGAGCAATGCTATGAAGAGAAACAATATTTGAATAATTGGAATGTCAGAACACAACAAACAAACAAATTGACAGCCAAAATAGCAAGCAACTTCCTGGAAGAAAACTTCCCCCATGTAATGAAGAAGACTCAGACAATCAACTAGGAAGCAGAGAGGACATCTATCAGACTGAACTCCAAGTAGACCACACCAATGCATATAGTAGTCATATTAACAAACTTTGAGGACAAGGAGAAAATCATAAGAGCAGCAGGAGAAAAAAAATGAAGTCACCTCTAAGGGCTACCAGATAAGAATATGTTCAGACTTATCAGCAGAAACCATGAAGATGAGAGAATAGAGAAGCATCTTCCAAAAGTTGGGGGAGATAACTGTAACCCAAGAATCTTCTGTTCCTCCAACCTCTCCATCAAAATAGACAGAGAGAGAAGAGTTTTCCCAGATCAGGAAAAATATTGAATACATTTTTTTAAAAATTAGCACTATGAAAAGTACTTTCCAACTCACTTTGGACAGAACAACTACATCCACAGAGTACAAACATAAGACCACTGCACACTGTAACACTATCCAGAAGTCCACATACTGAAAGAATCACCAAAGATGTTTTTGATTCAATGGGGGAAAGAAGGCAAGAATGAATCCCACACACACATACTCAACACAATGCTAAGGAGGGAGGGAGAGAAATATCCAACACAAAAGGTACGAGATGACAGCAAAGAATCCACAGATGGATGTAATAACTCTGAACATCAGCAGACTGAATTTCCACATTAAAAGAAAAAGGCTATCAGACTGGATTAGAAGACAGAAGTTATCAATCTGTTGTCTGTAAAAGACACATCTCAAGATCTCAGACAAAAACAGGTTGATGATCAAAGGCTGGAGAAAAATATTCTAAGTCAATGGAAATCTGAAGAAAGCAGGAGTTGCAATTCTGATCTCCACAAAGGTGCAGGACATAACAAGAGATAAGCATGGGCACTATATAATGCTTAAGGGAACAGTTGACCAAGAGTCCATGAGCATAATAAACATATGTGCCCAATGAGACACCAGCAAAATTTGTTAATCAGATCCTTCAAAAAATAAAAAAAGAGATCACAGGATTGACCATCATAGTAGGAGACTTCTTCAATAGACCGATGTCTGTGAATGATTGACCAGCAGGAAAGAAACTCTACAAGGAAGCTTTAGAACTAAACTCTACAATTAAACAACTGAACCAGATAGATATATTTAGAACTCTCCACCGAACTGCAAAAAAATAAATTCATGTTCATTTCAAGTGCACATAGCTCGTTTCTGAAAATAGAACACATGCTGGGACACAAGTAAAGTATGAGTAATTCCAACATATAGAGGTCTCTCAGACTTCTCTGACAAGCATGCCATAAAGTTGGAACTCAACAAAAGAAAGATAAAAAATCAAGGACAAATATTTGGGGGATGAACAACTTACTTTTTCAAAAGGATGGTGTGTAGGCCCAAATTTGAGACAAAATTAGAAAATTTCTCAAAACTAATGGGAATGGGAATACAACAAACCAAAACCTATGGTATACAGCAAAGACATTTATCAGAGGATGCTTGGTAGCGGTAAATGCACATATGAAGAAGGAAGAGAGACTTAAGGTCAATACTCTATTCCAAAACCTTCAATAGAGTCAACAGAATAGCCTTCTAATAGCAAAATAAAAGAAATTTTTAAAATCAGGGAAGAGATAAATGAGTGGGAAAACAAGCTATGGAAAAAATCTACACAGTAAAAATCTTGTTCTTCGAAAAGATTAACAAGATCGACAAACTGTTGGAAAACCTGAAAAAAGATAGGAAGAAGCAGACATCAATATCCAAGATGAGTGATGAAACAGAGGAAATTACAATGAACCCTACTGAAATTACAAGCCTAACTGTATAGTGCTACGAAGGACTGTACTCCACTGAATACAACAACTTGGAAGACATGGACAAATACTTGGACAAATGAACTCTCCTCAGATTATCTCATATAGATGTCAAGGGCCGGAATAGACCCATAGCAAAAGAAGAAATAGATAAGGAAGGATACATACCCAGAGGAAGAGATAAAGATGAGTGGGACATAATAAAGATAAAACACTTGTGTACATCGAAAGATTTCATCAAGATAGTAATAAGGGAGCCCACAGACAGGGAAAAGATGTTTAGTAATGACACATCAGACAAAGGGCTTATTATTAAAATCTACAGAACAAGCCAGGGAGCCGCACACTGGTCAAATGATCAAAGAGCAAGAGACAAGTGTGAGACTGCCTTGCTTGTTCTGTGCCTTCATTTGCAAGCTACACTACCTGTGGGACCCTTAACCTGTGGAATGTGTCACTGTAGTTTAAGGTTCCTTCAAGACCTGTGAAGGAACAAATTCCACACCATTGGAATTTACATCTCTTGAGCTGGGAACTGTCGGACCCTGTGATTTGGCTGACTGTTGCTGACCTGCCTTGCTGTTTGCTGCCTGTGCTATACGGATAGCCTGAATTGCTCTACAGAGGACTGCCTGGCGGCCCTCAAGACTTCAAGGACTGCCAGTGTCTCACAACTGTCTCAAGGGAGTGAGTTGCACTGAGCCATTTGTACTGCTCTATAATTTAATTAACTGTTTATTTCTTATGTTATATATCTATCTATCTGTATAAATATATATAAAATTATTAACATTCTGATTTTGTTTCTCTAGAGAACCCTGTCTAACACAATAGGTAACACCATAATAAGCTAAGAAGATATTGAAATTGTCAAGGATTTCACCTTGCTTGGATTCAAAATCAGTGCCCATGGAACCAGCAGTAAAAAAATCAGAGGATGCATTTCATTTGGGCCTGTCAGCTGTATGAGATGTCTCTAGACTGTCAAAAAGCAAGGCTATTAATTTGAGGACTAAGGATCACTGGACCTAAGCCATGGTATTTTCAGTGGCCTCATGTACATGTCAAAGTTGGACACTGAATAAAGAAGACCAAAATTAATCGATGCATTATTCTATGATGCTGGCAAATATTGAAAATGCCATGCACTGTCAAAAGAACAAACAAATCTATATTGGTAGAAATACAGCCAGAACTCTGTATAGAAGTGAGCCTGGTAAGACTTCTTCAGCTCACGTACTTTGGACATGTTATCAGGAGAGACCAGTTCCTGGAAAAAGGACATCATTCTTGGAGATAGCAGGGCAGTGGAAAAGAGGGGGACCCACAACAAGATGGATTGACACACTGGGCTCAAACATAACAATTGGGAGGCTGGCACAGGACCAGACAGTATTTTGTTCTATTTTCCATGTCACTATGAGTCAGAACCAATTCGATGGCACCTTGTGGGAAACTGAGGACCAGGAAGGGAGTGTATGCAGACAAATTCTCTATGCTCATGATTAAAGAAGCCTGGGGGTGGCCAGGATTCTGGATGGAGGGAGGCCTTCACATTTGAGTTGTAGAAGAGTCCTAGTCACATTCTCCTAATTAAAAATCATTCTCAAAATATCTTCCCATTATAGTGCTACCTTAATGATGCCTCTCACAAGCACATGGCGGATTGCTATATGGCTGTCAACTTTATCTAGGGGAGCACACATTTTGCTATTGTTCTCCTCACTCTGGAGACAATCACTCCCCTCTACCTTACCCCAGCTCTGATGTTAGGTTACTCCCCCAATGAACTCAGGCAGGAACATCTAGGTTAGGACACTGCCCACCTTGTTGTTCATATGGGTGTCTGTGGCTAGGGGGGCTTGCATGTGTCCTGAGACTATGCAAGTTGGTAAAATAATACATTCTCTCTCTCCCTATTGGACCTGGCTTCATGGGGGAGGTGAGCACCCAAAACTTTTTGTCTGTCTTTTATTTATTCCCTTCAATCACACGACCGTCCCTTAGGACCCATCTGGTTGTGGACTGGATCCCACAAATGGTGCACCAGAACAGGGTATATAGGAAGCTCTCCCAGAGGAGAATTAAACCCCATAAAAACAGTTGTGTAATCCCGTTGGTTGGTAGAGTGAATCAGGGAATTATTTTGAAGTGAGAGTCCATTTGGGGGATCATTAAATATTTAGATAGAATAATGGGGCAAGGAAAGAGTAAATCTAAAACTTACTGTAATCCACCTACTTGGAAAATATAATGTAGAAGTAAGAAGCAAAAAATGCAAAGTTATCTTCAAGTAATGAAAAGGTGTAATCCATGGATCCCTAAGGAAGGAACTTTAGACCTAGGGACCTGGGAGAAGTAGGTCACTATAAATTTAAAGAAATCACACAGAGAGGGAGAAGCTGTCCTTATGCAAACCTGGGCTCCGTGGGCACAAGTTAAAGTGATTTTAGAACCTCTGCAGACAGAGCAAGAAAAGAAAGAGGAACATCATGATAGCGAAAATCTGAACTGAGCTATCCAAATTGCAAAGACAGGCTCAAGTTGCTTTAAATGAATATGAAATAGTTGAAAAGATTTTAAAAGAAACTGAAAAAAACTAAGTCTGATTCAGAAGGAAGCCTCCTGACCAGTGCCTCTACCCGCTGGATGAGGGCAATACTAAGTGCAGCAAAGTGCCTTTTCTCTCAAAGACAGAGAGAGGAATGGCAGAGGAGGATGACGTGGAATACAGATTAGCCTTCCCGGTTTGTGTGATTGAGAGGCAACCCAACGCAGAAACCCACAAAGATTTCGGGAACATCATTATAGTGCTTTCCCCTTTGAGTTGTTTAAGGACCTCAATTACAGCCCTGATTCTCCTCTCATGATTAGCATGATTACATTAGTGAAACTGACCACTGGATTCTGGTGGACCAGATAGCTTTGACAAAGGCTTGACTTTCTCTATCAGATTACTTACAATATCACATTCGGTTGTCAGAAGGAGCTAAAACACAAGCTTGCCGGAATGCGGCACGGGGTATACCTGCAGGAGCAGAATGGTTACTAAAGGATGGGGATTATATTACCATGGAAGTGCAACTGCTGCTTCCTGAACAGGCATTCTCACAGATTTGTCAGGTCTGTCTGCAGTCCTGAGGGGAAAAAAAATGCCATCAGGAGAGAAACAGCCTAGTTACACTGCTACAAGACAGCAAAATGATGAGTCCGATCTAGATTTTGTGTCCCTGATTGCAGGATGCTGTGAGCAAAAATGTCAAGGCTGCAGGCCTAGCAGACAGTCTGGTTCACACCTTGGCTTAGGAGTGTGCCAATTTGGACTATCAATCTGCTATGCTTATCCTACAAAGAACAGGGCACACTCTTAGACTATCTTGTGATTTGCTGGGGAGTAGGATCTGAGGCACAGGCAGATCTTCTAGTGGCACACAGCGACCAACTACACCAAGCCTAAGGGAAAATATTTTAGTTGCAGGTAAATCGATTATTTTCAAAGAGAATGCTGGGGTGCATGGCAATTAGCCAGGTGACCAAAAGCAGTATGGGCCACCAAGGTGGGATTCAAATGAAATCAGACTTTATTCCCATTGCACAAAGCGGAATCATTGGGCAAATAAGTGTAGCTCACATTCAACAGTAAAGGAGTCCCATTAGTAAAGAAATGGGTCAAGAGCTGCCCCAGCAGCCTGTTAAAACTGAAAAGCAGGGGCCTCTGCTTGTAAAAGCAATACAGCTTTTCTCAGGGAAATTAAGCCTAAGTACTTAAGGTATTCAAATTGTTACTAAAGTTATTAATCAAAGTTGTGAAGAAGAGCTAAAAGCTGTAGTGAAACCTGAAATTCCCTAGTTTATAAAAAAGATCGCATAAGCCAATTACTTTTGCTTCCTTACATCCCTATTGTTAAAACTAACAATGCTCAGGAAAGAAAGCCTAAGCAATATGGCCTGCCTATAAATTATGGGGTCCTTTGGAATGCTGTTGTGGAGAGCAAGAATGCCCCCACATGGAATTAGAAATTGAAGGACAAAGGTTTTCAGATTCTGATGTGATGTCACTCCCGTTAGACATACACAATGGCCTAAGGCAGGGGTGTCAAACTGGCAGGCCGCAGGCCACATGCGCCCTTCCCCCAACCCCCAGGTAGTTTTTTTGTGGCCTACGATGCACTGAAATAAAATGAAATTAGAAAAAATTGTTATGAGGAAAATAGCACTTAGGGGAGATCAAGGCAATACTGTACACACAATTCCCTCGTTACATTTTATTTCAGAGCATCGTGGGCAACAAAAAACTTCCTCAGGGGTCGCCAGTTTGACACCCTTGGCCTAAGACCTGCCCACTGCTTCTCCCCAATCCAGCATGAAGGGAATAAGAGAAGTTAACCAGGAAATAAACTATCACAAAATGGTAAAATCTTACAGTGTATAGGCCTGAAAGTCTATATGGCTTAATTAAGCATGTAATCACACTTATAAACTTGTGGGATAAGGATCTATTTTATGAGTTAGTTCAAAAACTGCTGAACAAATTTTTTGAATAATAGTCCAACTTTTGGAATATTCTGTGTTAAGAAAGCTCAACAATGCCATCTTGTGTTAGTTTTTTGTTTTTAATTTTGTGTGCTTCTCCAAAAGCAAACCTGAATTATTCCAAACAGCTGGTCTATTTTAAGCCAGGCACATTGCCTGAAATTACTCAGAGCACCTTAAAATCTCAATTATTAAAACAGAATGGGGAAATGAAAGGAAATTCTGTTTATAACAATCTTCATTTAGTCTTTCTAACTCAATGTTTTCTCTCTACTAAAAGCTACTAATGAAATTAGGGCAGATAAATCAGTCTCCTTCCTACAGAGAAACCTGACCCTGAGAAGATGGGTGAAAAGAAGACAATTACATTTGGGATTCCAGGTTGTTATTTACCCATAGGAGGGTTTATTTACTTATGTTTTCACAGCAAAAAGCAGATGGAGTTCCCTTAGGAGGGTGCAACCTCGTTTGGATAAAGATGAAGGACAAGGGAAAGAAGAAGAAACTTCACAATCCTCTTAACAGTGATTCTGTCCCCAGATTGCTAACAGAGCAAAGGGAGGGGCTATTTGTTTGTGTTTTCACAGGCAAAGGAGATAACCGGATTTCTCTTCAGCCTGCCCAGGAAAGAAAGGACAACTGGCTCTGTGACATGGTGACTGGGAGGACAGCCCAGAGACCTCTTTCCTGTTAATTTAGTTATCCAAAACTTCAAAATGACACCACCGACTCACAAGAATGGCCATTGTTGTCTTTCTGAGACTCATAATTATTTCTACCACTGCTGATGCTGCCTATAAGAGGTACTCTAGGACTCTATCATTAGTGAAGATTTTATGCAAACGTGAATGGACTACTACAACAGACTATCATTTGCTGAAAGATTATGGACTTGCAACACCAACTGTTGCTGAACTGTGATTGGAATATGACTGATTTTTATGTAACTCCTCCTTATAATGAATCATTGCATGATTGGGGTTTAATTAGAAAACACATGCAGGGGTTTAAAGGGAACATTTCATTGGATGATACAGCTGAAAAAGGAAATTTTCTTTTTTTCTTTTCTTTTTTGAGTATCCTTAGATCTTTCTTTTTTATCATTTTATTGGGGGCTCATACAACTCTTATCATAATCCATACATACATCCATTGTGTCAAGCACATTTGTACATTCTTTGCCCTCATCATTCTCAAAACATTTGCACTCCACTTAAGCCCCTGGCATCAGCTCCTCATTTTCCCCCTCCCTCCCTGCTGCCCCCTCCCTCATGAACCCTTG
>NW_022111316.1:2899750-2900878 GCF_000313985.2 Echinops telfairi | reverse complement strand
CAAAACACTAAAGGCATGTGGCAGAGCAACTGGGGGAGCAGAGCAGGGAGCTCTCAAGGGAGTACAAAGGACAGACTCTGGGGCTAGAGCATGGCACCCCTCGGACCTGACTGAAGGACATGCCTAGAGATCAAGAATCAGACCTTGATCTATGTACAGGTTTTTCTTCCTTTTTTAAATTTTTTCTTTTTCTTTTCTTTTCCTTTTAATTAATTTATTCTTTTATGGGTCATTGGTTTTCTTTTTTGTTGTCATTGTGTTCTCCTTCATCGCCTGTCTTGTTTTGCCTTATTTGGTGCATATTATTATCTCTACAGATCTATCTAGATAAGATAGGCTGGATGAACAGTCTGGAGGAGAAAACAATGGGACCAATGGTTTTGGGGGGACATGGGAGAGGGGGAGGCGGGGGCAAGGAGGTGTTGTTGACCAACTCAAGGACAGGGGAGCAACAAGTCATCCAAAATTAGTGGCAAGGAGGGTGTGAGAGCCCTAGTAGGGATTCAGCAATAGCAATGTGACCAAGAGAAATTACTTAAAACCAAATGAATGCTGAGCATGATAATGGGACAAGAGGAAAGTAAAAGGAAATAGAGGAAAGAATTAGGAGGCAAAGGATATTTACAGAGGTCTACATATAGGCATGTACATATGTAAATATATTTATATAGGATGATGGGGAAATAGATCTATGTGCATATATTTATAGGTTTAGTACTAAGGCAGCAGATGGACATTGGACCTCCACTCAAGTACTTCCTCAATGCAAGAACACTTTGTTCTATTAAATTGGTATTCCATGATGCACACCTTCTCGACACAATCACTGAAGAAAAATGTGTGCATAAGCAAATGTGGTGAAGAAAGCTGATGGTGCCCGGCTTTATCAAAAGATAAAGCATCTGGGGTCTTAAAGGCTTGCAGATAAACAAGTGGCCATCTAGCTCAGAAGCATCAAAGACCACATAGAAGAAGCACACCAGCCTGTATGACCACAAGGTGTAGAAGGGACCAGGTATCAAACATGAAAGAACAAAAAAATCATATCAGTAGGTGACCACCTTCCTGATATGATCACTGAAGACAAACTTATGCATAAGCAAATGTGGTGAAGAAAGCTGATGGTGC
>NW_022111316.1:2890552-2898992 GCF_000313985.2 Echinops telfairi | reverse complement strand
TGAAAAGAATTGTATGAGTTCCCAATAAAATGATTTTTTTAAAGAAATCCCCCTCAAAACAAAAACAAACTAACTGCCACCCCATCGATGTAGGCACATAACAACTATAGAACAGAGTAGAGTTGCCCTATGAGTTTCCAAGGCTGTAAATCTTTATGCAAGTAGAAAGGCCTGTGTTTCTCCTGTGCACTGGCTGGTGCTTTTAAACTGCTGACCTTTCTGATAGGAGCCCAGTGCTACCGGTGCTAACCCTTACTAAATAGTTATTTTCTACTCAGTCTTCAATTATTGCCGTTAAAAATACATCAGACTTTACAGGCATTACTTTATTTAATTCTAAATATTCCTAATATCGGGTAACAGAACTCAGTCACATCTTTAAGAAATTGCATTGCCAGAATCTAAACCCTTGCCCTATCCAGATTAATACCTAAAATTTTATATTAGAAGTTGGTCTTCTCACTAAAAGTTAGAAAATGAACAAAATTCTTAGAGAATATGTATAAAGAGAAAGAGAATGTGTAGAATAGCTCTTCCTGGAGCAGTGCAAATAAAGGAGAGAATAGAGTTGAAGGATGGAAAATGTTGAAGCCCATAAACCTTGTCTGTAGGTAGATGTACTAAGAGAATTACTATGAGTATTGAACAGAGTGTAAAATCAACTGATCTCTCTGGGCTTTGTCTTTTGACCTTGACTTGGACACTCCAAGAACAGAGCTCTTGCTTAAAGTAACATGCATATTTCTTTTACAAAGCAATTTTCCAAGTGAATCCTATGGCACCCCCAAACCTCTGTTGGTTGATGAAATTGACTGTCTTATCACAGAGCAAAAGAGTTGTCCACAACTCGGCATGCTTCTAAGTGTGTCCTTAGGAGCAGAGATGAAAGGAGACAAGGTAGTTTGAAGAAGGATATGCTCCAACTGATGCTCTTTAATCTCAAGAGTTTTTGTCCCTGATGATTTTGTGATGCTCCACTTTGTCATGTCTCTGATCTTGTCCCACTCATGATTATAAGCTTTTCCTAATGACTGTGGATACATTTAGAATGGGGGGAAAAAACACCTTTTCCAATCAAATATCGGTAACACAACTATGTCAAATGTAATATGCTATATTAATGCTAACACAATATATATGAAACTTGGTCCTTGAAATTCTGTCCGAAAGAAATGCCTTTGTGTGAGTTTTTCTTTAAATTCTTCCCATTGCATTCCAAATCTCTATGGTACCCGCTGGCTGGTGAACCAGATGTTCCTTTGTCAATCCCTAAGGCCCTGGCTCAGTGAAAGACTCAGCTTTCTGAAACTCAAGACCTGCCTGCCTGTAAACACCAAGAAAGACATCATTCGTAATGGTCTGCACATAACCCAGATGCTACTATGGAGCATACTACAGGCCTGTCAATGGCCAGAAATTGCTGACCTTTATCTTCTTTCCAGAATTCTGGAATCCTCCCAACCCTTTAACTTGAATGTGTCCTCTCCATCCTATTCTTCCTATGGACTGTACCATTTTCACAATTAATTGACCTTTTATTTGAGAGCTAAAGTAGAAGGAACAAAGTTCCTGAGAAGTAAACTCAGCTCATTCCAATCTCCACACTTCTCGTTCTCT
The DNA here is from genome assembly GCF_000313985.2 of Echinops telfairi. Taxonomy (NCBI): domain Eukaryota; kingdom Metazoa; phylum Chordata; class Mammalia; order Afrosoricida; family Tenrecidae; genus Echinops; species Echinops telfairi. Next base: position 2,897,375 of record NW_022111316.1, on the reverse strand, counting down.
TCTCTCTTGATTTGGAACCAAAGTTATAAAGTATTCTTTTATATCCAAAGTTATAACAATTGTTTTTAATTTTTCATATATTTAATTTGACATATCACTTAATTTTATTTTTATTACAACAATAAATATTGAATAAAAAATTTTAAAATCAAGCAAATCTATAGAGGAGGGAACATGCTGTTTGGTGTGATAGAGTCTTGCCATTTCAGCACTACTCTGCTGAAAGCATGGTCGCTTTTCAGGCTTTCATCCACCTCAGTTTTAATTAGAGAAATTGGCTTTTTAAGCTCTATTCAAATTTACAGCATGAGATTACTTGCTGATGGAAGCCTACCATGATGGCACCAAGTCATAAGAAAGTTAAGTTTTTACTTTTCATTGTCTAGTTATTCAAAGGGTCTCAAGCCTTAATGCACTGCATAATAGACTGCTAACCATAAGGTCAGTAGTTAGAACCTATCAGTCACTCAGAAAGAGATGATGAAGCTTTTTACTCCTTTACAGGTTTACTTACTGCCTCAGATACCAAACAAGGAGTTCTAAAGTGTCCTACAGGGTCTCAATTATTTAGAACTAACTTGATGGCAGTTGATTAGGTTTGATTATTTATGTGAGCTGTAATATGTCACATGTTTCTACCCCTATTTTCCTTTAGAAATAGTAATACCAACATAAATGTTATTTTAACTGAGGTAAACTGGAAGCCCTCTTTGTAAGCCTCTTGAAGGCGGCTCTGATCTCCTTGTTCCCAAGACTGTAGATCAGAGAGTTATCATGGGGGTGATGATGACATAGAACACTGATAGCACCTTATCCTGCTTCATGGATTGACTAGACTTGGGAAACAAATGCACAGAAATGGCTGTGCCGAAAAAGAGAGTTACCGCTGCCAAGTGGGAGGCTCAGGTGTTAAAGGCCTTGGCGCTACCTTTGCTGGAGGATATTTTCAAAATGGAAGTTACAATGAAACCATAGGAAAAGAGGATAATAAACAGAGAACCACATCCAAAAATCGTAGCTACCAGAAGGAGAATCATTTGGCTGATGAAGGGATTGGAGCAAGACAAGGAAATTATCTTGAGAAAGTCAGACAAGAAATGTTGAATAATATTTGGTCCACAGTAGAAGAGACTAAAGCAAGAGACTGTTAGAGATACACTACTAATCAAACCACTCACATAGGCCCCAGCGACCATCTTCCCACAGAGCTGAGGAGCCATGATGGTTGAGTACTGCAGAGGGCGGCCAATGGCTACATATCGATCGTAGGCCATGGCAGCCAACAGACAGCACTCAGTCAGACCCATCCAATCTGCAACAAAATACTGAGTGGCACAGGCAACGAAGGGGATAGTTTTTTCCTTTTTAAATAAGTCTGAAAGCATTCTGGGGCTGATGGAAGTAGAATAGCAGATGTCAATACATGAAAGGAAACTGAGGAAAAAGTACATAGGAGTGTGCAGGTGGGTGTCCATCCTGATTAGGAGAATGAGGCCCAGGTTCCAGATAAGGGTCACGAGGTAGGTCCCTAGGAATAGTGAAAAGAGCCTGAGCTGTATCTCTTTTTCATCTGAGAGACCCAGGAGAACAAACACAGTCACAGAAGAGTAGTTTCCATTCTGTTCCAGGGACCTGCTTGATGCCATCTGCTGAAGAAAAGACAAGAGAAGGAAATGGCACTGTTCCCCACAAAAGAAAAAAATATTTATCTTTTTCCCCCAGTCATACATGTGGCTAATTTACACTAAATTACAAACATTGACTTAATAAGGTCACATTTCATAAGCATTCATCAACCTTAACTGAAAAACCCTCGTGGATACATGAGTATATGTGAGTCGTATTCTTCTTTCTTTGGGGACAAATGACACTCGATGGACTCCTTTAGTCCAATTTCTCTCCAAAATGCCTTTAAGAAAAAAATAAGCAAATATTTTACCAGAGATATTCTGCCAATATATGAGACTTTGTAGATAGACCAAATTAATATAACAGTGTCATTTCTTTATATTATGACACAGAAAGATTCTACATTGATATTATTATGTTATTAATGCCACAACTAAAGAAGTTTCTCAATATGTACAAAAAGGAACCTGAAGTAGGTGCTACACAAAATAATCTTTAATCAATCTATAGTGAGGAACTCTTGCCAATTCTGTAGTATCCTTTCTTCTTTTATGACACCTGGAGTGATGTAGCATGGTGGGGTGAGAATTTCTCAGAAGAAACATCATCTTGAAAATGGATATGAAGAAAAAAAAAGAAAATGGATGTGACATACCAAATGACTGATTCTAGCGAGCCGACTGAGAAATGAATACAAAGTCTAAACACTGCGAAATTCTTTGTCTTGCTGGCGCAGCTCTTCCTAAAACTTCCGTGAGGTTCATGCTATAGGCAATAGGCATAGGGATTAAAAATATTAGACATACTTTTTTTTCTTCAGGTTAGACTTGGTACAGAGAAACACAGGAATAAGTCTTCAAGCAAATGGTAGCTCAACAATATATTTTTGCAGCAGGCACAGCAAAGAGATTGGATCAGATGTAACCCTGAGGCACACCTGTTTCTGCTTGATTCACAGTCTATCAATCTATGTAGAGGTTCGACATGAGCACAATTAAATGTTCTGTAATTGTCATTCTTTACAATGTCATCTATAATTTGTGATGATACAGCTAGTCAGATGACTTTGCACAATCAATAAGTAGACCTCTTTCAGTTATTCTCTGCATTCAGCAAAGATCCATCTGACATCAGCAGGGACATCTTTCTTCTAGGGTCTCATCTGAATCCAGCTTTAATTTCTGACAGGCTCATGATGATATATTGTTGAAACCATTTTAAATTGTATTCAGCTAAATTCTACTTTTATATGATATTAATTTTGTTCAATAATTTCTGCATTTGAAATTTGGCACAAAGGTGGCAAGGTAGCTGCCTTCCCAATTTCTTGACATAGATTAATTAGTGGTTTTAGTGTTGCATCCAGTTTGGGAAACATCTCAATTGGTATTCCGCCAATTCTCGGAGCCCTGGTTTTCAACAATAGCTTGAATATAGTTTGGACTTCTTCTTCCTGCGCCATTGGTTCTCATAACTCTTGAAATGATTGAATGCCAACCATTTGTTTGGGTACAGAGAATCTATGTATTTCTTGCATCTTTGGATGCTTCCTGAATCATTTGAAACTTTACCCACCTTTGAATACAGCAACACAAGGCTTGAATTCTTTCTTAAGTTCTTTCACCTGGAGAAATGCTGGATGTGTTCATCCTTTTTGATTTTCTAACTGCAGGTCTTGGCACATTTCAATATAACACTTTGCTAGGTCCTTTGAGCCACCCTTTAAGCCCCTTGTTCAGCTCGCTACTTCATCATTTCTTCTGTTCACTGGTTACTGTAGCTACTCTGCTCAAGAGCAAGTGTCAAAGTCTCTTCTGACATCGGTTTTGGTCTTTTTTCCCCTTCTCTTTATAATGACAACTTAATTCCTTCATGTCTGATGTCTTTGATAGCGTATTACAATTTGTCAGGTGTTCGGTTATTACTGTTCAGTGATCTATTCCTCAGAATGTCCACAAATGGTGCAGGTGTGATATACACAAGGTCATATTTTGTGTAGCTGTTAGACTACTGGGGATAAAATTCTCAAGACAAGCGTAATATGGCTCCCAGAATACCAAATCTACTGGAGCAGACACCAGCTCAAAGTCTCCTTGTGCATTAATTGAAAAAGTTATCCCCACAAATCCTTCTGCAGCTAAAATTGGGTGAATTAAAGCTTTGATCCACGTGTTCCAACTCAAGAAAGCTAAACCTTTTCTCTGTAGCTAGGCATAAATCTTTAAACACCCTTATTACATAATATAATAATATTGTATTGCCTTTTTAACTCAACAAGGGAAACTGTGTGCCATTGTTAATACCACTTGATACACGTTGCTAATACCTCAAGGGATATAGATACAGTTATATTACAAAACTACCCACCAAAGGTACCCCTCCCCAATTTTAACTTTTTGAACATTTTATCTTGTTGCTCAACACTATTGGTTCTTGGCTATGGTTCTATTGATTCACTATTGGTTCTATTTTACAAACTAGCTTAATTCTCCTAATTGTCTGCTAATCATTATAAACTGCCCCAGCACCACCAACAACAACAAAAACTGCACCATCAACTTAATCCTAACTCATGCCAGGTCTTTATGACAGAGGAGAATTTCCCATTTGGGTTTCAGAGTCTGTAAATCTTTAAAGGGACAGAAAGCCTCATCTTGATCCCCAGATCAGAAATGATTAAAAATGCTGACGCTTCAGTTAGCACGCCAGCTCATAACCTGCCAGGGCTCCTTCCCAATCATGATAGGATTAATTAAATGCTGTATACTGACTTTTAAAAAATATCTTAACCAGGCTAACACTTCTTTAGTCAGGCATAGAATTATGTATTTTAGGAAACTACGTACTTGTTCTATCAGAACACACAAAATAATGAAAATAACACACCCTTTTTATCTTACCTTGTTATACTGATCCTTGCTGTATGATCTCACTCTAAATTGTTCCTCTAATTTGATCTTGTCTGCTCATAAAATACCAATAGGAATCTACTCATTCTGAAAAAGAAGCCCCCAAGCTTGGAAAAATGCAGATATTTATATATATAATGCTCTTCCTCACAATTATCCACATCCTTGCAGAAGAGCTACACCATTGTAGATGAGGGGATTAGCCTCTCCTAGTGAGATCTTAAGGAGCCCTAATGGCAGAGTGGGTTACGTGTTGGGCTACTAACTGCAAAGGCAAAAATTGAAAACCAGGAGCCACACTGTAGGAGAAAAATGAGACTTTCTACTCCTGTAAAGAGTTGCAGTCTTGGAAATCCACAGGGGGCACTTCTACCTTGTTCAATGAGGTCGCTATGAGCCAAACTGCACTTGAATGACAGTGAGTTTGCTTTTTTTGAGAATGATATCTTGATCAAAAGAGGAGGCTGAGTTAGCAGGAAAGAAAAAGCTAGAGGCATGCAAGAGGCTGGAGGAGAGGAATCTCAAAAAGTGTTAAGCAAACCACGCTGAGTAAGCAGGAAACAGAAAGGCAATGTGTGTGCTCATGCAATGTGTTGGAAATAACGTTTTCCTATGATAGACTTCTGACAGGAGATAAAACTGAAATGGAGTTATTTTTGAAATTTGTTAGCCATGCCTCACTTTGTGTACAAAAGCTCAATGTTTTTCCTGCAAAGAGCATATTATACTTCACTTTTGCATATATACTTCAATTGTATGCCCCTTAGCTCAAGTTGCTCGCCTTCCATGATCCTCTTTTTCTTTAACTCCTCACACAGTGCTCCTAGAGCACTTAGAGAAAAATGTAAAGCGTAAATATTTTCATTCAGAAATTATATTACTTCTGTCTCGTATCTTAATAGGAATGTTGGCCTAGAATACCCTTCAACACAATTTTTGACGTCAGATGTTTTAGGGAAACAACCGTGATAAGGTTTAGCCTTCATATCTACATGAATACAAATTTGAAGCTAGGAATTATTGATGTAATGTTTTCTTCTTTTTCCTGCTCTGCCCTATCTAAGACTGAGAGATCTTATGTTATGAGGTAGATTTTTTTCTAGCTCATTTCTGAATATCAGCCATTGTAAAATTCTGCTTTATCTGGGGTGAGATATTTTTTTTCTAATAAACCTTAGAAGTTACATTTTTCTCTTACTTCTCACACAAATGCTCATTAAATCTCAGCCCTGATGCGAGTAAGAATTAAGACAACACTACTAGGAAAATGCTGGCTCAACCCGAGTACCTCCTCAGATTACAAGTGGGATTTTTGTTTTTGTTTTTGGGGTGGGGCGCTTTTCTTCTTGTGCTTTGGATAGAGTTTGTCTTGGACATGTTACTGAAGCTCCTCATATGCCAATCCAATCCCCATCTCCATGCCTCCTACCTCCATTGAACCTTTCTAAGCAAATCGAACAGGAAAAGCAAGGAAATCCTAAAACGATGGTTATTTTGACTCCTTTTCTTGAAGACATTTCAGCCGCTGGATTTCCTAGCTTTTTCTTTTTCCCCATTGTATGCATTGTATTAATGGAGATCAGTTTTTAAAAGAGCTCAACACATAGGTAGAACAGAAAGCAATATCGATAGAGCATTATCCAGGAACAATGAGAACTATTTTTTGTTAGAAGGGTTACATTTATTCTTGGCTAATATTCTTTTTATTTCTCCAGAACTCAGCCTGTTAATCAATAGCTGTTGCGTCTGCTTACTCCAGAATCCTTCCCCTAACAGAATCATCTGTGGACTGCTTCAGTTTGACTTTTGAAGTGGGAAAAAAATCAGATATAAAGCCCCTTCCTTAATAATCCACAACTGTTTTCCTGGATCTGTTTTTTAATTTGTTTGAAACACTTTAAGAAAAGAAGTCAAAGGTTTCCCAGCCCCTACTTTGTGCAAACGTACACTGATACAGTCTACATTTTATACTATTTTATATAGGTTTTCTTTTCAGGCTGAAAGCATCAAAGTAACCTTTTATGAAGTTTAATGGGTACCGAGTTATTTGTACATGGTGTTGAGTTATTTGTGAATCTATGAATTAATTGAACCTGTATCATAAATCTTTGGCATTCCTTATAGAATAGTCCCTAAGTGACTCACCTGAAAGGTCCCAACTCCGTTTACTTCACTTTTACACCTGTTCCCAGGTGCTCAGTAATTGTGAACATTGATGTCGATTTACAGCTTCTGAGAGCTTCCTATTCAATCAATACTTTGAGATGAGCACAATAGTAGCATGT